>NC_056699.1:20194814-20504189 GCF_018831695.1 Puntigrus tetrazona | reverse complement strand
TTTGCTTTGCTAAACTACAAACTAGCATAGTATTTTAATGTTGGGTTTTAGTTATCACTTGCAACAATATGCTAAAAAGCATTTGGCTAAGAAATGGAAGCTAAGATCTGTTGGGATGAGGAGATGGTGAAAAATAGTTGGTTAAACTGTTGAATCAATTGGACATCAAGAAACAGCATATAAAACTCAACATTATGATATTATTTATTTTATTACAGCTGGACACCCATCACAAAATGTAGTCTACTTCAAATGAACCTTAAAATGCCTCTTTCGTTATTGATGTTAATCTCTGCAAGTTTAATAAAAGTTCATTAAAGTTCATTAAATCCAACATATCATTGTTTTGAGTGTATATTATGGATTATGGACTCATATTCTAGCAGAAATCAAATAAAAATATCCAAATTATGTCTTTGCTTCTTACTTTTATGTACTTCTCAGAAATATACATGAAATTTCATTTGGATAACTCAGTCTTTGTGGTGTTGATCGACTCGACGTCTAACTTATGTTTTGTTTATCATTGTAAATCCAACTCAGCCATTTGTTACCCACATTCAAGTGTTAAAAATGCATTAAGCTAAAAAAAAAAAAAAAAAAAAAAAAAAAAATTTGATGGTATGTATGTTTAAATATTCCTAACAAAATATATAAAATATTAAAGAGTTACTCTACCCAAAAAATAAATTAAAACAAAACCCATGTTGTTCTAAAGCAGTAAAGCTTTGCTCGACTCTGGTCTTCAGAACACAATTTAAGATATTTCAGATAAAAAAAACGGGATGTTATGGAGCCAAATTATCAGATTGCACACAAAAAGTCTCGTAGCTTCATAACATTACTGTTGAAGCACGGATGGCAGATGAAGTTTTCTGACGATGTCTTTCATCATTTTCTACACCTTGAAGCTTTTAGCACGCAGAATTATAATTATAACGCTGCAAAAACGATAAAGAGCTTGAATGGTCGTATCTGGTGTTTAATAAGATGCTTGTTTTAATTCACAGCACAAAATACAACGACGACATTGGACCGTTTTCCTTGTAAACAGCTTAAATTTCCGTGAAATAATAGCAAAACGTTTATTCACCAAACAGACAGCATGTTATGATAATTTCTAAATAATAGTTTTATTTCTGCTCCTTCTAAAAGCACTTTAAAGGACTAGCGCTCTGAGTTTTACGCGGGCGAAGCCCGCCCACGGCGCAAAACGGACCAATCACGTGGCAGCTCTGCAACGGCTCCCCAGCAGCGGTGGAACGTTGATCCGATTGTGACGTCGCAGTTAGAATTGTCGCTCGATTCTTTGCTAAAAATCACTTGCAGTTAGTTGCTCGTTTTGCTGTTTCTAACTTTGCTCGTGTTGCTGTTTAAAATAGTCCGTCATTTAAAATGTTGTTTTACCGTGCTTGGAGTAATTGATTTAGTTCTGAGAGAAAGGAGAAAAGTCAACAACATCGACTCAGGTGGAGATGGAGAAGTGGAGAAGAGTGATGTTCCTCCTGTGAGGAGTCCTGATGGTAAATCAGCTGTCACACCTCTGCACTTTTCTGGACAAACAGCTTATCGGTTCAGTTTTATAAAGTCTGCAACGTTAATAGATATTGCAGCTTGAAGTTACGGAATCAGAAAATCTTAAATTCATCATAATCTATTCACAAAATATTAATCAAGTGACATGATAACCTAGAAGTTTACCAAGCAGCTAATATTCACATGACTCAAGCACCAAGACATGCTTTTAACAGTTAAGCCGACACTACCACTTAAACACACAATGCTCAAACTAATTGAAAGCAAATTATTAAACGCTGAAGTAAGAATGTGTCTGGTGTGAACGCTGGCAAAAGTCAACTTCAGAATTTAGATTGAACTTAATTGCAGTAATAGGAGTATTTATTAATACTGCTGTGTGTATGTCATTATCCTCTTTAGGTCAGACTTCTGAACATATCAGCAGTGACCGCTGCAGATTGTCCCTGACTTGGTTGTGGGACGCCCGACTTCAGAGGAGCCTACCGCTAGTGACCCTGAAGTCAGCATTCCCGAAGCTTCGGAGGGTCAGCGGAGGACACTGTGGCACCTCAGTCCAGCCAGCTGGAGGACGAGGCAACAGCTTTGGGTCAGTTTCTACCATGAGCCATCTACCATGGTTCATACATTAACAGGACTTCATTTCTTTAAGGGTAAATGAAAAATAACATGGAAAGGTTTTAATATATGTGGTTAAATTGTATATTTTATACTACAGGCTTTGGAGAGATTGGCACGGATGATCAGGCTGCAGTGACTCTCTCGGACAACTTCTTCAGTCTGGTGCAGAAGGAGGAGCCTGTGCGCCTGCTCGGCCAATCCAAAGGCTTCATTCCCTTAGCCCTGTACCTCGTTGGGTTCTGCGTGTTTTCTCTGAGTCTGCTGAAGAGACGCCGTCTCCTGAAGCTCTACATGCTCTTCTGGACTCTACTGATTTTGGCGACTCTGTCTCAATTAGTCATTGTAACCTATTTGATGGCATGATATGGTTTATAGTGCCCATATCTTGCATTATTTATAAAGGCTTACGAGTTTGGTTTCTTTTTGGTCGCACTCCCTCTCTTCAAGTGGTCTTTTAAGAAGACATGGGAGTGCAGTATATTTTATCTACTCAGCTGTGTTAAAACTTTTAATTTAACTGTTTAATTGTTAATTGTTCTATTTAAGTTTCATTTCAATTGTTTATGCCATGTGAGAGCAATGTCTTGTGAATTAAATAAAGTGCAAAATTAAAATGCAAAAAAAAACTTGGTTCAGTGCAATTTATTCAAATCAAATATACATATTAAATATACATTTGTTGTGTGCTTTACATTTTTGTGTGTGCAAGTTAAAACGTGTCCAAGTGAATGACATGCTTTTATTTAATTCAAAGTGCATGTCTGATAATTGTTGAATGTCACCGTCTTCATTCTTCGAGAGGAGGAAGGAACCGCTGAATCAGCGTTAAAGCAACGCTTATACTTTTTTGGAAATAGGGTCATTCTGCAACCCAGAGTTAATAAGTTGAGTTTTACTGTTTTTGAATCCATTCAACAGATCTCGGGTCTGGTGATAGCACTTGTAGCATAGCTTAGCATAGATCATTGAATTAAATTAGACCAGCAGCATCGCCTCAAAAACAACCAAAGAGTTTCTAAATCTTTCCTATTTAAAATTGGACTTTTCTGTAGTTCAACAGTGTACTATGATCGGTGTAAAATGAAAATGTGCCATTTTAGATGAACTGTACTCTTACTCCAGCGTAATAATTCCATGAAAGAATGAGAGTATAGATCCTAATCATATATACGGAAGAGTCAAGTTTTAAATAGGAAAAATATAAAAAAAAATCTTTGGTCGATTTTGAACGCGATGCTACTGGTCTAATTAGATCTAATGATCTATGCTAAGCTATGCTAAAAGTCCTATCACCAGACCCGGAGATCGGCTGAACGAATTACAAAACAAATGTGGAGTGTTCTTTTTAAAAAGAGTTTTTCAATGCTAACTGAATCAACATCACTATTCACCCACAAATAATGTTAAAATAATGTTGAAACTTCAACAAACCACAGTTATTGTGATCAGTGTTTGCTTTGCTAAACTACAAACTAGCATAGTATTTTAATGTTGGGTTTTAGTTATCACTTGCAACAATATGCTAAAAAGCATTTGGCGAAGAAATGGAAGCTAAGATCTGTTGGGATGAGGAGATGGTGAAAATAGTTGGTTAAACTGTTGAATCAATTGGACATCAAGAAACAGCATATAAAACTCAACATTATGATATTATTTATTTTATTACAGCTGGACACCCATCACAAAATGTAGTCTACTTCAAATGAACCTTAAAATGCCTCTTTCGTTATTGATGCGTTAATCTCTGCAAGTTTAATAAAAGTTCATTAAAGTTCATTAAATCCAACATATCATTGTTTTGAGTGTATATTATGGATTATGGACTCATATTCTAGCAGAAATCAAATAAAAATATCCAAATTATGTCTTTGCTTCTTACTTTTTATGTACTTCTCAGAAATATACATGAAATTTCATTTGGATAACTCAGTCTTTGTGGTGTTGATCGACTCGACGTCTAACTTATGTTTTGTTTATCATTGTAAATCCAACTCAGCCATTTGTTACCCACATTCAAGTGTTAAAAATGCATTAAGCTAAAAAAAAAAAAAATTTGATGGTATGTATGTTTAAATATTCCTAACAAAATATATAAAATATTAAAGAGTTACTCTACCCAAAAATAAATTAAAACAAAACCCATGTTGTTCTAAAGCAGTAAAGCTTTGCTCGACTCTGGTCTTCAGAACACAATTTAAGATATTTCAGATAAAAAAACGGGATGTTATGGAGCCAAATTATCAGATTGCACACAAAAAGTCTCGTAGCTTCATAACATTACTGTTGAAGCACGGATGGCAGATGAAGTTTTCTGACGATGTCTTTCATCATTTTCTACACCTTGAAGCTTTTAGCACGCAGAATTATAATTATAACGCTGCAAAAACGATAAAGAGCTTGAATGGTCGTGTCTGGTGTTTAATAAGATGCTTGTTTTAATTCACAGCACAAAATACACGACGACATTGGACCGTTTTCCTTGTAAACAGCTTAAATTTCCGTGAAATAATAGCAAAGCGTTTATTCACCAAACAGACAGCATGTTATGATAATTTCCTAAATAATAGTTTTATTTCTGCTCCTTCTAAAAGCACTTTAAAGGACTAGCGCTCTGAGTTTCAGCGAAAGAAGCCCGCCCACGGCGCAAAACGGACCAATCACGTGGCAGCTCTGCAACGGCTCCCCAGCAGCGGTGGAACGTTGATCCGATTGTGACGTCGCAGTTAGAATTGTCGCTCGATTCTTTGCTAAAAAATCACTTGCAGTTAGTTGCTCGTTTTGCTGTTTCTAACTTTGCTCGTGTTGCTGTTTAAAATAGTCCGTCATTTAAAATGTTGTTTACCGTGCTTGGAGTAATTGATTTAGTTCTGAGAGAAAGGAGAAAAGTCAACAACATCGACTCAGGTGGAGATGGAGAAGTGGAGAAGAGTGATGTTCCTCCTGTGAGGAGTCCTGATGGTAAATCAGCTGTCACACCTCTGCACTTTTTTCTGGACAAACAGCTTATCGGTTCAGTTTTATAAAGTCTGCAACGTTAATAGATATTGCAGCTTGAAGTTACGGAATCAGAAAATCTTAAATTCATCATAATCTATTCACAAAATATTAATCAAGTGACATGATAACCTAGAAGTTTACCAAGCAGCTAATATTCACATGACTCAAGCACCAAGACATGCTTTTAACAGTTAAGCCGATTACTACCACTTAAACACACAATGCTCAAACTAATTGAAAGCAAATTATTAAACGCTGAAGTAAGAATGTGTCTGGTGTGAACGCTGGCAAAAGTCAACTTCAGAATTTAGATTGAACTTAATTGCAGTAATAGGAGTATTTATTAATACTGCTGTGTGTATGTCATTATCCTCTTTAGGTCAGACTTCTGAACATATCAGCAGTGACCCGCTGCAGATTGTCCCTGACTTGGTTGTGGGCGTCCCGACTTCAGAGGAGCCTACCGCTAGTGACCCTGAAGTCAGCATTCCCGGAAGCTCGGAGGGTCCAGCGGAGGACACTGTGGCACCTCAGTCCAGCCAGCTGGAGGACGAGGCAACAGCTTTGGGTCAGTTTCTACCATGAGCCATCTACCATGGTTCATACATTAACAGGACTTCATTTCTTTAAGGGTAAATGAAAAATAACATGGAAAGGTTTTAATATATGTGGTTAAATTGTATATTTTTATACTTACAGGCTTTGGAGAGATTGGCACGGATGATCAGGCTGCAGTGACTCTCTCGGACAACTTCTTCAGTCTGGTGCAGAAGGAGGAGCCTATGCGCCTGCTCGGCCAATCCAAAGGCTTCATTCCTTAGCCCTGTACCTCGTTGGGTTCTGCGTGTTTTCTCTGAGTCTGCTGAAGAGACGCCGTCTCCTGAAGCTCTACATGCTCTTCTGGACTCTACTGATTTTGGCGACTCTGTCTCAATTAGTCATTCGTAACCTATTTGATGGCATGATATGGTTTATAGTGCCCATATCTTGCATTATTTATAAAGGCTTACGAGTTTGGTTTCTTTTTTGGTCGCACCCCTCTCTTCAAGTGGTCTTTTAAGAAGACATGGGAGTGCAGTATATTTTATCTACTCAGCTGTGTTAAAACTTTTAATTTAACTGTTTAGTTGTTAATTGTTCTATTTAAGTTTCATTTCAATTGTTTATGCCATGTGAGAGCAATGTCTTGTGAATTAAATAAAGTGCAAAATTAAAATGCAAAAAAAAAAACTTGGTTCAGTGCAATTTATTCAAATCAAATATACATATTAAATATACATTTGTTGTGTGCTTTACATTTTTTGTGTGTGTGCGTTAAAACGTGTTCAAGTGAATGACATGCTTTTATTTAATTCAAAGTGCATGTCTGATAATTGTTGAATGTCACCGTCTTCATTCTTCGAGAGGAGGAAGGAACTCGCTGAATCAGCGTTAAAGCAACGCTATACTTTTTTTGGAAATAGGGTCATTCTGCAACCCAGAGTTAATAAGTTGAGTTTTACTGTTTTTGAATCCATTCAACAGATCTCCGGGTCTGGTGATAGCACTTGTAGCATAAGCTTAGCATAGATCATTGAATTAAATTAGACCAGCAGCATCGCCTCAAAAACAACCAAAGAGTTTCCTAAATCTTTCCTATTTAAAATTGGACTTTTCTGTAGTTCAACAGTGTACTATGATCGGTGTAAAATGAAAATGTGCCATTTTTAGGCCGAACTGTACTCTTACTCCAGCGTAATAATTCCATGAAAGAATGAGAGTATAGATCCTAATCATATATACGGAAGAGTCAAGTTTTAAATAGGAAAATATAAAAAAATCTTTGGTCGATTTTGAACGCGATGCTACTGGTCTAATTAGATCTAATGATCTATGCTAAGCTATGCTAAAAGTCCTATCACCAGACCCGAGATCGGCTGAACAATTACAAAACAAATGTGGAGTGTTCTTTTTAAAAGAGTTTTTCAATGCTAACTGAATCAACATCACTATTCCACCCACAAATAATGTTAAAATAATGTTGAAACTTCAACAAACCACAGTTATTGTGATCAGTGTTTGCTTTGCTAAACTACAAACTAGCATAGTATTTTAATGTTGGGTTTTAGTTATCACTTGCAACAATATGCTAAAAAGCATTTGGCGAAGAAATGGAAGCTAAGATCTGTTGGGATGAGGAGATGGTGAAAAATAGTTGGTTAAACTGTTGAATCAATTGGACATCAAGAAACAGCATATAAAACTCAACATTATGATATTATTTATTTTATTACAGCTGGACACCCATCACAAAATGTAGTCTACTTCAAATGAACCTTAAAATGCCTCTTTCGTTTTTGATGTTAATCTCTGCAAGTTTAATAAAAGTTCATTAAAGTTCATTAAATCCAACATATCATTGTTTTGAGTGTATATTATGGATTATGGACTCATATTCTAGCAGAAATCAAATAAAAATATCCAAATTATGTCTTTGCTTCTTACTTTTTATGTACTTCTCAGAAATATACATGAAATTTCATTTGGATAACTCAGTCTTTGTGGTGTTGATCGACTCGACGTCTAACTTATGTTTTGTTTATCATTGTAAATCCAACTCAGCCATTTGTTACCCACTAAAGCAGTAAAGCTTTGCTCGACTCTGGTCTTCAGAACACAATTTAAGATATTTCAGATAAAAAAAACGGGATGTTATGGAGCCAAATTATCAGATTGCACATAAAAAGTCTCGTAGCTTCATAACATTACTGTTGAAGCACGGATGGCAGATGAAGTTTTCTGACGATGTCTTTCATCATTTTCTACACCTTGAAGCTTTTAGCACGCAGAATTATAATTATAACGCTGCAAAAACGATAAAGAGCTTGAATGGTCGTGTCTGGTGTTTAATAAGATGCTTGTTTTAATTCACAGCACAAAATACACGGCGACATTGGACCGTTTTCCTTGTAAACAGCTTAAATTTCCGTGAAATAATAGCAAAGCGTTTATTCACCAAACAGACAGCATGTTATGATAATTTCCTAAATAATAGTTTTATTTCTGCTCCTTCTAAAAGCACTTTAAAGGACTAGCGCTCTGAGTTTCGCGATGGCGCGAAGCCCCGCCCACGGCGCAAAACGGACCAATCACGTGGCAGCTCTGCAACGGCTCCCCAGCAGCGGTGGGCGTTGATCCGATTGTGACGTCGCAGTTAGAATTGTCGCTCGATTCTTTGCTAAAAATCACTTGCAGTTAGTTGCTCGTTTTGCTGTTTCTAACTTTGCTCGTGTTGCTGTTTAAAATAGTCCGTCATTTAAAATGTTGTTTACCGTGCTTGGAGTAATTGATTTAGTTCTGAGAGAAAGGAGAAAAGTCAACAACATCGACTCAGGTGGAGATGGAGAAGTGGAGAAGAGTGATGTTCCTCCTGTGAGGAGTCCTGATGGTAAATCAGCTGTCACACCTCTGCACTTTTTCTGGACAAACAGCTTATCGGTTCAGTTTTATAAAGTCTGCAACGTTAATAGATATTGCAGCTTGAAGTTACGGAATCAGAAAATCTTAAATTCATCATAATCTATTCACAAAATATTAATCAAGTGACATGATAACCTAGAAGTTTACCAAGCAGCTAATATATTCACATGACTCAAGCACCAAGACATGCTTTTAACAGTTAAGCCGACACTACCACTTAAACACACAATGCTCAAACTAATTGAAAGCAAATTATTAAACGCTGAAGTAAGAATGTGTCTGGTGTGAACGCTGGCAAAAGTCAACTTCAGAATTTAGATTGAACTTAATTGCAGTAATAGGAGTATTTATTAATACTGCTGTGTGTATGTCATTATCCTCTTTAGGTCAGACTTCTGAACATATCAGCAGTGACCCGCTGCAGATTGTCCCTGACTTGGTTGTGGACGTCCCGACTTCAGAGGAGCCTACCGCTAGTGACCCTGAAGTCAGCATTCCCGAAGCTTCGGAGGGTCCAGCGGAGGACACTGTGGCACCTCAGTCCAGCCAGCTGGAGGACGAGGCAACAGCTTTGGGTCAGTTTCTACCATGAGCCATCTACCATGGTTCATACATTAACAGGACTTCATTTCTTTAAGGGTAAATGAAAAATAACATGGAAAGGTTTTAATATATGTGGTTAAATTGTATATTTTTATACTTACAGGCTTTGGAGAGATTGGCACGGATGATCAGGCTGCAGTGACTCTCTCGGACAACTTCTTCAGTCTGGTGCAGAAGGAGGAGCCTATGCGCCTGCTCGGCCAATCCAAAGGCTTCATTCCCTTAGCCCTGTACCTCGTTGGGTTCTGCGTGTTTTCTCTGAGTCTGCTGAAGAGACGCCGTCTCCTGAAGCTCTACATGCTCTTCTGGACTCTACTGATTTTGGCGACTCTGTCTCAATTAGTCATTCGTAACCTATTTGATGGCATGATATGGTTTATAGTGCCCATATCTTGCATTATTTATAAAGGCTTACGAGTTTGGTTTCTTTTTGGTCGCACCTCTCTTCAAGTGGTCTTTTAAGAAGACATGGGAGTGCAGTATATTTTATCTACTCAGCTGTGTTAAAACTTTTAATTTAACTGTTTAATTGTTAATTGTTCTATTTAAGTTTCATTTCAATTGTTTATGCCATGTGAGAGCAATGTCTTGTGAATTAAATAAAGTGCAAAATTAAAATGCAAAAAAAAAAACTTGGTTCAGTGCAATTTATTCAAATCAAATATACATATTAAATATACATTTGTTGTGTGCTTTACATTTTTGTGTGTGTGCGTTAAAACGTGTTCAAGTGAATGACATGCTTTTATTTAATTCAAAGTGCATGTCTGATAATTGTTGAATGTCACCGTCTTTCATTCTTCGAGAGGAGGAAGGAACGCTGAATCAGCGTTTAAAGCAACGCTATACTTTTTTTGGAAATAGGGTCATTCTGCAACCCAGAGTTAATAAGTTGAGTTTTACTGTTTTGAATCCATTCAACAGATCTCGGGTCTGGTGATAGCACTTATAGCATAGCTTAGCATAGATCATTGAATTAAATTAGACCAGCAGCATCGCCCTCAAAAACAACCAAAGAGTTTCCTAAATCTTTCCTATTTAAAATTGGACTTTTCTGTAGTTCAACAGTGTACTATGATCGGTGTAAAATGAAAATGTGCCATTTTTAGGCCGAACTGTACTCTTACTCCAGCGTAATAATTCCATGAAAGAATGAGAGTATAGATCCTAATCATATATACGGAAGAGTCAAGTTTTAAATAGGAAAAATATAAAAAAAAATCTTTGGTCGATTTTTGAACGCGATGCTACTGGTCTAATTAGATCTAATGATCTATGCTAAGCTATGCTAAAAGTCCTATCACCAGACCCGAGATCAACTGAACAATTACAAAACAAATGTGGAGTGTTCTTTAAAAAGAGTTTTTCAATGCTAACTGAATCAACATCACTATTCCACCCACAAATAATGTTAAAATAATGTTGAAACTTCAACAAACCACAGTTATTGTGATCAGTGTTTGCTTTGCTAAACTACAAACTAGCATAGTATTTTAATGTTGGGTTTTAGTTATCACTTGCAACAATATGCTAAAAAGCATTTGGCGAAGAAATGGAAGCTAAGATCTGTTGGGATGAGGAGATGGTGAAAAATAGTTGGTTAAACTGTTGAATCAATTGGACATCAAGAAACAGCATATAAAACTCAACATTATGATATTATTTATTTTATTACAGCTGGACACCCATCACAAAATGTAGTCTACTTCAAATGAACCTTAAAATGCCTCTTTTCGTTATTGATGCGTTAATCTCTGCAAGTTTAATAAAAGTTCATTAAAGTTCATTAAATCCAACATATCATTGTTTTGAGTGTATATTATGGATTATGGACTCATATTCTAGCAGAAATCAAATAAAAATATCCAAATTATGTCTTTGCTTCTTACTTTTTATGTACTTCTCAGAAATATACATGAAATTTCATTTGGATAACTCAGTCTTTGTGGTGTTGATCGACTCGACGTCTAACTTATGTTTTGTTTATCATTGTAAATCCAACTCAGCCATTTGTTACCCACATTCAAGTGTTAAAAATGCATTAAGCTAAAAAAAAAAAAAAAAAAAAAAAAAAAAAATTTGATGGTATGTATGTTTAAATATTCCTAACAAAATATATAAAATATTAAAGAGTTACTCTACCCAAAAATAAATTAAAACAAAACCCATGTTGTTCTAAAGCAGTAAAGCTTTGCTCGACTCTGGTCTTCAGAACACAATTTAAGATATTTCAGATAAAAAAACGGGATGTTATGGAGCCAAATTATCAGATTGCACACAAAAAGTCTCGTAGCTTCATAACATTACTGTTGAAGCACGGATGGCAGATGAAGTTTTCTGACGATGTCTTTCATCATTTTCTACACCTTGAAGCTTTTAGCACGCAGAATTATAATTATAACGCTGCAAAAACGATAAAGAGCTTGAATGGTCGTGTCTGGTGTTTAATAAGATGCTTGTTTTAATTCACAGCACAAAATACACGCGACATTGGACCGTTTTCCTTGTAAACAGCTTAAATTTCCGTGAAATAATAGCAAAGCGTTTATTCACCAAACAGACAGCATGTTATGATAATTTCCTAAATAATAGTTTTATTTCTGCTCCTTCTAAAAGCACTTTAAAGGACTAGCGCTCTGAGTTTCGCGGCGAAGCCCCGCCCACGGCGCAAAACGGACCAATCACGTGGCAGCTCTGCAACGGCTCCCCAGCAGCGGTGGAACGTTGATCCGATTGTGACGTCGCAGTTAGAATTGTCGCTCGATTCTTTGCTAAAAATCACTTGCAGTTAGTTGCTCGTTTTGCTGTTTCTAACTTTGCTCGTGTTGCTGTTTAAAATAGTCCGTCATTTAAAATGTTGTTTACCGTGCTTGGAGTAATTGATTTAGTTCTGAGAGAAAGGAGAAAAGTCAACAACATCGACTCAGGTGGAGATGGAGAAGTGGAGAAGAGTGATGTTCCTCCTGTGAGGAGTCCTGATGGTAAATCAGCTGTCACACCTCTGCACTTTTTCTGGACAAACAGCTTATCGGTTCAGTTTTATAAAGTCTGCAACGTTAATAGATATTGCAGCTTGAAGTTACGGAATCAGAAAATCTTAAATTCATCATAATCTATTCACAAAATATTAATCAAGTGACATGATAACCTAGAAGTTTACCAAGCAGCTAATATTCACATGACTCAAGCACCAAGACATGCTTTTAACAGTTAAGCCGACACTACCACTTAAACACACAATGCTCAAACTAATTGAAAGCAAATTATTAAACGCTGAAGTAAGAATGTGTCTGGTGTGAACGCTGGCAAAAGTCAACTTCAGAATTTAGATTGAACTTAATTGCAGTAATAGGAGTATTTATTAATACTGCTGTGTGTATGTCATTATCCTCTTTAGGTCAGACTTCTGAACATATCAGCAGTGACCCGCTGCAGATTGTCCCTGACTTGGTTGTGGACGTCCCGACTTCTGAGGAGCCTACCGCTAGTGACCCTGAAGTCAGCATTCCCGAAGCTTGGAGGGTCCAGCGGAGGACACTGTGGCACCTCAGTCCAGCCAGCTGGAGGACGAGGCAACAGCTTTGGGTCAGTTTCTACCATGAGCCATCTACCATGGTTCATACATTAACAGGACTTCATTTCTTTAAGGGTAAATGAAAAATAACATGGAAAGGTTTTAATATATGTGGTTAAATTGTATATTTTTATACTTACAGGCTTTGGAGAGATTGGCACGGATGATCAGGCTGCAGTGACTCTCTCGGACAACTTCTTCAGTCTGGTGCAGAAGGAGGAGCCTATGCGCCTGCTCGGCCAATCCAAAGGCTTCATTCCCTTAGCCCTGTACCTCGTTGGGTTCTGCGTGTTTTCTCTGAGTCTGCTGAAGAGGCGCCGTCTCCTGAAGCTCTACATGCTCTTCTGGACTCTACTGATTTTGGCGACTCTGTCTCAATTAGTCATTCGTAACCTATTTGATGGCATGATATGGTTTATAGTGCCCATATCTTGCATTATTTATAAAGGCTTACGAGTTTGGTTTCTTTTTTGGTCGCACCCCTCTCTTCAAGTGGTCTTTTAAGAAGACATGGGAGTGCAGTATATTTTATCTACTCAGCTGTGTTAAAACTTTTAATTTAACTGTTTAATTGTTAATTGTTCTATTTAAGTTTCATTTCAATTGTTTATGCCATGTGAGAGCAATGTCTTGTGAATTAAATAAAGTGCAAAATTAAAATGCAAAAAAAAAAAACTTGGTTCAGTGCAATTTATTCAAATCAAATATACATATTAAATATACATTTGTTGTGTGCTTTACATTTTTGTGTGTGTGCGTTAAAACGTGTCCAAGTGAATGACATGCTTTTATTTAATTCAAAGTGCATGTCTGATAATTGTTGAATGTCACCGTCTTCATTCTTCGAGAGGAGGAAGGAACCGCTGAATCAGCGTTAAAGCAACGCTATACTTTTTTTTGGAAATAGGGTCATTCTGCAACCCAGAGTTAATAAGTTGAGTTTTACTGTTTTGAATCCATTCAACAGATCTCAGGTCTGGTGATAGCACTTATAGCATAGCTTAGCATAGATCATTGAATTAAATTAGACCAGCAGCATCGCCCTCAAAAACAACCAAAGAGTTTCCTAAATCTTTCCTATTTAAAATTGGACTTTTCTGTAGTTCAACAGTGTACTATGATCGGTGTAAAATGAAAATGTGCCATTTTTAGGCCGAACTGTACTCTTACTCCAGCGTAATAATTCCATGAAAGAATGAGAGTATAGATCCTAATCATATATACGGAAGAGTCAAGTTTTAAATAGGAAAAATATAAAAAAATCTTTGGTCGATTTTGAACGCGATGCTACTGGTCTAATTAGATCTAATGATCTATGCTAAGCTATGCTAAAAGTCCTATCACCAGACCCCGAGATCGCTGAACAATTACAAAACAAATGTGGAGTGTTCTTTAAAAAGAGTTTTTTCAATGCTAACTGAATCAACATCACTATTCCACCCACAAATAATGTTAAAATAATGTTGAAACTTCAACAAACCACAGTTATTGTGATCAGTGTTTGCTTTGCTAAACTACAAACTAGCATAGTATTTTAATGTTGGGTTTTAGTTATCACTTGCAACAATATGCTAAAAGCATTTGGCGAAGAAATGGAAGCTAAGATCTGTTGGGATGAGGAGATGGTGAAAAATAGTTGGTTAAACTGTTGAATCAATTGGACATCAAGAAACAGCATATAAAACTCAACATTATGATATTATTTATTTTATTACAGCTGGACACCCATCACAAAATGTAGTCTACTTCAAATGAACCTTAAAATGCCTCTTTCGTTATTGATCGTTAATCTCTGCAAGTTTAATAAAAGTTCATTAAAGTTCATTAAATCCAACATATCATTGTTTTGAGTGTATATTATGGATTATGGACTCATATTCTAGCAGAAATCAAATAAAAATATCCAAATTATGTCTTTGCTTCTTACTTTTTATGTACTTCTCAGAAATATACATGAAATTTCATTTGGATAACTCAGTCTTTGTGGTGTTGATCGATTTCGACGTCTAACTTATGTTTTGTTTATCATTGTAAATCCAACTCAGCCATTTGTTACCCACATTCAAGTGTTAAAAATGCATTAAGCTAAAAAAAAAAAAAAAAAAAAAAAATTTGATGGTATGTATGTTTAAATATTCCTAACAAAATATATAAAATATTAAAGAGTTACTCTACCCAAAAATAAATTAAAACAAAACCCATGTTGTTCTAAAGCAGTAAAGCTTTGCTCGACTCTGGTCTTCAGAACACAATTTAAGATATTTCAGAAAAAAAAAACGGGATGTTATGGAGCCAAATTATCAGATTGCACACAAAAGTCTCGTAGCTTCATAACATTACTGTTGAAGCACGGATGGCAGATGAAGTTTTCTGACGATGTCTTTCATCATTTTCTACACCTTGAAGCTTTTAGCACGCAGAATTATAATTATAACGCTGCAAAAACGATAAAGAGCTTGAATGGTCGTGTCTGGTGTTTAATAAGATGCTTGTTTTAATTCACAGCACAAAATACACGACGACATTGGACCGCTTTTTCCTTGTAAACAGCTTAAATTTCCGTGAAATAATAGCAAAGCGTTTATTCACCAAACAGACAGCATGTTATGATAATTTCCTAAATAATAGTTTTATTTCTGCTCCTTCTAAAAGCACTTTAAAGGACTAGCGCTCTGAGTTTATGAAGCGAAGCCCGCCCACGGCGCAAAACGGACCAATCACGTGGCAGCTCTGCAACGGCTCCCCAGCAGCGGTGGAACGTTGATCCGATTGTGACGTCGCAGTTAGAATTGTCGCTCGATTCTTTGCTAAAAAATCACTTGCAGTTAGTTGCTCGTTTTGCTGTTTCTAACTTTGCTCGTGTTGCTGTTTAAAATAGTCCGTCATTTAAAATGTTGTTTACCGTGCTTGGAGTAATTGATTTAGTTCTGAGAGAAAGGAGAAAAGTCAACAACATCGACTCAGGTGGAGATGGAGAAGTGGAGAAGAGTGATGTTCCTCCTGTGAGGAGTCCTGATGGTAAATCAGCTGTCACACCTCTGCACTTTTTCTGGACAAACAGCTTATCGGTTCAGTTTTATAAAGTCTGCAACGTTAATAGATATTGCAGCTTGAAGTTACGGAATCAGAAAATCTTAAATTCATCATAATCTATTCACAAAATATTAATCAAGTGACATGATAACCTAGAAGTTTACCAAGCAGCTATAATATTCACATGACTCAAGCACCAAGACATGCTTTTAACAGTTAAGCCGACACTACCACTTAAACACACAATGCTCAAACTAATTGAAAGCAAATTATTAAACGCTGAAGTAAGAATGTGTCTGGTGTGAACGCTGGCAAAAGTCAACTTCAGAATTTAGATTGAACTTAATTGCAGTAATAGGAGTATTTATTAATACTGCTGTGTGTATGTCATTATCCTCTTTAGGTCAGACTTCTGAACATATCAGCAGTGACCCGCTGCAGATTGTCCCTGACTTGGTTGTGGGCGTCCCGACTTCAGAGGAGCCTACCGCTAGTGACCCTGAAGTCAGCATTCCCGAAGCCGGAGGGTCCAGCGGAGGACACTGTGGCACCTCAGTCCAGCCAGCTGGAGGACGAGGCAACAGCTTTGGGTCAGTTTCTACCATGAGCCATCTACCATGGTTCATACATTAACAGGACTTCATTTCTTTAAGGGTAAATGAAAAATAACATGGAAAGGTTTTAATATATGTGGTTAAATTGTATATTTTTATACTTACAGGCTTTGGAGAGATTGGCACGGATGATCAGGCTGCAGTGACTCTCTCGGACAACTTCTTCAGTCTGGTGCAGAAGGAGGAGCCTATGCGCCTGCTCGGCCAATCCAAAGGCTTCATTCCCTTAGCCCTGTACCTCGTTGGGTTCTGCGTGTTTCTCTGAGTCTGCTGAAGAGACGCGCCGTCTCCTGAAGCTCTACATGCTCTTCTGGACTCTACTGATTTTGGCGACTCTGTCTCAATTAGTCATTCGTAACCTATTTGATGGCATGATATGGTTTATAGTGCCCATATCTTGCATTATTTATAAAGGCTTACGAGTTTGGTTTTTTTTTGGTCGCACTCTCTCTTCAAGTGGTCTTTTAAGAAGACATGGGAGTGCAGTATATTTTATCTACTCAGCTGTGTTAAAACTTTTAATTTAACTGTTTAATTGTTAATTGTTCTATTTAAGTTTCATTTCAATTGTTTATGCCATGTGAGAGCAATGTCTTGTGAATTAAATAAAGTGCAAAATTAAAATGCAAAAAAAAAAAACTTGGTTCAGTGCAATTTATTCAAATCAAATATACATATTAAATATACATTTGTTGTGTGCTTTACATTTTTTTGTGTGTGTGCGTTAAAACGTGTTCAAGTGAATGACATGCTTTTATTTAATTCAAAGTGCATGTCTGATAATTGTTGAATGTCACCGTCTTCATTCTTGAGAGGAGGAAGGAACGCTGAATCAGCGTTAAAGCAACGCTATACTTTTTTTGGAAATAGGTCATTCTGCAACCCAGAGTTAATAAGTTGAGTTTTACTGTTTTTGAATCCATTCAACAGATCTCGGGTCTGGTGATATAGCACTTGTAGCATAGCTTAGCATAGATCATTGAATTAAATTAGACCAGCAGCATCGCCCTCAAAAACAACCAAAGAGTTTCCTAAATCTTTCCTATTTAAAATTGGACTTTTCTGTAGTTCAACAGTGTACTATGATCGGTGTAAAATGAAAACGTGCCATTTTTAGGCCGAACTGTACTCTTACTCCAGCGTAATAATTCCTTGAAAGAATGAGAGTATAGATCCTAATCATATATACGGAAGAGTCAAGTTTTAAATAGGAAAAATATAAAAAAATCTTTGGTCGATTTTGAACGCGATGCTACTGGTCTAATTAGATCTAATGATCTATGCTAAGCTATGCTAAAAGTCCTATCACCAGACCCGAGATCGGCTGAACGCAATTACAAAACAAATGTGGAGTGTTCTTTTAAAAGAGTTTTTCAATGCTAACTGAATCAACATCACTATTCCACCCACAAATAATGTTAAAATAATGTTGAAACTTCAACAAACCACAGTTATTGTGATCAGTGTTTGCTTTGCTAAACTACAAACTAGCATAGTATTTTAATGTTGGGTTTTAGTTATCACTTGCAACAATATGCTAAAAAGCATTTGGCGAAGAAATGGAAGCTAAGATCTGTTGGGATGAGGAGATGGTGAAAAATAGTTGGTTAAACTGTTGAATCAATTGGACATCAAGAAACAGCATATAAAACTCAACATTATGATATTATTTATTTTATTACAGCTGGACACCCATCACAAAATGTAGTCTACTTCAAATGAACCTTAAAATGCCTCTTTCGTTATTGATCGTTAATCTCTGCAAGTTTAATAAAAGTTCATTAAAGTTCATTAAATCCAACATATCATTGTTTTGAGTGTATATTATGGATTATGGACTCATATTCTAGCAGAAATCAAATAAAAATATCCAAATTATGTCTTTGCTTCTTACTTTTATGTACTTCTCAGAAATATACATGAAATTTCATTTGGATAACTCAGTCTTTGTGGTGTTGATCGACTCGACGTCTAACTTATGTTTTGTTTATCATTGTAAATCCAACTCAGCCATTTGTTACCCACATTCAAGTGTTAAAAATGCATTAAGCTAAAAAAAAAAAAAAAAAAAAAAAAAAAAAAAAAAAAAAAAAAAAAAAAAAAAAAAAAAAAAATTTGATGGTATGTATGTTTAAATATTCCTAACAAAATATATAAAATATTAAAGAGTTACTCTACCCAAAAATAAATTAAAACAAAACCCATGTTGTTCTAAAGCAGTAAAGCTTTGCTCGACTCTGGTCTTCAGAACACAATTTAAGATATTTCAGATAAAAAAAACGGGATGTTATGGAGCCAAATTATCAGATTGCACACAAAAAGTCTCGTAGCTTCATAACATTACTGTTGAAGCACGGATGGCAGATGAAGTTTTCTGACGATGTCTTTCATCATTTTCTACACCTTGAAGCTTTTAGCACGCAGAATTATAATTATAACGCTGCAAAAACGATAAAGAGCTTGAATGGTCGTGTCTGGTGTTTAATAAGATGCTTGTTTTAATTCACAGCACAAAATACACGGCGACATTGGACCGTTTTTCCTTGTAAACAGCTTAAATTTCCGTGAAATAATAGCAAAGCGTTTATTCACCAAACAGACAGCATGTTATGATAATTTCCTAAATAATAGTTTTATTTCTGCTCCTTCTAAAAGCACTTTAAAGGACTAGCGCTCTGAGTTTCGCGAAGCGAAGCCCGCCCACGGCGCAAAACGGACCAATCACGTGGCAGCTCTGCAACGGCTCCCCAGCAGCGGTGGAACGTTGATCCGATTGTGACGTCGCAGTTAGAATTGTCGCTCGATTCTTTGCTAAAAATCACTTGCAGTTAGTTGCTCGTTTTGCTGTTTCTAACTTTGCTCGTGTTGCTGTTTAAAATAGTCCGTCATTTAAAATGTTGTTTACCGTGCTTGGAGTAATTGATTTAGTTCTGAGAGAAAGGAGAAAAGTCAACAACATCGACTCAGGTGGAGATGGAGAAGTGGAGAAGAGTGATGTTCCTCCTGTGAGGAGTCCTGATGGTAAATCAGCTGTCACACCTCTGCACTTTTTCTGGACAAACAGCTTATCGGTTCAGTTTTATAAAGTCTGCAACGTTAATAGATATTGCAGCTTGAAGTTACGGAATCAGAAAATCTTAAATTCATCATAATCTATTCACAAAATATTAATCAAGTGACATGATAACCTAGAAGTTTACCAAGCAGCTAATATTCACATGACTCAAGCACCAAGACATGCTTTTAACAGTTAAGCCGACACTACCACTTAAACACACAATGCTCAAACTAATTGAAAGCAAATTATTAAACGCTGAAGTAAGAATGTGTCTGGTGTGAACGCTGGCAAAAGTCAACTTCAGAATTTAGATTGAACTTAATTGCAGTAATAGGAGTATTTATTAATACTGCTGTGTGTATGTCATTATCCTCTTTAGGTCAGACTTCTGAACATATCAGCAGTGACCCGCTGCAGATTGTCCCTGACTTGGTTGTGGACGTCCCGACTTCAGAGGAGCCTACCGCTAGTGACCCTGAAGTCAGCATTCCCGAAGCTTCGGAGGGTCCAGCGGAGGACACTGTGGCACCTCAGTCCAGCCAGCTGGAGGACGAGGCAACAGCTTTGGGTCAGTTTCTACCATGAGCCATCTACCATGGTTCATACATTAACAGGACTTCATTTCTTTAAGGGTAAATGAAAAATAACATGGAAAGGTTTTAATATATGTGGTTAAATTGTATATTTTTATACTTACAGGCTTTGGAGAGATTGGCACGGATGATCAGGCTGCAGTGACTCTCTCGGACAACTTCTTCAGTCTGGTGCAGAAGGAGGAGCCTATGCGCCTGCTCGGCCAATCCAAAGGCTTCATTCCCTTAGCCCTGTACCTCGTTGGGTTCTGCGTGTTTTCTCTGAGTCTGCTGAAGAGACGCCGTCTCCTGAAGCTCTACATGCTCTTCTGGACTCTACTGATTTTGGCGACTCTGTCTCAATTAGTCATTCGTAACCTATTTGATGGCATGATATGGTTTATAGTGCCCATATCTTGCATTATTTATAAAGGCTTACGAGTTTGGTTTCTTTTGGTCGCACCCCTCTCTTCAAGTGGTCTTTTAAGAAGACATGGGAGTGCAGTATATTTTATCTACTCAGCTGTGTTAAAACTTTTAATTTAACTGTTTAATTGTTAATTGTTCTATTTAAGTTTCATTTCAATTGTTTATGCCATGTGAGAGCAATGTCTTGTGAATTAAATAAAGTGCAAAATTAAAATGCAAAAAAAAAAAAACTTGGTTCAGTGCAATTTATTCAAATCAAATATACATATTAAATATACATTTGTTGTGTGCTTTACATTTTTTTGTGTGTGTGCGTTAAAACGTGTTCAAGTGAATGACATGCTTTTATTTAATTCAAAGTGCATGTCTGATAATTGTTGAATGTCACCGTCTTCATTCTTCGAGAGGAGGAAGGAACCGCTGAATCAGCGTTAAAGCAACGCTATACTTTTTGGAAATAGGGTCATTCTGCAACCCAGAGTTAATAAGTTGAGTTTTACTGTTTTTGAATCCATTCAACAGATCTCGGGTCTGGTGATAGCACTTATAGCATAGCTTAGCATAGATCATTGAATTAAATTAGACCAGCAGCATCGCCCTCAAAAACAACCAAAGAGTTTCCTAAATCTTTCCTATTTAAAATTGGACTTTTCTGTAGTTCAACAGTGTACTATGATCGGTGTAAAATGAAAACGTGCCATTTTTAGGCGAACTGTACTCTTACTCCAGCGTAATAATTCCTTGAAAGAATGAGAGTATAGATCCTAATCATATATACGGAAGAGTCAAGTTTTAAATAGGAAAAATATAAAAAAATCTTTGGTCGATTTTGAACGCGATGCTACTGGTCTAATTAGATCTAATGATCTATGCTAAGCTATGCTAAAAGTCCTATCACCAGACCCGAGATCGCTGAGCAATTACAAAACAAATGTGGAGTGTTCTTTTAAAAGAGTTTTTCAATGCTAACTGAATCAACATCACTATTCCACCCACAAATAATGTTAAAATAATGTTGAAACTTCAACAAACCACAGTTATTGTGATCAGTGTTTGCTTTGCTAAACTACAAACTAGCATAGTATTTTAATGTTGGGTTTTAGTTATCACTTGCAACAATATGCTAAAAAGCATTTGGCGAAGAAATGGAAGCTAAGATCTGTTGGGATGAGGAGATGGTGAAAAATAGTTGGTTAAACTGTTGAATCAATTGGACATCAAGAAACAGCATATAAAACTCAACATTATGATATTATTTATTTTATTACAGCTGGACACCCATCACAAAATGTAGTCTACTTCAAATGAACCTTAAAATGCCTCTTTTCGTTATTGATGCGTTAATCTCTGCAAGTTTAATAAAAGTTCATTAAAGTTCATTAAATCCAACATATCATTGTTTTGAGTGTATATTATGGATTATGGACTCATATTCTAGCAGAAATCAAATAAAAATATCCAAATTATGTCTTTGCTTCTTACTTTTTATGTACTTCTCAGAAATATACATGAAATTTCATTTGGATAACTCAGTCTTTGTGGTGTTGATCGACTCGACGTCTAACTTATGTTTTGTTTATCATTGTAAATCCAACTCAGCCATTTGTTACCCACATTCAAGTGTTAAAAATGCATTAAGCTAAAAAAAAAAAAAAAAAAAAAAAAAAAAAAAAAAAAAAATTTGATGGTATGTATGTTTAAATATTCCTAACAAAATATATAAAATATTAAAGAGTTACTCTACCCAAAAATAAATTAAAACAAAACCCATGTTGTTCTAAAGCAGTAAAGCTTTGCTCGACTCTGGTCTTCAGAACACAATTTAAGATATTTCAGATAAAAAAACGGGATGTTATGGAGCCAAATTATCAGATTGCACACAAAAAGTCTCGTAGCTTCATAACATTACTGTTGAAGCACGGATGGCAGATGAAGTTTTCTGACGATGTCTTTCATCATTTTCTACACCTTGAAGCTTTTAGCACGCAGAATTATAATTATAACGCTGCAAAAACGATAAAGAGCTTGAATGGTCGTGTCTGGTGTTTAATAAGATGCTTGTTTTAATTCACAGCACAAAATACACGACGCGACATTGGACCGTTTTTCCTTGTAAACAGCTTAAATTTCCGTGAAATAATAGCAAAGCGTTTATTCACCAAACAGACAGCATGTTATGATAATTTCCTAAATAATAGTTTTATTTCTGCTCCTTCTAAAAGCACTTTAAAGGACTAGCGCTCTGAGTTTCGCGTAAGCGAAGCCCCCCCACGGCGCAAAACGGACCAATCACGTGGCAGCTCTGCAACGGCTCCCCAGCAGCGGTGGAACGTTGATCCGATTGTGACGTCGCAGTTAGAATTGTCGCTCGATTCTTTGCTAAAAATCACTTGCAGTTAGTTGCTCGTTTTGCTGTTTCTAACTTTGCTCGTGTTGCTGTTTAAAATAGTCCGTCATTTAAAATGTTGTTTACCGTGCTTGGAGTAATTGATTTAGTTCTGAGAGAAAGGAGAAAAGTCAACAACATCGACTCAGGTGGAGATGGAGAAGTGGAGAAGAGTGATGTTCCTCCTGTGAGGAGTCCTGATGGTAAATCAGCTGTCACACCTCTGCACTTTTTCTGGACAAACAGCTTATCGGTTCAGTTTTATAAAGTCTGCAACGTTAATAGATATTGCAGCTTGAAGTTACGGAATCAGAAAATCTTAAATTCATCATAATCTATTCACAAAATATTAATCAAGTGACATGATAACCTAGAAGTTTACCAAGCAGCTAATATTCACATGACTCAAGCACCAAGACATGCTTTTAACAGTTAAGCCGACACTACCACTTAAACACACAATGCTCAAACTAATTGAAAGCAAATTATTAAACGCTGAAGTAAGAATGTGTCTGGTGTGAACGCTGGCAAAAGTCAACTTCAGAATTTAGATTGAACTTAATTGCAGTAATAGGAGTATTTATTAATACTGCTGTGTGTATGTCATTATCCTCTTTAGGTCAGACTTCTGAACATATCAGCAGTGACCCGCTGCAGATTGTCCCTGACTTGGTTGTGGACGTCCCGACTTCAGAGGAGCCTACCGCTAGTGACCCTGAAGTCAGCATTCCCGAAGCTTCGGAGGGTCCAGCGGAGGACACTGTGGCACCTCAGTCCAGCCAGCTGGAGGACGAGGCAACAGCTTTGGGTCAGTTTCTACCATGAGCCATCTACCATGGTTCATACATTAACAGGACTTCATTTCTTTAAGGGTAAATGAAAAATAACATGGAAAGGTTTTAATATATGTGGTTAAATTGTATATTTTTATACTTACAGGCTTTGGAGAGATTGGCACGGATGATCAGGCTGCAGTGACTCTCTCGGACAACTTCTTCAGTCTGGTGCAGAAGGAGGAGCCTATGCGCCTGCTCGGCCAATCCAAAGGCTTCATTCCCTAGCCCTGTACCTCGTTGGGTTCTGCGTGTTTTCTCTGAGTCTGCTGAAGAGACGCCGTCTCCTGAAGCTCTACATGCTCTTCTGGACTCTACTGATTTTGGCGACTCTGTCTCAATTAGTCATTCGTAACCTATTTGATGGCATGATATGGTTTATAGTGCCCATATCTTGCATTATTTATAAAGGCTTACGAGTTTGGTTTCTTTTTTGGTCGCACCCCTCTCTTCAAGTGGTCTTTTAAGAAGACATGGGAGTGCAGTATATTTTATCTACTCAGCTGTGTTAAAACTTTTAATTTAACTGTTTAATTGTTAATTGTTCTATTTAAGTTTCATTTCAATTGTTTATGCCATGTGAGAGCAATGTCTTGTGAATTAAATAAAGTGCAAAATTAAAATGCAAAAAAAAAAAACTTGGTTCAGTGCAATTTATTCAAATCAAATATACATATTAAATATACATTTGTTGTGTGCTTTACATTTTTTGTGTGTGTGCGTTAAAACGTGTCCAAGTGAATGACATGCTTTTATTTAATTCAAAGTGCATGTCTGATAATTGTTGAATGTCACCGTCTTCATTCTTCGAGAGGAGGAAGGAACCGCTGAATCAGCGTTAAAGCAACGCTATACTTTTTTTTGGAAATAGGGTCATTCTGCAACCCAGAGTTAATAAGTTGAGTTTTACTGTTTTTGAATCCATTCAACAGATCTCCGGGTCTGGTGATAGCACTTGTAGCATAGCTTAGCATAGATCATTGAATCAGATTAGACCAGTGAATTAATGGGTTAAACAGTGCACATGCAAGGAATTCATTTACATTAGTTTAATAATTTATTGTTATAAATAACTCATTATTAAAACATTAATGCATTTGCATAGTAATTGTGCTCCACGTTATTAATATATGACCAGTGGTTGTTTTAAAACAGTGGTTGTATTAAACAGTTTTTATTATAAACGTTAGTTTCTAGGATATTCGTATGAAACTGTTTAAAGGTAGGGTGGGCTACCTGAGTCCTCTAGCCAGCGAACTACAAAACTACAACAAGCTGTGATTTTATAGTTGTAATCCTTACACAGAAGAACACCTTTCAGCATGTAGAATCAAATATTGTTACTTTGAGCGGTTAATATATACTTCTGAACTGAAAAACGGGAGACAAAAAGACAAATAAGCTACACCACTTTAAATCTCAACATGCTCACTTGTTCATGGACAGTAGTTTGAGATTGATGTCTATACTTGAACAGATATGAGAAGACAGGACCCGTGAACTTCACTTCATCAAGATGAAAGGCACAATAACTTTACAACTATTCTCGGCTGACAAAAACGGGCATATTAAATTAAAAAAGAACACAATCCCTGACTACAAATACAGCCATTACTTAGAAATGCTTTTGCTCACCCGTCCCGTTTCAAGACTATTTTAAGACTATTTCGTCAAAAAGTGAATTGTATAAACTTCATTTAAAAATATTTGTTTTTCTCATAATTATAGCATGCCAGTTGTTTTTATGGAACCAATAAAGAAATGAGAGAACAAAAGAAAAATCATTTTTAGATCACATTTTTTATGAGGTACAAACAATAAAAAATGTTTCAAAACTAAATAAATAAAAAATAAACATACATGAACATTTAATTAGCAATTAAAATGCTAGATTTGCTTACAGATTTGTATATAGATTTATACATAAATAATAGATGTATTTATCCTGTAACCTAATTCTTAAAAGTATATGTATATATAAAAGTATATATAAAAGTATATCCATCCTCATTCCATTTACTCCAAAGAAAGACCAAAAACAGCCTGTTGTGTGGCAAATTTGAACTTTCATATATTCATTTGAACAACAGTCATGCTTTTTTAATATTTGAATGCTGTATTTTCGTTTATTCTTCATTGCTGGAGATGTTGTTTTTTTTCCTCGTCTTCATATGCACCACTAAAACAGATGCTAACATTCCCAGAAGCCCAAAACACAGCACTCCTATGAATACTTGATAATGAAGAGAAAGACCATCGGGACCTGTTTTTTTTTTTAGAAAAGTATGTTTTTTTTACTTACTTTGTATACAAAACAGTTAATTTTAGTTTTTTTCTTAATTATGATTGAAATTTTTCATGCTCACCTTGTACTTGATCAAACGTTGTATTTAATCCACTGTTTCCTACAGTGTTCACATTAAGACATTTGCCAGAAATAAATGCTGCTGAAAGAGGGCATTTCTTTTAATATTTTTAAATATTTTTTTAGTTTATTTCTAGAGAAATGAAATGTTCACACTTACTGCATAGTTGCACTCCTTTGTCAAAATTCAAGTGATTTTGATATGATTTTGCACAGTAGTACGAGGTGAGATCGCTGGTAGACACATGGAGAATTCTCAATCCAGCCATCTGCTTCTCCATAAAGCCTTCAAAATGTGTTTCATTATAATTCCAGACAACAGACATTTCTCCATTGTGTTTCAGTTTTACGGCCATCAGAGCCATCAGCTGCCCCTCACTCATCCTCAGCCAGTGGATCTCAGAGTAGAAAGACAGGTTGCACAACAGTGCCGCTGTTTCTCCAAGTTTAACTTCTTTCAAGTCCGCTGCTTCCAGATGCTTCAGAGGCCAAATGAGGAGAACTAACAGAAAGCAAACAAAGAGCTTTCAGCATGCTTATTATTTAGAATTGCATATATATATATATAAGTAATTTTTGGTGCGCTTATTTTAGCTTTTAAAGTTTGTTTTACCTGTTAGAGCGATTAAACATGATAACACCATTGTGGATGTGTAGGCATAATCCAGTGTTTGCTCGATTTCGGAAAAACTGCTAGATTTCCAGTGAAAGGAAGTGACACGCTTTCTGCTCACCGTTTGCGTGGGTTTTTTTTTAAGTTTCCATCTGTGCTGTTATCGGTAGTCTATGAAACAAAGTAATTTCCCAGTGAAATATGCATAGCCAATAAAAGCCATTTAGAAACAAAAATTAAAAATAAAGAAATGAGATGAAGAACTGAGAAATGCAGAAAGCAGTCTCAATGCAATGTTCGGTTCTCACTTAGCATTCAGGTGAAATGTGACTGTTCTTTGTTTTCCTTCTCTATATCGAAAGGTGCACTGCTGGGTGCTGTACTGGGATCAGGTTTGTTCGGCAATGAATGGGACAATTCAGACACCAAAGTCTGTTCTGAGATCAGAGTCATGACAATGCCCTCTTTTGCAGCAGGAAGTTGTTTGGCCAAAGGAAGTAGGTTTACTCATACACGTACAGCACACACATGTAGGTGAAGACCACAAGATACATCCTTCTTTAAGAAAATTGGTACACTGTCTTGACAAAGACTTTGGACAACATTGGAAACTTTTTAAATAGTATTAAATAAGACTTCCCTTCACATTGGTCAGAGAGAAAGATTTAAGTTCAGTATTTTCTTTTAACATTTCAGCATTGGTTTGAGGAGACTCAGAGATAGCATGTCAAAACCACATTGGGGGGAAAAAGTCATAAAAGCTGTGATTAGGAGGACACTTTGTCACTTCATGTGCTGGTCTTTTAAAAAGTTTCCTTTTCCTGTTGAATCTAATGAATAAATAAATATTTAATTTTACTATAGGTCTTTTTGTCTATGTTACAAGAAGGATACAAAAAAATGGCATGTCATCCTGTTTATAAAGTGTGGTTATGGTTGTCATGGATGGGTTCAGCTTTGAAAAAGATTTTCAACATTTAACCTTCAATCCAAATTTCATCTGATTCACTCGACGGCAGAGACCTGTATTTTATAAGGATTAAATATGAATTAAAAATATTGTAGTATTAAGTTATGTGAAAATGTAAAACCATGTGGCCTTAAACTGTTATAAACACAGAAACCTAAACATTACGAGAAATATATGCAATGATCATAAGCACAACACGGGCAAGATTTTGATGTTGTTGAAAGCTACTGAAACTCATGAAGGATTCTTGCCCGTTTGAAACAGTTTATTTGAGCTTGTGGGGTTTTCCAGTACATTTACCACCTTCTTCATCTGTGTTTACACTTCCACAAATTTACTAAAATATGCCTTTAACAAACTGTATTCTTTGGTATAATAACATACAAGTTGAAAAAAGGAAGAGAGAATCAACATTAATGGTGTTTTTGTAATGTACTGTTACTTTCGGTGTAAGCCATTAACCCCCCAATAGTTTAGCCAATTAATACATCATTGAAAAAAACATTTTTTTAAAAAATACATCCACAAGTTTCACCAACAACAACATGTAAACATGTAACTGAACCCTTAATCAAAGATTGCAGTGAAGTAAATACAAAGACGGCTGTTCAAATACTAAATATCAAAAACAATACACTAACTTTTGGCAGATCACAATAAGTCAAGCTATAACAAGAAAGCATCGAAAGCATTTAAAACTATGTATTAAAAAGTTTTTCACTTTAATGCATTTATCTATATGGTACTTATAAGAAAACTAAAAACAACCGAACAAAGTAATACACATCACATTAACTGCATTGTAAAGCATACATTCTTGTAGTGTATAATCAGAAAACCTCATAAAAACACAGTCAATATAATATAAGTTTTGATCCTTCTAGTTTTTCTTTGCCTCTTCATTCTTCTCGTCCAAATAACCTGGAAAGCTCTCTGCTGGTTCCCATGTATTCTGAAATTTTGCCCCACTGAGGAAAGTAAAATAAAAAGATTTTTTTTTTTATTAAAGATGGAAACAAATTTTAATGTTTTCCCACACACACACACACACACACCAGTGGTCTCGCTCAAACTCAATTCCTGGAGTGCCACGGCTCTGCACAGTTTAACCCCACAGCTCTAATCCAACACACCGGTTTCAACTAATCAAGGTCTTCAGAATTACTAAACACTTCCAACCAGGTGTGACTTGGAGCTGGTTGGAGCAAAACTGTGCAGAGCTGTGGCCCTCCAGGAATTGAGTTAGAGACCACTGTATACAGAAGGAGATAACTAAAAAAATGTAAACTTTTGCACTCAAACTTTTTATGTAATTACAAAAAACTCCCATACATTTATTAAATAAATTCCAGCTGACTAATCTCACTACACAGCATCTGATATGTTGTTTTGGTCATTCTGAAATGCTTGAGCAAAGACTGTCATTTAAGTACTTCTGTATAGTTTTCTTACGCAAGTGTTTTTCCAAACAGCAGGCATCCAACTCCGAAACCACTGACTGGATTTATTGTGCTACGTTTACTCATTTTGAGATGCAAGTCAGCTATTATATATGAAAAATATTATATTCAGTGGCTTTTCCTACTTGTGATATTTAGTGCTAGTTTAATCAGGAAGTGATGAATTGGTTATCTTGACTCATTGGATGTGCAAATGTTTTATGCCATATTACAGCTTTGCACAGAAGTTAAATTTGCATCTTTGGAATAAGACATGAATATGGCAAAACTCAGCCTGGTTGATATATAGGTCTATACCACTACTATGTCACAAAGCACTAAATTACACATGTATGAAAAGAAATTAGAAACTAGTTTAAACTAGACGTCGGTGTATCTCCTTGAGAGTGTGATGTCAAATAAGGGAGACTTACCACAATGTGCAAGGCATCCACTTGACCCGAACTTCATTTCTTCCCTTTTAAAATGAAATGAATAGAGTAAAGCATTATTTTTTTCAAAATGATTTGTAGGGGTCATAAAGTTTTTCTTTCTCTTTGGAGTATTACAAGCTGTTAGTGCATAGATAAGATCCCTAAAGTAGCAAAGACTGAAGTACGAAAAACAGAGATATTCTTTATAAAAGTTCTGACTTGTCCACACCCCCTAAAACAACTCGTTTAAACACGCCCCCACTTTTCTACATCACAGAGTGGGTTTATTTTATAACACCGTCCAAATGTTTATGCAATCAAAGTAGAACTACTATTCTCGCTGTAATGTTGCTGGAGATGCTGTGTTACACTGCGAATTCTGCAAGGACAGTCTAGCGCTCACAACCTTTAAGTTACGTGTTCTCATTAAAGGAACCTACTACTTGTTAATCAAATGAGAGTTTTGAGCAATGAAGGGTAGTGCTTGTCATTTCTCCAATCACAAATGCAGACATAGTTTTATGTTTACGAGGCGCGATGCAATGTAATGCAGTGTAAGAAACAATAATGTACAGTATGTGGAAAATAACGTTTTTTACTTAAACTGTATAAACACGTTGCATTACACTAAAAACACAAAATAATATTGTTTTTAGCAACATAATGTGACAACTTTAAAGACTCAGGAGATGATGTACAAAAGCACTTCATTCCTACCTTATTGTTTCTCCATCTCAGAATATTTTCAACAGGAAACACACCATTGTATGCATCGTGAGTACAATCTAGAGAGGAACAAAAAAATAATAAATCACCCAGAATTTACAAATACCAAATGATTTACATAAAAATAATGCTGCATTCAATTTAATACTGCAATCAACATTTTACCATTTTTGTAATATTACCTGACATTTTTCGCTTTCTTGGAAGAGAATGGAGCCCCGACTCATCACTTGAATTGGCATGCTTTTCGTTATCTGTTGATTTTTCTGTTTCATGCACAACCGGTGACTCGGACCCATTTGCATCCTCACTCATTTGAATTTGGCACGAGGCGGATGACATGACTGCATACACTTTCCTGACACTTGACTGTTCAGCACTGAAGTCCGGGCCTTCCTCTACACTTTGGGATGGCAGTGTCTCGCTGGTCTCAGGTTCATTCATTGCCGGGGATTCTGCACTGCGTTTGATCGCAGGACTTGTATCTGCGGTAGCCATATTCTGCGGTTCACTCAAAAGATCCTGTTTTGAAGACTCGTTTTGCAAGAGACAGCTTTTTGAAGACAAAGCAGCCTCCAGCTGGGAGTCTGAGATTCTCTGGAGACGAACCTCAAACCTCTTGGCCTTAATTTCCTTGGGAAGAATGAGGTTGGCATGGATGCGTCTGTGCACGGTTAAAGCACACTGAGTGGAAAACGTTTGCTCACACTGACTGCAGATGACCTGAGCTTGAACTTCCTGACTGTGTGCGTTGAGCCCCTGAAGAGTAGTGAACATCTGCCCACACCTGCTACAATTCTGAGGCATCGGGCAATTGTGACTCTTAAACAGGAGGTCTGTTTTAAACCTCTTCTCACATTTACGGCAGATATACACACTAGGGACTTGGTGCAGGGCTCTGGAGGGGCTAGACTGGAGGTCGCACTCGTCCGATGAACAACACAGACAGTGCCTCTGCATGCTGAGCTGATGTCGGTCTCGAAGACCACGAGCAACGCTAGAGTCATTAGCGTGCATCTGCGATTTGATTAGTTTACTTTTTTTCATCATCACCTCTGATTTTGGGCTTTTTGTTAAAACGTCCTCACTCGGAGATGGTCCATTTCCAATGGTTTTGGTTGTGGGCTGTGATGAGGGCTTGCTTGATGATTTGCGGCCTCTAACTCGTGGTACATTGGTGGGACAAACTATTTTTTGTTTTACCACATGTTGTGTGCATTTCGGCTCTTGGCACACCCTGCTGTTTTCAGCAATAGCACAGACTTTTTGAACCTTTCGGTCTAATGAATCAACACACAAAAAAACGTAAATTAGAACAAATCAGAAATAAAATAAAAATATAAATTTTTTACTTTAGCACAACAACAGTAATAATGAAAAATATTAGTATTAGTCATAGTATAGTTTTGAATTATTGTTATTTTCATTAATTTATTGTTTAATTTGTATGTGCTTTTGTCATTTCAATTATTTGTTTGCTTTATACATTTCCATTTAGCTTTAATTAAACATTTTATTGGTTTTATTGATTTTGTACTAATATCAATATTGTACTCAGATTCAGTATTATTTTAGCTTTATTTCAGTGAACAAAAACTATTTTAAAAATTTGAGATTGTCACATCAAAATGCTTTTAAAAATACCATTAAAATAGTGCTGTCACTTTAATTTTGTATCATCTTAGCGACTCATATGGTCAGTGAAACAAATTCATGTCTACTGCCATTTATTATCATTAAAAAAATGTATCTAAAATAAATATCTAAAAATAGTAGTACCTGGTGGGCCCGACTGTGTTGTCTCTGGTTCGAAGACATCCTCCTCTCTGTTTTCAGGCCCCTGTAACTCACACAAACATGGTGATTATTACTAACACAAAAGCACAAAATATCCTACTGAAAATAATCCATTTTCAACAGAACGGCAGTAAAATGACAGATTGGCTTTCATTTGCAAACAAGTTCAATCACTGCTATTCGTTTTCTAAATTTTAAATAATACTTCTGTATTTTTGTGGTTAACAGCACAGAAACAAAAACACTTACTCTATGCTGATTTGCACTGCCCTGAAAACAAGTAAAAGCAGTGACCACAGAACACATGCCCACTCACCACTGGCGTGACAGTGTCAGAGCTCTCTACATCAGGCTGAAAACTCACACGTGACACTTCCACCTCGTCGTCTTCTCTTTTGAGTTCACTCCTCTGGGCCCTAATGATGGCCTCTCTCTTTTGCTGCTCACATTCTTCCAACTGCTGCTTCAACAAGTCGATCTCCCTCCAGCTTCGGCTGATCTCCACTCTGCTCTCCAGCAGCACTTCGCTAAATATTTTGACTATCTCTGAGGTTGTCGTCACCATAAGCCCTTGAATCAGGACCCTGAACTTAGCCGATAAAGCATCCTCCACTTCCATGGTGATACACTTGTATTTTTTTTTTTTACACAGAAAGGGCAGACTTAACGTCAGTGTCCCACAGAGGCCCAATTACAGGATACCTGTAAAAAAACACACACATTAAGATGTATAAATGAAAATGTTTATGATCCGTTACAACTAAATAACATCGAATACCGTTTTAAATGGGTTAATGAATGTTTACTGGAAGACTGAGCTTAAAACTAGAAAATTATGTTAAGATGCAAAAGCCTCTAAATGCCGTCTGAAATGTGTAGGTTTAGCAATTTCACTTTAAAGGCAAAAAAATAAGTTCTCTTCTCTGCCATTAAAGCGAAAAAACTGAAAATACACATAGTAGCCGAAAAAAACTTCATGGCAAGCTGTCTATGCAGGTTTCAACAGCACAGGACCCACGATGCCTGTGGGGGGAAAAAAACGTGGGGGGCATTTCTCTCGTTTAAAGGGACATGTCTGCTTAAACAAGCAGGCTAAGGACTCCCTAAAAGACTGCATACAAATATTTGTTCGGTATATTATGTCCCGCTCGCTGTAAACCAACCAAGAATAAAGTGGCCACCTCCTTTTCATAAATAAGACGCGCTATTAAGTTACCAGAGAAGCTACAACTTGTCCTCACCTCATTAATAGTCTGAAGCGGGAATCGTTTAATGATGGTGACTGCACAGTTTCTGGAAACGAGAAACGCTAGTAGAACACGTATCGTATACACTCAGGGGAAAACAAATATTTCATGAAAGAGAAACTTACCTTCGACGAAGGCTCTGAACGCCTCCGCCGCTGTGTGGACTGTGAAGCGTCCCCGCATAACAGGCCGGCGGGAAACAAATATCAGCGTGACCGTATTCCGATACACTGCGGTCAAACTGCATTTTTAGCCGTAGTGTTGTTGGTATGTGTCGTAAAAAAACATTTTGTTAATGTAAATACAAACATAGAAACAAAACGGTAGGCTAACCCAGGTGTTTTGAGCAGGAAAACTGAAACGTGTGTAAAAGGATTTCATGCATTTATTTTCATAGTCAAATATTTGTTCATCCTTGATTCATTCTCTACATGCTTATAAATTTAAGATCGTAATTTACATGGAATGATCTGTAAATCAGACACCAAATATTAATCTTTAAAATGCATCTAATTTGAGGTCATTTGGTTTAAACCACACTTTCTCCTCATTCCTTGTTCTTTCACACACCCCATATCCTTCCCACAAGATTCAAGAGAGTTCCCATGAATGTTATAAAGTCTGCCTGACTATATTCTGTGAAGAAGGAAAACATAAAACCGCACACATGCAGAGAGAGAGAGAGAGAGAGAGAGAGAGACAAAAAACAGCAGAGGTCAATGTCACACATAAATATAATTTTATTTACAACTTTACATTTTGAACAGTATCGCCTCTTTGAAGTTGTACAAGATATTGCTGGCCCATAGGTAAAAGATTTCTCTCCACAGCCGTTTCCTGCAGGAGAAAAGTACATCTTTATAAGATGTTTCACATGATTTTTAAAATTCAGCATCTGAAAATGGAAATTGAGAGACTTTTCACAATTGACTGAAATATGGCCTAAGCACAAAAAGCTGAGGAAATCAAATAACAAATACATTAAAGTGTAGGAGAACCACCCTGCTGTGTCTGCATTCCCCAGTTATATCTGTGGCTGATCTAAAATTAACTAAATAAAAGACTTGTATTTGTATAAAAGCTGGTCTACTTTGTAGGTTATTCTGCCTACCGAGGAGTCTGTCTGGTTAACCAGTTAAACCAGTTTCACAATAGATGGCTGTTAAAAAAAGCCAGGGACTTCTAGTTAATGGCCCTTCTGACTTTCTAAAAACGTTTGGCATGGTGATAATGTAATCAAGCATCATTTGCATGAGTAATGAAATAAAGCTGAGGCAGAGCAGTCTGCCTTTACTGAATTTATTTATAAATGTATTTTATATTCCTGTTATGCAAAGCTGAATTTTCAACAACCATTACTCCAGTCTTTAGTGTCACGATACTCTTCAAAAATCATTCTAATATGATAATCTGGTGCACAATTAATACTTATTATAAATGTTCAAAACAGCTGTGCTGCTTTTGTAAACACTGTTACATTTATATTAATTTTTTTTTTTTTTTACTGACCCCAATACTAGTCTTTGGTGTGCAGACTGTAGTATGATTAAGTAGCCTTAGTATGTATGTATATACCTATACATACCATTCTATACCGTCTGATAGAAGAACTTTCACAAGTTTTTTTTTTTTTGAAAACGTAGTTGTATGCATTGTAACCCCAGAAGACTGCTCATACTTCATGTTACATGTGTCTGTTTTACTTGTATTTCTTATAAGGAGAGAAAAAACGGCAGGTCTAGGAATTTGTCCCAGGCATGGTTAACACCAAGTTGAACTATTAATATCATGTGATATCTCAGAAGTGGTAAAATTATTTTATACTCCACAGCCCTTCACAGTTACGAAAGAGGAAGCACGCATAATTCTTAGAAATTTTTATTTCCACATCACAGTTCCATAATCCACCAAATTCCTTCACTATCAGGGAACTAAATATACAAACTAGTGAATCAGCAGTATTAAAAAAAAATACACTGCTCATGTTCAGGACTTTCCTCAAATGAGCAGGTTCCTTCAAGTTCCTCTTCGGCATTGAACTTCTGCTTGCCTTTTGTGAGATGTGTTTAAACTGGGCTCTTCGAAGAACAGTGGCAGGACAATAGCAGCAATGAAAATGGCCATATTCTCTGCATTTTTGGTTACATTTGACAATAGCGAAATCTAAATAAATAAATAAAACAATAGTGAATTAATATGCCTTGACATAAGAACATTTTAATGAATTTGGAAGCACTATACACACCATCCTGCTGAACAGCCAGCTTCAGATGATTCTGGACGTGGTTCGCAATGCTCCATAACTCTCTTGGCTTGTAGACCCAGGTTTCACAAAATGGGCAGTGATACTTGTCACAAAAAGAGATACAGGGGTTTTCTCCATTTCTAAGGACAGTAATATGTGTCTAAAAAAAGAATATTTACAATTAAACAAAGAATAATAAAACGTCAACATTTTGAAAATTAAAAACTGCTAACAATTTGTTATGATCAAGATTTCAGCTTGATGAGCTTGAAAATTGTTGCCATTAAAATCTATGTTTCCATTATATTCTTACATCTGCAATATATGGTGTTATGAAGACCTAGCATAGAGTTAGGAAAATCAGTAAGTCAATTCTAAAAGGCCTAATGTAAAATGCAAGTGTTATATAAAAATACATGAACAATATATCAACAACACAAATTGTGCTCATTCACTTACTGTTTGACTTGTTGGAGTTGAGTCCATCCTTGTCATGGAGTATGATGACAATATGCGTTAAAGACATCCAGTGTGTCACCAAAATCCCTTATTACGCATTCACGTTAAAAACAGCCCCTATGCCAGCCAAATTATTAGAAAGTGGATTAAACTAGATAATCATGCTACAGTCTGCAGCAAAGCCCTCTTCTAACAATATGCTGACCATTCATTGACACAATTGTCGTTTTGCTTGTGTTTTTTGTTCTGTTTCATAATGTGACGTTTATATACATTTTTTGTGCACATGACGTATTTAATAACCTAAAATGATTATATTATATTCACCTTTCACATATTTTTACACTTTTTTTGAAGGTTATGGAAAAAGTGTTTTTTTCATTATATACAGAACATTTCTTTAATCTGTTCAATCCATTAAAACAGGTGCTCTACTTAACATATTATTAAAATTGTTGATTGCAGTCTTTTTCTAATAATTAGCTTTTTGCACTGTCAAACAAACAAGCATAAACAAAAACAGTTTATAGGAATAGTTCACCCAAAAATGAAAATAACAGTATATGACGTTCTTCTTTCAGACGATAATAGTCACAGTTTTTTTTTTATTTATCCTGGCTCTTCCAAGCTTAGTAGTGCTGGTGGATGGTGGCCATGATTTTGAAGCTCCATAAATTGGATTACGACATACATGGAGTCAGAAGTCAGCCAAGAAGCCGGAACTTTGAGCTTTCAAGGAACCAGTTATAATAATTTAGCTTATAATTTTAAACTAGAAATATTTGTGTAACAAAAACCCATTTATCTGCTTCAGGACATGTAATAACCCCCCGAAAGCATATAGTTTAGTTTTATGATGCAGCACATGTGGATATACCCAATTTACAAAGCAATGCCCATCATGGCCACTATCCACCAGCATTACCAAGCTAGTGAACCTTATGAATGAAAAGTTTTAATTCTGATGATATCATTCATTTCATGTCAATTGAGTTGCAATCTATGCAGGGTCAGAAAGCTCTAGGATTTCATAAACAAAAAACAAAAAAAACAAAACTCTTAATTGTTGTTCCAAAGATGAATGAAGGTCTTATGGGTTCCAATTTTCTGAATTTTCATTTTCAGGGGTGAACTCTATCTTTAAAACACTGTATGAGTAGACCATCCATTGCTAGCAAGACGGATTTTCAAAACATTTATTTACATTTATTTAAAATAATCTATTAGTCTATTTATCTATTATTCAAGTTGTTGTGATATACATGTAATGTCAATTTCAATGTTTCTGTTATCCAATTAGCTTTCTTCCATAACATCTAAGCAATTCAACCCCTAGGGAATTATCTTCATCATAAGAAGACACTGTATGTATGATTTACCGTCATGCAAGCAATTAAAGGTGCAGTGTATAATATTTAGTAGGATCTATTGATAGAAATGTAATAAAATGTATGTAACTGTTTCAGAGGTGTACAAATACCTTATACAATGAACAGTTATGTTTTTATTAACGTAGAATGAGCTATTTATATCTACATACATGGCAGGTCCCCTTACATGGAAATTGCCATCATTTTTGTACTGTATCCCTTTAAGGCCAGACAGAGCATGTTTCGTTGTTGTTCATACGAATACAACACTAACACAAAATAATGAACAAGTAACAATAATATCTGCAATAACGTATTAATTTATTGAATAATAAGTAAATATAATTCCTTAATTTACCTCTGTAAAGAAACCTGATTTCTGGCTATCTCCGCTGTCTCAGACTACGGCGTCTTAGTCCTGTATCAGCACCGTAGCTTCTCTAAAGGGGGGGGTCAGGTTGCAATTCACAATCTCAAGCGCTATATGCCGCTAAAATCTACACACTGCACCTTTAGGAGATTCAGTTTTTTGTGCCTGTGAACTCTAACCTTCGCTCTCCTTCGAAGGTAATCCCTGCGGTTGTGTAGCATCTTAGTACATCTTACGATCACCTCTGCCTCCCGACCATACAACTGCGGCAACGCAGAAATTATCTGAATAAAAGTAAAGCACAATACGTCTCTGAAAACATGACTTTATCTTCATTTATTTCAGATAATCAAAATGAATCTGAAAAAATAAATAAATCTGAAAGGAACTGAACCTTGGCTGTGATTGGACCCCACTCAATGTTCCTGCTATAGCAGGCCCTCTGCCATACCTGGAACTGAGTCAGGATCTCCCTGGCCACAACCTGGTGAAGACACAAGAAACAAGTAACACTGGTTACCTGATGATCCTTCAAAAGCCTATCCATGAAATTCGATTTATAAAACTGCTTACGCTGAATGTCCTCTGCTTGTTTATGGGGTGTAAATTTCCTTGTTCTGTAGAACCGTGTTCTGCAAACCTTCGACTGATCTACAAAAAAAATCAACAACAAATTAATAAACCCCATACATTTGGATGCATTTAGAAACATCCTATGCATCTGTTATATGCTAAAAAGCATGTTTTGTGGTAGAGAGACTGACTGCTTTGTATAAAAATGCAGTTAATTCTAAGGTTATGTATAATAATATGTGCATATAATGTGCTTGTTTATTATCATAACAAAGGTACATCTGCAAAAACACACGATTAAATTAAGACTACATTTTCAATCAAGTGCTGAATGTTTGTCAGAAATATCTGCAGTCTTGCATTAGTCAGACGAAACAATTAAAAAAAAAATCAATCAAATTAAATATTCCCTAATAAATTCTTGCTAGCTTTTGTTGGAAAAAAGTACACAAATCCATCAGATAATGACCTGTACGTGGGGGATATTAGTTGTCCGACTACAATCACTCCAGGAGAGGCAGGCATCAAGACACGATGCTGCTGGACATCACAGAAACCTTGTGGAAATGGCTGAGCAGGAGGTCTTGTATTGTCCAACAATCCAAAAAAAAAAAAAAAAAAAAACACACTGAAAAGGAGACCTGAAGTCTGAATGGAAGACTGGACTGGATCTGGAGCATCTTGAACTAACTTTACTGACATGATGAGGTCAGGAACAAGAAAGAGAGGTGCTACCAGTTGCTACATCTGATGGTTCATTTACTTTTTCCAACAAAATGCCATGAAAGTCGACGCTACAGGGACATATCACGATTGAAGTGAAGGCCAGGGTACCTTTTTAGTCCAAATATAAAGTGTAAAGTAATTCTAAAAAGACATTCTCAGGAAAGAGGATGTGCTACATACTCAGTCTTTACTGTTGCTGGAAGGAATATATAAAAACATTAAACACATATTATATACCACCTATTACACATTGATCATACAACAGCAAAATAACTCCTGCTGATGAAAATCAGTCAATCCAATTTATATATGCAGATGTATTAAACTTAAATAAGTTTCCTCGTCCTTCAGTAATGCAAAGATTCCATGCATAACAATTTGTCCAGATCTTGTTTAGCTGTCTCTACGGTGGCAACCATGGGACATTGGTATCTTCTTGAGTTTTAACAGCGCAGATCGTCGACAACATGTAAACATGAATTGATCCGATTCGGAATCAGTTCAAACATAATTTAGTTATGTTTATTTCCCTCCTCTTCCGTGGGCTTTCAGTAAATGAGCCTTCATCTGTCTGGGATTCAGGAAGCTCTTTCCACAATGAGGGCAATTGTAAGTCTTCCCCGCGTGGCTGTGTCGTCGGAGATGAACCCGCAGGTTGGTGGCCCGATTGAATCGCATCCCGCATTGAGTGCAGCTGAAGAGCTTCTCGCGCGTGTGGATGTTCTGATGCTGCCTGAAGTTGCTCATGCGAGCGAAGGCCTTGCCGCAGTGCGGACAGACGTGAGGTCGCTCCCCTGAGTGGTTTCTCTGGTGAGCCTTGAGCTCGAAGTTGTACGCGAACGTCTGATCGCACTGCAGAGCAGCTCAGAGGCTTCTTGCCCTTGTGGAACAGTGAATGAGCCTTGAGGTCGCATGCCCTCGCAAACTTTTTCCCACATTGGGTGCAATGGTGGGACCTTTCTGCATGGATTTGTTCAGGTGTCCCATGTTTGTCCTGGGAGAAACGCTTTGTGTATTGCGCATGGCTGATTGCTTTCTCGCCTGGACAAACATCAACAGGAGAATAGAGGACGGAACTCTTTGAACCAGGATAACTTTGTCCGTTTTCTGGTTGGACAAATGCATGTGACCTCTCTGGTATGCTAGAGAGCATCAGCTCTGTTGTGCATAAATGACTATGTTGTGCCCTAATACCTTGATGTACCAGTGTGCTGACTGAATAAGGTGTGAAATATGAAGTGGCGTCTGGCATGTCGAGAGAGTTTAGACCTGGAAAGCTTTCTACCTGTATCTCCTCCTGATCACAAGGTCCTCTGAGCTCTCCCTGACTCGTATCAGCCATTTCTGCATTGCATCCGTCATCTCTGCTGACGCTGTCCCACACCGGAACCATCTCTTCTTCCTCCTTGACAGGGAGAAGATCCAGCTCCGTTTCTGTTTTTACTCTGCCGTTTGGCGAAGACGACGGCAAGTCCTCGTGCGCATCCTGAGCCGAAGGACTTTGTGACAGTCTTGAGTGGTTCGATTCCATGTCCTTATCGAGAGTAAAGTTTTTGTCGGATTTGTCTAAACTGCTCGCTCTGGGTTTGAAGTCACTAGTGGACTCACTGTGAACGGGTGCATTGCCCAGAATCCTCTGCAAAAAATCCTGGTGAATTTGTGCATTGGAGTTAGGCGTGACGATCTCTTTTGCATTCTGCCTGTGTACATCATTCTTCTCTTTGGAGTGTGAGTGTGCTGTTGTTTGTTTGGTAGACTCCAGGCGCTGTCTGGCACTCCACACTTCTTCAGTCAGAGTAGGTTGATTGGTAGGCTGATCTCTCAGGCTTAGGCCTAAACAAAGGCTGTCTGATCCTGCACCAAACGAAAGGAATCAAATTTTAGAAACAGCACAATAGCACATGTTTTTGAAAACACAAAGAACGTATATATTATATCTTAGCTTCTTAACTGAGAGCACAGATACACTGCAAACTGAGGAGTGCAGTAATTCAAAGAATACTGTAATGTTTTGTAATATGAAATTGCCAAATATATATATATATATATATATATATATATATATATATATATATATATATATATATATATATATATATATATATAAACAATAACCTATTATCTTTTGCTAGTGAGAATGGTGAAAGCATTGCAGTGTTGCAGCTTGAAAATATTTACTAAAATGAAAAATAACATTTTAAAGTTTTTTTTAAAAAGACATGCTCTTAATAAAAATAGTAGAATTAATAAAAATAACTAATACATTTTCATAAAAGTAAATATTTAAATAGATAAATAGATTGAATATATGAATACATCTGTGTAAAATAATAAATATTACTGTTAACTATATATAAAATGTATGTATGTGGATTAATAATAGTGTATGTAAAATGGTTATTATATTCATAAATTAATAAGATGTAAATACAGATGTTATGTGTAGTGTGCAGACTTAAATTTAGTATCTTGTTACTGACCAGTTTTAAATTTGCTGTAACCAGTGTTATTTATATACACTGTTTATATATATATATAAATATATATATAAATATAAATATATATATATATATATATATATATATATATATATATGATTTGTCTTTTTTTAAATACTTTAACTTTGCTTAAATTTCTTTAGAATTCAATGTTAGTAGTTTTTCTATTTCAGCTTATTTCACAAATGTTACATGTTTAACTTTTACATCTAATACATATTTTATTTTAGGTAAAATGTTTTTTATAGCCAGCATTTGGGTCTGACTCTAGGCACTAGCACTACATAGGATAAGTTATAACAGGAAAATATGGATGCATGGATGTTAATAGTTTAAGTTATGAATAAGAACAGCTCACCACGGACTGTCTCTACAGGCTGGCTCTCATCTCTGCTGCTGGGCTCTCCTGTTCGGCCGCAGTCCGGGCACCGCGTCTTCCTCCCCCGTTCCCATTCCCTCTCTCTCTCCCTCAGTTTACTCTCAGACAACTGCAACCTTCGTTTCAAGACCTCCACCTCCTGTTTACGATGACCCACTTCCTCGAGGAAGCTGTCTTCCACCAGCCTGGTTATCTCAAACATGGCTGACTTGAGGACGGTCTCCATGACAACGGAGAGCTGAGACTGGAATGTGAGGAAAAGTGCTTCTGACATCGTCCTGTCGCCTCGAGGACACCTTGATCCAGTGAATGAGCGCGGTGAAAATAATCACCCTAAAAAGACATAAAGTAAAAAATCAGAAACCTGGGATACCGCTGGCGTCACGACGACCAACTAAAACCCGTGTCAACTTGTTCCAAATCTGCTATTTTCATCGGGACTCTCGGCAGGTGGGCGTTTTGTTATTGTTGTTTGGGCACCACGTGCATGATGCAGCACGCAGTCTGATTATTACTGCAACGCTGCCAGTGCTATGTTATCAGAGATATGTCTATATATGCATATGAACGTTTTAACTTGGTTTTTCTGTGGTGAATATGCTCGGTAGTGACCCTCTCTTCGGGCCTTTTATGTAAAAAGTAAATGAAATCAACAGGACAGTGACAAATAGCAAAAGCCGCGTTATTCAAACGGTGAGTACCTTATAAAAACGATCCTCGCACTACGAATTCCTCAGAAAAAAAACAGCGGAATAAGGCGAAAAAAGGACGGTGTTATTGTAGCAATATGATCGTTGATGTTGACAGTGTCATCTTGAGCGGATGCAGGATATTTTGACGTTTTCCATGTTGCTGCCCTCCAGTGGACTGGATGATACCACGATAGCGTTAAATGAGAGAGAGATGAATAATCGACGGTTACTTTTTCTGATCTGTACAGTTTAAAAAAAAGGGAGGCAATTACGTGACAGTAATGGACGTAAATAAATCTTAACATGTTAATTTGTAACAGCGTGTTCTGATTTAAATAGCACGTGTCACATCGTTTACTTCGTTGGCTAACGTACATCCAATGACTTAATCTGACTCGAATAAATAAACCGAAAGCACGTAAGAACTGATTTACCACCTGTTTGATTCAGTCTGGTAAATCCTTCGATGGACGGATGCCCGGAATCAACTGAGAGAGCGTACTACCACGTATTACAAAACGCCTCAACCTCAAAGCATAGAGTCTACACTTCGCTGATGGACTCCGGCTGCACATCATGCAATGCACATCATACTTGCGTTACTGTCCACACCGGACGCGAGCGGCGCGTGAAGTTGTCGCTTACAAAACAATGCACGCTATTAATGTTCAAACGTAGGCTTTGCCATAATAGTACAATAGCCTACAGTTAACTGGTTTACAAGGCACATCATTATCGTACTAGACAAAACTTTTAGGACAACTCGGACGAAAGGTTTTGATGCACTTCAAATGTTGACTACTGTGATTGTAAAACATGATCCTGGAGTAACATTACTGTCCAAAACACGGATTTATCCCAATCCCTAAAACTAAACCTAACCCTAATCAAAATTTTGGGAAATTATAGCTAATTCGCAAGGGTGTATAAGCACCTAACCCTGATCATATGCCTTAAACAGATATTTACAGAAAAAGTATCCCTCTGATCTGATTGGTTGGTTGGAATGTTATTTCAGAATCAAGAATATTTTGATTATATTGTACTTGGTGAAATCACGCTCATCATAATATATAGTCAACGCTTAAACACTGTTTAAACTAAAATCCAAAGCATTGATACCATCTAGTGGGAGAAATAAAGAAAAACACTTGTAATACCATTGTAATACCACTAGATGCTGTAGCCCTATAGACGGTGTATTTCCTGGTTGCTAATAAAAGTTTAAGACCTATTTTATCATTTTATCAGAATTTTCTTGCTTTACACATGCCCAAAGTTAGTTTTTTCTCCACAGAGCAGTGTATTTGTATTAGTATCAGTATTAGTGCAATCACAAAGGAGAACATGTCAGTTATCAAAAAAAAAAAAACCATCACATAAGCCATGTACATACCAAAGAAATGGAGAAGTGTTTAATTTTACTGACATGAACTTTACAAAACAACATTAACGACAGAAATTGATTTTGATCCATTTTCAATGCAATTTCATCATTTATATTTTTAATTTTCACAGAAAAAGAATGAAATCTTTATAATTACAGTCATGGAGCCTGTAATGTTCATGGCTTGCTGTGGTGTACCTGATCATCAATAATCAGTTTGCATGCATTACTGGAAGAGTTTGCTCCGTGTGTAATAAAACAGTGTGTGGCATTTAATCTTAGACTTAAAAAAAAACGCAGAGAAAGTAGCTTGAATGTACCAGCTGTAATGTTACTTATTCTTTACACTCTTTTGTTGTTTTCATTGGCCCTCCTGCATAGGTTTGAACTTTTGACATCTAAATATGCTCATGTAACTATTTTGGCCCACAGCAGCATATGCACATGAATTCGTTTTTTGAAACAGTTTACTGCATATCTAAAATGAAAAGGAAAAAACGGTAATGCACAATTATATATGCACCATTTCGAAGAGCTAACTTAATTTACAAACCAATCAAAAGGGATCTATTTTGACGGTTTATACTTAAGTGATTGCGTTGTATTCATCAGGTCCTATTTCACCCCGAAAGTTATATAAAATTATATTTTACATACAGAAAATCTATTTTTAGGCCCATTATAATTTATCATTATTATTATTGTTTTACATTTACAATATTGTAATGTAAAACAACAACATATATATATATATATATATATATATATATATATATATATATATATATATATATATATATATATATATATATATATATATATAAAGTGCTGTCAGTTAATTGCATCCATAAGAAAAGTTTTTACTTAAAATATGTATTCATACTGTTTATAACGTATTTATCAATCCACACATACAGTATGTATTTTTTCAAATATTTACATGTGTATACATTTGTATATATATACATATACATACATATACATAGATACACATATACATATATACATATACATACATATATATATATATATATATATATATATATATATATATATATATATATATATACATGCATTATGTATAAGTAATAAATATACACAGTACACACATATAAAGAAAAACTTTTATTTTGGATATGATTAATCACAAGGAATCATTTGACAGCAATATAAAACTTTTTTCCTTTTAATTTTAGGGGCCTATATTTTGTGAGAAATAGCTTGTTACATCCAGAGGGAATGAAAAGGTGCTCTGCTTTAATATTTGACCATTTTTCATGACAGAACTGCTATTTGCCCCTGAGTGATCTAGTCACATCACTACAGAACAATTTTCAGAGCATAAAGTCCAGTCATTTCATTATGATGCATGATAATAAAAATAAATTAACCGGTCAACAAAACATCAATTAATATGTTAATGTGTAAAGTACCAGATTCTACCGCTATCAGCCGTCCAGGTCTCGTCATACACTAGAGTGCGTGAACTCAGAGTGAATTCTCTGATGCCTCTTCAAGTTGCATTTCTGTGTAAACCTTTTCCCGCAGTCTGTGCAGATGTAAGGTCTCTCGCCGGTGTGAACCCTGCGGTGTGCTTTCAAGTTGCTCAGTTTGGTGAAACTCCGTCCGCAGATGGTGCAGCAGAACTGCCTCTCACCTGTGTGAATTTGCTGGTGAGCTCTGAGGTGACACAGATGAGAGAAGCCTTTTCCACACTGGCTGCAATTGTGCATCGTCTTTGCCGAATGGTGCCGCGTGTCCCCTTGAACCCTCACCCCGACCATCTGCGGCAGACTTCTTCCTGGGTGAAGCGTGCTGAAACTTCTTTCACCTGTAGCGGCTCCTTCGGGATACTGACGGACGGGAGAGGGTTTTGGAGCTGGAAGGGCTTTACAGACGGATTGCACGCGGTCGATATTAACCGCCTCGTGATCCGTCACGACCGAATTAGGATGCAGAACGATTTTTGCGTTCTTCCTAACGGGTGATCTGAGATGCTGCATGGTTTGTGATGCAAGGCTCTGAACCTTGACGGGAGGAGCAGGATAGGAAACTCTCTCCTGTATTTGAGGCCTAGCGGCGAGAGGATCTCCAGGCTGAAGATCCAGCTGTGCTTTCTTAGCACCGTTACGAGCAGAAACCACCGGAGGCCTGATCCTTTCCATATCTTCCCAGTCTGGTGGAAGCATCACTACAACTTCCTGTTTAACAGGCCCTGAGTCTACGCTGCCCACTTGGGGTCTCAAACCCGGAGACTCTGAAGACACCGAGGTCCTGACTGGTTTTGGCTGCGAAACAGAGGACCGCGCTAAAGGGTCTGCTTTGGGGTCAAACCATTTTGGGAGGTTTCTGTGTCTGACCTCTTCCTCGTCCACAGGTCTTTCAGTGCAAGATCTGCCACCTGGTTTGTACTCAGGATCTGCATTGCGGAGTCCGTCGGTCTCTTCAACGCAGCCCGGAGGATCTTTTTGTTTGTGTATCTGAGGATGTATTACTAGACGAGCTTGCAGGTCACAACCCTCTGTCGCTTCCTCTTTCACTTCTCCTCCAGGTTTAGGTTCACACACTTGATCAGCCTGCCATGCACAAAACACATACGAATCGAAAACTTCATACTTACTAAAGCTAAAATTACGCTAACATATTTTTAACAACAAACTACAAAGGCCAGCATTTGACTTAAGTATTTGGACATCTAATCCAAGCTTAAAGTGTTTCATTAGATTATATCGAAACAAATAGCATGCGCAAACAAATGGTTTAGCAAAATTAACTGTGATTTTGGATGATATCAATTCCCCTAAAGTTCACTGATGCTATTTGGCACCCAAAAAATGTCCAAATGCTTTTTGTCTTCTGGATATTACCAGTAAAACAATAGCATACACACATTTTGTATAGTTTCTGAAGCTGCTGAAGGCTGCTCCTGATTTGTGCTTCCCTTGGTACTGCACCTCCAGCTATTGTCAGTGGCATTTTCCTGCTTTACAACAAGTCTGTGGTCCAGACCTTTAAAGAAGATGAAGAAGAACAACAGCATTCAGTCTCCAGTAAATTGTTAAACTTATCCGATGTTACTTAATTTACTAAAATATATAAATTTAAATGCCAATGACACTGTGACACTCAAATTGAGATCTGAATATATTAAATTATTCAAATATATATTAAAAATTACAATTAACATGTCTAGAATACACTTGTTCTATGGTTTCATTTCAGCCTATTATTAAGGTAATAACTAATATTATTATACCATTCCTAGGTTTGTTGAAGCCCTGCTTTAGATCAGTAGTTGTACAACAGGTGGGCAGGGCCACCATAGCAAACTTTACAGGGGGCCGCAAGATTACTTAAAACTATTTACATTCATAAAGTAATATATTAAAATAAAATATAGCTGTACAAAATCAACGAAGTCTTCTGAGTCAAAAAGGTTGAGAGGAACACTGTTTTAGATCCTTATTACTTTAAGTGAAGGTCATTAAGTTTCTGTAAAATACTGTATACTGTAATACAGTTTGCTGAAAATGACAAGGAAATTACTTCTGTACTTTTTAAACATTTTGAAATGTGCCGTTTTAGAACTGAAATTGCATTTGAATGTGGCAGAAATATTTTGCATGATTTATGTATAGAATAGCAATCGCCGCACGTCGTTATTTGTCATTGTCCGGAGACGGAAGGTCCCGTTTGTACTCACTGCTCTGTGTTTCGGGGCCTCGGAGTAGTATCCTCCTCCTGGACACCGCTGTCCGACCACAGTCCACACACCTCACCCTCTTAAACCTCTCCCGTTCTCTCAGTTTGGCCTCCGACACTATCAGCCTCCGTTTCAACACCTCCGCCTCTCGCTTGCCTCGATCCATCTGCTCCAAGAAGCTCTCCTCCACCAGCCGGGTGATCTCGTACATGGTGGTCTTAAGGACAGTTTCCATAACCGCAGACAGCCGAGTCTGGAAGGAGAGCACCAGCGTGTCCGTCATCCTGTCCGATCTACTCGAGCTCGTTCTCGTCAAAATAAACCGACTGTCGAACGATCATGACATTAATGACCGCTCGTGTTGGTTTCTAACGGTTACCTCAAATGTTTTTATTTTCTATCGAGTGCTCGTTTCAGGCACGAGTATTTCGGGAACTCAATTTCGCACTTCACACTTTCACGGCCAGTCAGTCAAACCCCGATGATAAAATCCTCAAAGTGTTAAGGTTAGTTAGCATCGAGCTCGTTACATCTGCCTGACAATATGAAGCGCGAGCACAAACGGATGTCCTTTAGGCGCGAACGGCTGTCGCACAATGTCCAGATGGCTGTAGTGCATGCTACCTGGTTTATTTTGTGAATGTGTGAACCTAGATGTTTGATTAGTGCATCGTTCAGCATCAGTGTCAGAACGAGCTGAGCAGACGGACAATGATGTTGTTGTGGGTGACGTCAAGGGTTGTACGGCGGCCTTGTTGGACATAACGGTTTTCTCCCGCTTTGTTACAGACAAAACGATTAGAATTTTCAAAACAAAACCACTAGAATTTTCAAAACAAAACCACATTACTTTCACACTTAAATAAATAACTATTAATTAAATTACACACTTAAATTAAATTACTATTTTGCAGAATTTAGAATACAACAACGCGGCAAATGAAAAACAAGTCATAAAAACATTCTGTTACTTAAACGTTAAATTAAAAAAAATAACTATTAAAAAATTTAAATGTATTAATCGGTTTCTCCTTATATACACAACGATAACTAAAACTAAATATTGTTAAAATCTAAACGGACAAAACAACAAACCATATAAAACCTAATTCAAAATGTATCCTGGCTCTTCCAAGCTGTATAATGGGTGGGTGTTTTTTTCCCCCCAACAGTCCAAAAGAAGCCCATTCAAGCGCATCCATCCATAAAAACTGCCTCACACGGCTCCAGTGGATGAAGGCCTCCTGGTTGATTTGAACATAACACATAATTACTGTATCTGCATTACCATTACAACAACTGGCATGTTTGACAGTTCAAAATTGAAGGAAATTGTTTATAAATTGTTTTTTTTTATATTCATTACTTTTGCATTACTCACGTTTCTACAACAAATGCTTGATTGTGTGACAGACAATCTAAGGTATGTCATTATTTTTCAATGAATACACAGCTATGAAGCGACTAGTTCCAAGTCTGCCAACTTGGAATGTTATAATACGGACAATTTCTCTTCACACTGTGGCCACATTAGCACTATTTAACATTATTCCTTGCATGAGTTCTTCTAATAAACCAATAATGAAACTAAACAATGAGCAATTGACAGCTGGAGGATTTAATCAGCCAACAACAGGATAAAGCTTTTAAAAGACTTTTGACTATGTATCACTGAAGCAGAAAGCTGAAAATGGACTGATATTGCATGATGTAACACACATTGCATATCTGAACAAATTGATTAAAATATTTAGTTATTAAAATTAACCGAAACAAATGTATTTTTCAAAATGATCTTGACAGACAATAAGGCTCTAAAGAGCATGAAAGTGACGATCTATGGCCACTCTACATCACAAGTAAACAATTTTCAAACTTTTAATCGATGCAAAGATGGCCACATTATCCATAATTCTAGGCATAGTTCACCAAAAAATAAATATTCTGTCATTTACTTGTTTTACTTCATTTCTTTTGCTAAACAAAAGACGGATTATATAGACGAAAAAAACCCTTCTTTTATGTTCCACAGAAGAACATCATACAGGACTTCAACTACCACAAAGAATAATGAATATAATTTTTTGGATGAACTATCCCTTTCAGAAAAACTATGTAAATTATATAGAATACATAACTATAATGGGAGCTTCTACAGCAGAAATGCCTAACCCTGCTCCTGGAGATTGACTGTCCTGCAAAGATTAGCTTCAACTCCAATTAAAAAAACACCCTTAATTTTCAAGCGATCTGGAAGATCGTAATTAGTTGCTTCAGGTGTGTTTAGACTTGCAGCTAAACTTTGCAGGGCGCTCGATCGCCAGGAGCAAGATTGGGCACCCCTGTTCTACAGGAACAATGTTATGATTTATGGCCCTACAACAATTTGTGGATTATGACCTCCTAGCAGTTTAAGTCAAAACAGCTCTAAGGTTGTGCGGTGAACTTTTTCCTTATGGATTCTGGTCAGCGCTATGTTTGCGCTGATGTGACCTGAGATGATCCAGTCGTTTGAAGCTCAGTCCACAGACACCGCAGCAGTACGGTCTTTCTCCTGTGTGAGTACGTTGATGGACTTTCAAGATGTCGGCCCGGGTGAAGCTCTTACTGCACATGGTGCACTTGTGTGGTTTCTCCTGTGTATGAATACGCTGATGCAGCTTCAGGTTCCAGAGTCGGCTGAATTTGTTCCCGCACAGCGTGCAGGTGTAGGGCTTGTCTCCAGTCTGACTGCATCTGTGCCTTCGCAGGTCGCTAAAGGACGAGTATCCTTTCCCACAGTGGCTGCACAAGTGAAGACCGTCCCTCTGGTGGACACGCTGGTGCACTTTTAGGTTGCAGGCCTGAGTGAACTTCTTACCGCACTGGTTACAAGTGAATGCAGCATTTGAACCGGCTCGGTGGGAAACTGGGAAGGCTTTTGCAGAAGCCCTGCCGTCTCCTAACGCATGTCCAACACTGGGTTTCACAGAGTGATTCAATGGATGGCCTTTATAAAGCGAACCACTAGATGTGTCCCCAACATACAGTGAGTGTCCTCTATGTCCAGCACCTCCTGCAACCCCGCTTGGAACTTCTGTGAAGGAATTTATGTCTTGCAAGTGGCCGTCTGCATTAATAAGTAAACAGTGCATGTCACGATCCACGTTTTCCGTCTCAGGGCTTACATGCACAGGTAAAGAGCCTCGATTTCCTCTCTTACTCTTGATGGAAGAGCTGGGATGTCTCCCACCTTCTTGGTCTAGGTCATTTTGATCAGGCCCAACTGCAACCGAAACTGAATTACCCAACATATCTTCAGTTCTTTCTCCGAGACCGTCCAGATCTCCCATGTCCAGTTCATGCACACTGTAGCTTGCCAGCGCTTCTGCGTCATAGCGCGTCCGATAAGTCAGGCCCTGGACGTCTGCGATGTCGGCGTAAGCTTCACTGTCAGCGGTCTGATCAAGTCCGGAGCTCCACTCTTCCTGAATCTGCTGCAGCTCCTGCTCGCTGTAACTGTGGGCTGAAAAATCTGACGTCTCGGCTCCTGGAAAAGGAAACGTGGAGAAAAATGTTCAAACGGTCTAATCTGAGAGGGTTGGAGAATAATCAGATCGAAAATCACACCTTCGGTATCCAACGCCCACTCATCCTGAAACTCTTTATTAGCGTCAGTGACATAAAGGGTCTCCTCTTTTAATACGCAGTCCAGTTTCCTGACCTCTGTGCTTGTAGACTACAGAGAACACGATGTGACAGAATGCGCACAGAATGTAAAAATATTCTCCAGATTATTAAGAAAAAGGCAGAGTTTAAGCAGGCTAAATGATTACAGAAGTTTAAAAATTACTACTATAATACTATATGTACAGATGAACCGTTCACATTAAGATCAATAACACGCATTTAAAAAAAAAAAATAATGCAGCCTCATTTTCACAGCATTATTTTTTTTAGGTTTCAGACACCGCTTTTGGGAAACACTGCAGTACTACAAATGATTTGTGAAAGTGGTTTATCTAGAAGGCTACTCACCTCTGCTGTATTGCTGGTGCTGGTTTGGTCTTCTAATCTCTCTTTTACCAAAAGCGTGTCGGACTCCAACTCACAGCTTGCCCAGTTCCCATCTGGTACTTTCTCCTGTTTGAGGCTGCGTTCATTTTCTACATGTGGTCAAGGGTGAATGCAACTGTGAGGGCATTGATTACACAGTCCTTTTAATGGTCTTTAAAGGGATGGAAGGAAAAAAGTCATATCTGGAATGATATGGTGGTCTTAATTCCTTTTTTAATGTAATGTTGCAGGTTTGTATTTCTGCACACTGTTTAACCAATATTATTATTATTATTATTATAATTTTTTATTCATGAACATGCTGGCAGAGTGTTAATGCGTTGTGGGGTGTGCTTGCAAACTGCTTCTACAATTATAATGTTTCTGAGTCAATAAAAGGCAGCTGCACAGACCTGTAATTACTAATTTGTACGCATTTTGTTATGGCATGTTCTCAACCAGCCTCATTACGTGTTTCTGACATTTTTATTGATTTGTGGTCTACAGCAATTAATAGCAAACACATCTCTGTGTACACTAATAGCAAATGTTATCTTCCTATTACAAAATCATTCAACTTTCTTTCTGGAACATTACAAACAGCGGATATCAAGACACTAGTCCCCTGTTGAACTGTGGTTGTGTACAAACCTGATTGTGGTGCCAGTTGTTTCGCCTCCTCACAAACACGGGCTTTGTCGCACACTGCGCACCTCAGACCCCTCGCACTCGTCTCTTGATTTTTCCGTCTGGTCTCGCTCCACTGGAGCCTCTTCTTCAGGGTTTCCACCTGCTCTCGACTGCGGGACACTTCCTTCACGAAACTGTCCTCCACGAGACGGGTGATCTCAAATATGGCAGCTTTAAAAACGGTCTCCATGACCCCAGACAGCTGCGACTGAAACGAGTGTATGATTTCGGACATACTGACGAGTAAAGAGATCAACAAAACGCCTTAAACCGACCGTGAACAGTCTAGCCTTTTCTAACTTTCTAAGTAAACAAGCTACAAAGGCCTCCAGCTCCTTGTTAGACGAATTGTCACATCATGTTGTTGATGCGTTTTCGAACCATCTTTTAGTTTTGTCAAATCTGCATTAGTCTTTACACTTGCCAGCCAAAGCTAGCGAGAGCTGTTCTTGTGTTTCTCTTAACTGACGCTCTTATTGTTCTCCTTTAACTGTGATATTTAAACAATGTAACGTAAACGATAAACGGAACGTCGACGCTCATCCCAAAACATGCTCTCGTCCTACAACAGGAGTGGAAGCACTTCCTGAAGCGAACATACGGATGGACGCTAGGGACAATTTAAAGGAACGGTTCACCCAAAAATGAAAATAGCGTTTGCGCCTTTGCAGCAGTTTACTTTTACTCGAAATCATTTATTCACGTATATATTACACAAATAAAAATGTATCTGTATTTACCTTCCGGTTGTTGCAAACTGTGTGTGTGTTTTTTTCCCTGTGTGACAGAAAAGTAATGTTATACTTATACAACCTCAGTCATTATCTGTGAAATTGAATAGCAACTGAGACAAGGTGCGAGTTTACGAATGAGGATGTACAACATTACACTGACATCATATGATCTATAATTACACACAGATCATAGGTTGCTATTAATAATCTTGCTCTAACCATCTTTAAATCACACCTGGCTGAAGACCCCGATTATGTGGATTATATGGTGTGTTTGATTAGGGTTTGATTGGCTAAACCGTGCACAACTGTGGCCCTTCAGGAATTTAGTTGGAGACCATTGACTTATTTTATTACAACAGAGTAGCAGAGAAAAAACGAGAATTGCTTAAGAACTACTTCCCCTTTCTAATGTAGGCCTACTACTTACAACTACAGTAACATAATCAGTTTCGTGTTTTATGAAACAAATCTAACATTAAAGAAGTTGTACGGTATAAAATCTGCTAAAATGTGTGAAATTTACATATCAAGTAACCTAGTTGATGACTTATTACCTAGTTATTGATAGCATAGGTAAAAGCATCTGCTAAAAAAATAGTGATTTTGGAAACTGTAATCCTTTTTTAAACAAAAAAACCCCAAAAACAAATCAGCAGCAGATTATATTTAGGATGCAGGACTGTGTAATGCTTATATACATTCATTAAAACCGTTTAATGTATAGATGCTGGACTTTAAAAATGCAAATAATATGTGTCTCTGCCTTATCAAGACACCAACATGTACACATAGTTTAAATCTTCAGTGTGTTTTAGTGTCGTATTAAAAGCAGAACGCAATCTATCTTTACTGCAGTCTAAAAATAAAACTTTTTAGCATTCAGTGCGGAAGTATACCGCCCTCCCCTGGATGCATCACTTGTGATTGTCGTTGACTATGTGAAAAGATCTCAACGTCTTCTCCACAAATTAAACTTAAAACCATGCCCGATGGGAGCGCGGACGACTACGACGGGTTTCAGACCCAGTTCGCGCACATCATGGAAACTATTTTACAGACTGCTGTCAGGGAAGCGACAAAACTTTACGACGGCACTTTGCAGCGCTTGAAAGCGGAATTGGTGCAGCTGAGACAAGACAAAGTCAACACGAAGACAGGTGATACGTCCATCCAGAGCACAAAGAGGTTCTCCGACGCCGGGAAACAGGGGGCTGGAACCGGCTCTAAACGTGATATTGGTGTGCAGTGTGGTAGGTCTTTTTCTTACAACGGTGCTTTCCTGTGTCACGGCGTGCATCAAACACTTCCTGGAAATTATAACGACTTTTAACGGCTTAGAACAGGCCAGATGGGAAATACATTAAAAAAATCACTTCTGTGGCCCTTTTCTAGCTGTCTATTAGGTTAAAATGTCATTTTTAATATATATGCCCCTCCTATAAACATAACTTATAAATATAACATAACTTTTTGTACAGGGCTATTTACGTTTTGTGGGGTTTTTTTTTGTCAGAAAAGCCCACTTTGGTTGACCGGGGATGCAGCCCTCTTCAGTTTCTAGACCATCTTAATGTTGGAGACATAACTAGCGATAAACTCACAGATCTATGTGCCAGTGAGGATGGGAACAGACAGCTTGCATTGCTGCTCATTAAAAAAGAGGTAAGAAGTGACAGGTCATATGATAGAAAAGTAATCATATTACATCCACCCAATTGATTTGCATATCATTTATTGTGGTGACAAACAGCCAGTTCACAGACTGAGGTCATATGTCCTCTCTGTGAGGGTTTTCTGTATTTAGGCTTGACTGAGTAGTGAGTTTAAATCTTGTTTAAAATGTTCTTGGTTGCTGTTTCTGCAGTGGATAGTATTTTAATGATTATAAAGTATCATTTGTTGTTCTGTGTCTTCAGCCTCAAGAGACTGAATGCAACAGCTATGCACCAGGATACTTTCTACTAAAGCAAGAGGGTGCTGAGCCCATACTGGTGCGGAGAGAGCCAAATAAGGACACCGTGGAAAGGGGTACAGGAGTCATTCACAAATTCAACTGAATAATGAGAAAAATTCTTACATGTCATATATTATACAAAGTTCTTTCACAAGTCCACAATGAATAAATAAATAAAAAATACGCCATTATATAAGTAAGCAATAAGGTACGAGAGGCTGTGCTGTGTCTGCAACCCCTTCAAGCCGTGATTTATTCATGATGCAGCACTGCCCCAAATACCTTATTGCTTTTATAAAGCGGTTACCAAACAATATAAAGTATTATAACCAAAAATGTATTATAATGTATTGAAATCTGATTTTTTTGAAGGAAGCTTGTCAAATTCAGTCCTTCTGCTAACAAAAAATAGTCCCTGACAGGCACAGTAAATGGCAAGAGAATGTTCCGAGCATGCCTTTCGTCTAATGGAGATCAAATAAAAACAGAGAATAGCAGAGGGTAGCTTATCATCCGCTGTAAGGCCATAATTGATGTTTTCTCAAATACATACCTTTGCTTATCTCTCGGCATGAGAAAATGCCCATTTTTGGTCTTTTAGTTTTGAAACAGACCAATTTGAGGCACATCGCGAGTTTGCAAGCTTCATTACAGTGTAAACTGATGGTAATACAAAACCATACCTGAAACCTTGCCAACACAAGACTAACAGATATAAATAATATTCCCTTCTCACGTCTGCTAACGGTGGTTGCTGAGGGTGTTGCTGAGTGATACACAGAACCATTGAGTGAAGCGGTCACAGCCGTGCTATATCGGGAATAAAACACAGATGCTGACCAATTAGAATCCAGGAATTAAACTAACCGTTTTATAACCATTTTTTAAAGTTTCAATTGACAATAAGCATACATGAGCTGTATTTCACAGTTAGGATAAAAAAATAGTGCAGATGAAATTAAATTTTGTAATCTACACCACTCAGATACTCAAATACTTTATCTGTTAATATTCAGCTGTACAACTTTTTATATTTAAATTTTGTCTGTCTTATGTTGCTTTCTTGCATCTTCACGTCTCTATTCACAGTTGTGATCCCACCATGTGCATATCAGTTATGTGGTGACAAACAGCCAGTTCACAGACTGAGGTCATATTTACTCTCTGTGAGGGATTTCTATATTTAGGCCTGACTGAGTAGTGAGTTTAAATCTTATGGTCATAGTTCTGGAGTGGATAGTATTTTAATGCTATAGCCCGCTTATACAATGTTATTTGATGTTCTGTGTCTTTTATATTTTGTCTTCCTTATGTTCCTTTCTTGCATCCTCACCTCTCTGTTCACAGTTGTGATCCCACCAGCATTGCAAACAATAACCAGGCCCAATAACAACCAAAAAGGAAAGTCACCACCACCACCGGAGATTCCTTCATCTCGTAATCGCAGAGTAGATTCCAGTAGTCCAAAACCCAATCAAACTATAAAGCCCAGCAGAGGTACATCTGAAAGAACATTGGAAAACACAGAAGGCTTTTCTTCCCAAAACAAAAATCAGAATGCCAGTGTACCAGCGCAGACATCCACTTTTTCAACACTTCCCAATTCAACACAGACTCCTGCATCCAATGTTAACTCATCCGTGCCAATGATTGAGCTGTCTGGTGCTCCATCAGTTCCTCCAACCAAGCCAGCAGCTTCATTAGTTCATCGCCGACCAAACCCAAATCCTCAGACATCAAACCAGAAAGTAGTCCTTCAGAAAGAGGGGTCAAATATCTGTCAAAACGCCTGCCTAACTCCTGTTCCTCCAAGTCAAGTCTCATTAACCGAGCCTCATTCCTCCAAACAACGAGTTCAGACATTGTTTTCACATACTGAGAAATCTCTCTCAACTGTTGCCTCGCTAAACCAGGCCACTGAGCCATTGCCCCAATGTTCCTCTCAACTTACACAGCCACCGTTCTTTCCACCACAATTTGTAAAAACACCAGCCCAAGCGATGACTCCACAAATACACGCTGTCATGCCATCAGGACACGTTCCTGTCACAGCAGCTCCAAATACACTTCCACCAGTCCAGGATCAGATCCTCTCAACCGGGATTGTTCCTCCTCAATCCCAAGTTTTTGCATCCCCACAGGTAATGCCAGCACATTCTGTGAATTCAAGTTCAGCATACCAGTTCCCTTTGGTTCTGCCACACAATCCAGTTCAGGCGGCGCCACCTTCTTATCTTCCAACACATGTTCCATTTACTTCTCCACATATTTCAGTTAACGCCCTTCAGGGATCCGTCTCCTTAAACCCACCTCAACCTCCGCTCACGCAGTCTCAATATTCACCACAATCCGATCATTTCTCCTCTTCTACAGACCAGTATTTTCCTCCATCCGATAGCCCGCCAGGTTTGCTTGAATCGCTTGATACTTTGCATTTGAATTCGTCTGTCGTGATAACGCCACAAGATGCTCCAGAGCAGGCACCGATGCACCATTTTCAGCCGTCTGGGCAGTTTGCGCCCCTGCTAACACTGAAGGAGCAACAAGCCGGCGCTACAGCTAACGTTGTTTTAGGGCGACTACCCATTCCGTCTGTAGATACCTCTGCATCTCCCGTCCACAACTTCGAAGCAGATGTACCATTTTCCACATGTTGCACAGAGAGAAATGACAAAGACCTCTCAGAAGATGATGACACACCCACACTCCAGTCTAGACTGAGAAAACAGAGAAAGATTTGCTCCAAATTGAGACAAACAGATGCTGAAGGTGAGGATGGCACACTTACAGTAAAGGATAAGAAGGTGGATCAGGTGCAGAACAACTTAAGTGAAACACCACGTTCCGGGTCGATTAACGGAAAACAGCTATTTCCAAAACTTTCCGGTAAAACCCTGCAGAGAAATACGAAGTGTCCCCAGTGCGGAAGGGTCCTCAGCAATGCATCAGCCTTGGAGAACCACATGAGACTTCATACTGGCGAAAGACCTTACACGTGTTCCCAGTGTGGAAAGGCGTTTCCTAGTGTCCGAGGTCTTAACAGGCACGTGAAGGTCCATGCAGAGGAGAAGCGCTATCAGTGTGAGCAGTGCGGGAAGAGTTTTGTGTACCACTTCACCCTTACTAAACATCAGCTTATTCACTCTGGAGAAAGGCCATTTCCTTGTAAGGTTTGCGGAAAGAGATTTTTGGCCAAGGCAGACCGGGCTACCCATATGCGGATGCACACCGGAGAGAAGCCGTTCTCGTGCACTCTATGCGGGAAGAAGTTTAAACACCGAGTCGCTTTGAACATGCATATGCAGGGGCATAGAGGAGAGAAACGCTACATCTGCCCCCACTGTGAAAAGGGATTTGTGGATCTAGGCAATTTTAAAAGACACAAGCTCATCCACACAGGGGAAAGACCGTTTGAGTGCAAGCAATGTGGGAAGCGCTTTACTCAGTCGGCCCATCTCAAGAAACATGTCAACACTCAGCATGTTACATGAAGAAAATCGTTTCGATTGTTTCAGTTTATCTACTGATAAATATTCTGTTGCAGAAAATAAAATGGTATCAGGCATCACTGTAAATTAATTTATGAAGACGCATTTTTAAAAGAGAAAAGTAAAAAAAATAACTGCTTTAATTACAGGCTATTCCATAACTCGGTTACAAAAGTACATTTTATTTCTTGTAAGTACCATGGCTTCTACTAAGTACCTAATTAGGTAATTACTCTTTATTATGACACTTTAAAATAAAGGGTCACCAACTGCTTGCTATTATTTAAAGTGCTTTAATGAAGCACGTTTAAAATGTGAACTAACTTGATGATTTTTCTATTCTTTTATAAATGTGAAACTTAATGCTTGTTCATTTTTATGTGTATAAATTGTATTTTTCTACTGTCCATCCTATTAAACAAATATCAATAAAACACCTTGTGTCATTTGCGTCAATGATAAACTGATTGTGTTTGAATCACAGTTTATTTTGAAATAGCATTAGGAATAGTTCTTGTGTATTCATTTTAATGTACTAGTATGACACAGGCAAGAATGAAATCATATTAACCACTGGGTGGCGGTGTTTGACACCCAGATTGTCTAACACATCATTCAGAAACCTCAGGTTTGAATATCTTACGTGAATTGAGGTACAGATGGAAAAACAGGAGCAGAAATACACTATGAAGAATTGTAAAAAGTACATTTTCATTTTAGGCAAAACATACAAGCACGCGTTGAATGCAGCAGACTGCTTAAAAAAAGACAAAGACATATCTGAGTACAAATACAGTTTATTTTGTTAACATTTGGAAAGCTGGTTGAGTTTAGATTACATGTTCATGTTTTAAAATGTCATTCATCATCATTCATTGCGCAAAGCACTATAACTTAGCTAAAACATGACCTTATGTTTATTGCACATAACAATCCTTTATGTATTACAACTGTCATTGTCCTGAAGTGTATATTAGGGTTACTGACCTGTAAAATATAGTTTCTTTAAATGGGTATTTAGAAACCATCGTAATATTTGTACATTTATATAACAGTTATATGTTAATGATATTGAAAATATATGTGACCTCATATGGTTACACAAAATATACCACAATATACATAATTTCTGTGTTTGGGCAGAAAATATAAAATTGCAGAATGTCTATTTTTACATTTTTGCAAAATTAATTTTTTACTGATCATATGAATATTACACTGAACTGGCATATGACAATGAATTAATTTCATGATTCCTGAGTTATATTTTTGCATGGCCTCACAATCTGTATAAGATTTGTAAGATCTGTATAAGCAGCATAGCTCTTTAATGCCGTTTAAACTTAAGCTGGAAATACCAGTAAAGGAAGATTTGGGATGAAATGCTTTGTAATTTGAGAGCTCTAAGAATGGGATGAGAAAGAGAAGGATGGGACGACTGTGTTTGGCTGGATGAACTCCATTTCACTACAGAAACAAGGCATCACGTAGGAAACCGTATAAAAGCAGAGATGCCCACAGAGGGAGGGACATGCTGATAAGACGTGAGCCTGCGCTGGACTTAATGGTGTAACTGCACCTGCCCACGTTCCCTACTTTGTCAACTGCAGACAAAGTCACAGATGGTGAACAACATGAGGCCTCGTACAGACCCATCACCACGATCACACCGTCTTCCACTTCCCTCTGGGTGAAGTTTCCACTGCCTTGCTGGATAGAAATGCTCTCGATGCCTGTGCCGTTACCGTCTGTGATGTTGACGGAGAGTTCCCAGTTTGATGAGCTGCAAGACGACGAGTAACAAATACCCTGTACATCGGTAATTTCACATTTTGGAGGTGTGAGGTCTGTAACCTGGATGAAACAGTAAAGGGATATTATGTGATATAGCCTATATATTTCATTAAAATGACAGTAAAAACAATAACATTGTAAAGGTTAACATTTATAGTTTTTTATAATTAAATATATTTTAGTTGTAATTTATTCCTGTGATGGCAAAGCTGAATTTTCAGCAATGTTACCATCACATGATCCTTTAGAAATCATGCTAGGGACATTAATTTTAACGTTAAAAAGCTGCTTAATATGTTTTGTGAAAACCGTGATGCATGTTTCAGGATTCTTTGTTGAACAGAAATTCACTACTGCGTCATTTAACGCATACTTGCTAAATGAAATAAGTCATTTCTATAATAAAAAGCATACTGACTCCAAACTTTTAGAAGGTAGTATAGTCAACATTCGAAGTGGATGAAAACTTTTATCAAAGTTGTAAAATCTGAGGACAAATTTGATGAGCTTTACTATTTTCAAATGCTCACTACTGTATAATAAGCAAAGTCAAACACAATTTGTTCTGTGTGAAGCAACATCCGGCTTCCTTATCTAAGCCCGCATTCTTTTCCAGTGAAATTTCACAAGAGCAGATCGCTTTATCAGTCTGTCTGAGACCTCTGAGGTTACCTTGGAGAGAACAGAAAGGCGAAGGACAACATAGTTAGAGTCACTTCCTCCAGGGCCTTCTGCCTCAATGGTTAGCGTAACATCTGTTCCTGAGACCGTATCAGCAGGTGGAGTGAGAGACACTGTCCCCTGAGCGCTGCCACCACTCACGAGACTGAGCCTGTGAGGGCAAAGGAACAGAACTGTAGCACACAGCTTTGTTTTTGACAAGGAAAGCTGATTAAAGCTTGTATGTCAATCATTACTGAGTGATTTAAGAGCTAAGTGAAATTACGTTAATGGATGTGTCATAGGGATGTTTTTGTCATTCCTTGCACGAATAGTGTAGGTACCACCGGTTCCATTGGTTGTTACAGTAAAATTGAGTTGAAATTCTTGTCCTGGTAGCATGGAGCTGTCTGCTATTGCCTGTAGATGGAGATAAAATAGCATTAGATTTGTTTTAAACAACAAGTAGGCCTTTAATGGTCATGAGACGAGTGACTAATTTTCACACGAGAGACTCGACCCACTCCTAAATTCAAGAGATTATTATGTTAGCATGTCGCTAAGCTAAAAACACAACACTTAAATCATCTTAATAAAACAGTCCACAAATATTGAGCATTATAATCAGTTTTTCGTTTCACATTTTTAGAAGAAAACAGCAGTTTGTACCTTGATGGTGACTTTAGACTGAGACATTAGTGTGGTGGTCTGCCTTTGGAAGAGGGTGGTGAAGGTCTTCTCCTTTCCCTTCAGCATTACCACAAACTCTCCTTCTGGCACGTCGTTCACAATAACCAGGTAATCTCCATTACCCATTTTCTCAATGATGCCATTAGACACTTTGACCCCAGACACCTCCATGAGAGCTACCTCCTGCAGCTCTAGAGCCTCTGGACCTTTCTCTCCAGTCAGAGTTAGCAGCAGCTTAGCCGGTGAACCTAAATAAAGAGCAAAATATCCGTACACTTCCACTGAACATTTTAACAAGGGTTGTTTAATAGTTAAAAAGGACAACAGTTTAAACCTGTTGATGGCCGTCCATCAATCGCAGCAAATCCAGGATGGGGTCCTTTGAATTCCTCCACAAAGTCATAGATGAAAGTAATCGCACTTTGACCTGTAAAACATGGTTTAAAGCAAACTGTTTTGTTTACAGTCTATATTAGAAAGGCAAAAAAGGGTCTAAATACTGTCAACATACATCTCAGAGTGTCACAGCATTTTTATTACTACCAAAACTATTACTAATTTATTTTTATTGAAGTAATTATTAATTGTAATGTTTTTGACCAATACGCCACATTTTCCTCTTAATATTTCAAGAGTAAAGGGCAAATACAATTCTATTATTACAACTCTGTATTTTATCAGAATAGATCTGTTGCTGCTGTTTATGGTGTGCGTTCTCTTATTTAGGTGGAGCTGGGGAACGTGGAGGGTTTCAGAGGAACTCAAAAATGCTCAAACAAATGCTAACCAGCCATTCAAATGTAAAGCAGCAAACTCATTAGCTGCGAATTCAACAAGATCAAATTGCATTACCGACCCATCATCCTAAGTTTTATGAGAGACTTGGCATTTATCTGTATCCTTCTCACAATAGGTGTTCGCTTTGCATTTGTTCATTAAATAAGTAAATGATGGCTCACCCATCACTTTTATGGTGTATGGCTGAGTTGTTGTCATGTCAATGTGCCACAGGCCCATCTCTGTTGAGTGTAGTTGGATTCGTTGCAAGTTTCCCACTTTCTGAGATGTTCCCAGAGGTCCGCTGGCAACATTGTGAGATTGAGTAACTCCTGAAAGCAAGTGTATTTCGTAATGAAGGAATTTCGTTTGATCATTTATATTTAAACTGAGCACATTAAAATACAATCAATTCCCTGTGTGGTCATATAGTTTTTTTTTTTCCTTTTTATTATTTTATTTTCAAAAACTATTGCTGTATGTACTTTATGTATGTACTTTGGTTACAAAAATATTTATTATTTTAGTTCATTTAGTTAAAAGTGTCTCTGAATTTACCTGTGGGGCTGCGCAGGTTGAACGTGAGGCTAGTTCCTGTGATATAGATGGTAGTGTTGGACACAGACCCATCCAGTAGGAAGGGGAAATTCTCTACACGTCCTGGATCCCTGGAGCACTGAAGAACTGTAACCTGATAGATGAAGAACATTTGCAAAAATGAAAGGTATGGGAGGAAGCTCTTTGAAGATGCTGTTTTTTGTATTTCCAATGCCCGGTAAGCTGGTTTACAATGACTATAAGATGATCGTACCAGGGCTGAAGTAGAGGTGTCAACTATGATGTCAGTGGCTTGAGAGATGCTGGACTTGGAGACCTCAATGGCTTGACCGCCAGAGGCCAAGGCCATGTCATAATACATCTGAAATTGTGACGATGCGCTCAGTGCCCTTCTACTCCTTCTTGATGCTGTCAGTAAGAAAGATACCTGAAAAGAAGGGCAGAGATATGGAAAAGTGAGAAACCGAAAATTTTGATGGCAGGGACTGCATGTGAAACAAGGATAAAAAAAGTTTTACCGTAGACTTGGTGCTGCGAATGAGGGCGGTGATGGTTTTCTCCAGATGTGTATCCTTGGCTGGTGCATCCGTGAACACATATATATATGAGGAGGCAGGAGCTCCTGTCAGAGCCAACTTTTGGAGAAATAAGGTTAGAAAGGAGACTCCTTGTTTAATAATGAAATATATCTTTGTTATAACTATATTGCTAGTATTTACATATGACCATTGAGATGATTAGCTGAGAGGCTGCAAAACACAGTACCTGAAGTGCTGACAGGCACATTTCTGGGATATCTCCTCCTCCTTCAGCCTTGATTTTGGAGATCTCTGACTTCATCACATCTGGGTTTGTGGTTCTTATTAGTGGTCCGAACTCTACAAATTCAAGCAAAATATACACAAATTATGTCATTTACATTTATATACATTTAGACTGTCTGATCACTTTTGCCATGCTATGAATGAAAAAGAACATCATTGCCTTGTTTAAAGGTTATATGTTAAGCACATTTCCAATTCAAAGCTCTTATTACGCTTCACTATGCTTATGTCTCATAAGATACCTAATTCTGGTCAAACAGTATGGCAGCACTTCAATGACAAAATCTTTGATGAAAAAACAAGGTAATGAACAAATGTTGGTAATAAGTAAATCTATTATAAATTGCTTCAATCAAAGCTGTTCAGTGTAATTAAAATGGAATCTTTTTACTAAATAATTTTATGTGTCATATGCTATGCATGTGTTTTGCACTCACTTGGATCATTAAACGGCACCAGAATGTATTCAGATGGTTCATCTTGAGTTCCTTTTTTAGTGTCTATAATAGTGAAAGCGACTCTCTTGGCCTCTGCAATGTCGTCTGCCATACTGCCTGTGGTGTCAATTACAAAAGCCAGTACTGCAGATCGCGCAATACCCATCAGCCTGACGGAGGAGAAAAAATACAATCTGCTCAAGAATCATTTCTTATTATCATTACAGTTCAAAACTTTTTTACTGTTAAAAAAATGTGGAAACTGTTATATTTTTTTCAGGATTCTTTGATGAATAGGAAAGAGCAGCATTTATTAGAAATAGAAATATATTCGTAACTTTATAAATGCCTTCACTGTCACATTTGATCAATCTAATGCATCTTTTCATAGCTTAAACATTTTTATTGACCTCAAGCGTTTAAACAGTAGTGTGGATAATAGGTTGTTTAGAGAAAAACTCCCAGCTTTGCAAGTCATAAAATCTCTTAAAGGTTTTAAGAATGATTGTCTAAGGATATATGAGGTATCTATCCACATACCGAAGGTAGTTATTGTTTCCTATAGCTCCACGGATGTCCTCTAGCAGTTCCATTGTGGCTTCAGATGCCAGGTTGACAGCATTATTGTGTAGATTAGCATTATAGGAATGGCTCTCATCTTTGCTGATGCCACCTCGAGGATTCTGGCTACTGCTGAGATCAGTCTCCCCACCATGGCTGCATTTTCCTTTTACACACATAAAAGACAAATAAGAGCTGTTGGGGAAAGTTGCTTTCACAGGTAATGCATTACAGTATTGCTTTGCTCCCTACAAAGGACCTACACTACAAAATGCTGGGTTATTTTGTTTTTATTCATTTTAATGAATCTTTGTCTGTTTTGTGCAAGTGAGATGAGTAAATGCATGTTATACGTTAAGATCATGTTCACACAGTGCACACAACAGCTGCATTTCCTCCAGATTTCTCTCAACATGGCAACAGGAGAGCTGTCAGTCAATACACAGGAAACAAAGCAACTGAAGTTACTTGATTTAAAAAGTAACTAATGCATTTCCTTATATATTAAAAATTTGACTTGCATTACTTGTAATGCATTATCCCTAACACTAAATAAGTGTTGCTAAAGTTTTAAAAGATTTTTTTTCCTCTCCAAATCAACTTTCTAGAATCTACTTTCTACTTTTTACACATCAGTTTTCACGCCTTTTGCCATTTCTAATCCTTTGCCTTTTCAAAGTTTTGCTTGACTGAGTAAATGGAATAAATCACATACCTTACTTTTTATACATCAAAAGCTTTTTGAAGTAGGTTTTTTTTTGCCAATTGCTGTCAAAAGTTGTTTTCTTTGGTAACCTTGGACACTGCTTAAATGAAACCACTTCGTACCGCATGAACACAAGATAAATAGATTTTGCTGTATTATGTAATAATGGAAAATGGAAAGGAAATAAGTTGAGCCACAACCTTCCACAACATCCACCAACATCCTGGTTTCAGCAACGTTTCTTTAAATAAGTCTACACTCAGCTGTTTAGCCATGCAACAATTTAAGAGGGATTAACAACAAAACTTGATCAACTGAGATTGATTTGTTTTTTGCAGCTCATCTATTTACATTAGCTCCTTTTGCACAGCATAGTTCCATGAACTATAGGAACTAGCTGGTCAGGTAGTTCCCCAGGAACTGTAGATTAACTTTATTTTCTTGATTCACTTAATTTTTTTATCTGACTTTTTAAAAATGAAAGGTGCGTTCGGCCAATCAGTGTATGCTCACGTCACTTTTTAGGTCCTAGACCCTACTCTGAAATAGGAGCTAATTTAGTTCCCATATAAGGAGTTCCTAGAACTAAAATCGTTTTTAGTTCCTGCGGAGCAAACACGCGAGCATCCAGGTACTTCCCCAAATAGTTATATTTCTGTTCCCCAAATAGAAATATGAAAAGGTTCTTCCGGTGCAATAGGGGCTATAGTTACTAGCCATAGCTACTAACCAAGACTGTAAGGTCAAGTACTAATACATCTGAAGTTCAACTTGAATTTTGTACAGAATGCGTGTTCATTCATAGGTTTTCTCACCTTGGGGTTTTTCAGAGGAGAACAGGCCCATATATCCTGAAGTGAGGTACTTCCCATTCAGAATGGCAGGAAGGAGCTGGTTTGGACAGGTACCACTGGCACAATCACTGCATGTTGACATTGCAGTGTCTGCACATTAACACAAACACATGCAAATCACAATCATGCACTCAATTTACTTATTTGTTTAGGAATAGTCAACATAGATTAATTTAAATCACAATATGTATTCCCGACAGTAACCTGTTATCAGTTAAGCACCAAGTCATCTGTTCAATTATTTACAATTTTCATTAATAATATTGATTATTAGGAGCTATTACACATGAACATTGGACATGTCAACACTAAAAATACAGGGTAATCTCTTTTTTCCAGACTTTTCTCTCTCATAAATCACATCCACTGGTTTTATGTACCTGCAATCTTCTCAATGTTGAGATCCGGTCTGATGAGGTTGGCATATGGACTTTTGTTACCTAATTCAACCCAGTTACTGTGGCTGTAAAAATCCTGGGGGACATGTGTCACAAGCATTAGCAAAGACATTTATTAATACATATTTCTTATCGTACATTTCTTCTTTTATTATACATTTCAAAAATCTGATCTCATCATCATCCAGTCTGTCTGGAATGACAAGAAGAAACACAACAAACAGACTAAATCCAGCAATGTCTCCAATACGATTTAAGAAACCTGCAGTACTTTTAAAGGCTTTAGGCAATCGTGTAAAAATTCTGTAAAATAAGAATTCTGTCAAATAAGAATTATTGTCATAAATAAATTTTCTTTTCAAAAAAAAAATAAATAAAAAAATAAAAATACATGTTTTTTTTTAAAGCGTGGCTTTACACGCTTAAAAAAACAACATGTTTTATATTTATTTATTATTTTATTTTTTTTTGTCTTTAATGTTTTTCAAAAGGTAAAAATGTTTTAATCAGTAAAAACATGTTCTTGAGCAATTCTGAAGCAATATGCTTGTGCAATGTCTTAGTCACTGTTACTGACTTATCTCCCTCTCACTGACCTGCAGTGTGTGACACACTCTCCCCAGTGTTTCTCGGGCAGACTGAAAGTTCTCGGTGCGGACGTTGGCTTTAATGGCAGCGGTCCCCTGAATGATAAGGTTGCGTCCCTCAATGAAGGCCTCATTATTGAAGTGGTGCGGCGCGCTGCTCATGAAGTCCTGGTCCACTAAGCCGTTCTGCTTGTAGATCTGATTGAGTGCCGTCCGGAACTTGGCCCCCGACACCTCACCTGTGGCTGTGCCCAGACACGCACGCAGCAGCTCCTCTGCTGATGAGCCCTGGGTTAAAGTGGTAAACTTAAATCATGTGTCGTTCTGAAAAAAAAAAGAAATCATCTCTCATGGTCTGCTTGTACAAGAACTTACCGTGGGTTTGAAATCTCTTCCTTCTGATTCAGCCACTGCTTCGCACACCTCATAGATCTTGGCCATTACAGCACTGCCAGTAATTGTCACATGAGTGTTTCCGCTACCCCCAACTGAAATAAATGCCTGTGCCCTGGACACCACTAGTACGATCAGGACCGCAAAGGGTACTGATGACTTCATGATCATCTGAATTAAGTGAACAAATATTTAATTTTAGTAAAGCCTGAGCAAACGTACTAGTTACACATATGTAAAAATAGCTATGTAAGAGACTTTTTCTATTTATTTTAGGGTCGCTAAACTAGTTGCTCATTAGCATGCATATAACTATAATTTTAGCCATTTATTAGTAGTAATTAAGCACATATTTATGCCTTATTCTAATAACTAAATACCTAAACTTAACAGCTGCCTTGCTAACTATTAATAAGCAGAAAATGTTGAATTTATTGAGGAAGAGCCTTAAATTATTAGTGACTAAGTGTTCCCTATTCTAAAGTAGTACCGTTGCTTTTTTTCTTAATTATAGCTGCTTTTACGGAAATGAACTGTATGTTTATTATTTGTAGTAAAAAACAAAAACTGAATTAACTAACTTAATCAGATCAAATTAAGTGATAGAAAATAAAGAAACGTACATTTTTGGAGAGCACTGAGGGGAATTAGATTATAATATAATAAAAGAATGGATTTCTTTTAGAATGTAATATATAAAAGAACATATTATAAAAACATAACACCTTACCTTACAGTGGTGGTTTTCAATCTGTGTGCGTTCCTCCTGTATATCCCCTTAATTGTGGATCCTCGTTAGTCTCTGATGACAAGTATATATACACAATGTCTTATCTTACAGTGTTCAGAAGTTGTCGTGCAAGCAGACCCCAGCAAATGATTAACCACAATGGAGGAATTACATTATTAAGACATGGCTGCCTTTAAAATATTGACATGTGTCTGACACACACAATTACGAATCATAACTACCCATAACATCCAAAACTGTTTTGATAAGACTAGAGCTGTAATAAAACTGAGTAAGGTTTCCAATCTGTAGCATGCCAGATAAGGTTTCATTGGGTCAAATCCACCTTTGACCATACATGTAAAAATTCTACTTTGCTATATTTTCATCTGCTTTACGACTGTGTGAGCCACGACCCAGTTTATTATAATCTTTGGAAACATTCCTGTCACATTCTGCAATAAGACCACACCTGTTCTCAGAGGATGAGGCCCTGAAAGTTCAATAAGTTCTTACAGGTCAAATGCAATATCTTGAGAATTACATAACGTAAATTGTTTAGATGAATTAATCCAATCAGTGTTTTTTTTTGTGTTAATAAACAAAACAAATAGCACTTTTAGCACAGAAAATATTTATAAGCCATTTATAGCCATGGAACAATTTACTCATGAATAGCTCAATTCTAAAGTAGATCCGGTTGCTTGTTTTTCATTATTATTTTATACATAAATGTCTTTATGTAAATTAAAATAAAAACAAACCTTTAGGTGCAATTTAGGTCCAATTATCAATCAGGTTGGCAAAAGAATAATTTCTCTCACAAAAGGTGGTCTTTTACGTCACTTTTGTTCACTTTTCAACAAGTAAATCATTATTGTCTTATTCAGTTTAATATGTCAGAAAATATAACCATGTTTATCAGTTCATTTAAATTAAAAGACCTAAGCACAAAAAAGAAGCCACTACCATAACATTGATTAAATCACATTAAATCTACTGTGGTGATTATTTTCATTGTCTCTACTCCTTTATTTATTGTAACAGGTTGCCTTGTGGCCTCAAATATCTAATAAAACAACTCATATGTATTGATTATAACTATTAGTACATTTAAAATACAGCTGTTATAATAAGAACAACACAAAAATACACCTACAGCTTCTTACTGTTCTTTACCTGTGATATGCTCCGCCTCTTCAAAATTTCATACTAAATGATGCATGAGACACTGGAATGAAAAGTGTGTGGGAGAAGAAATAAGGCGGAAGCAAAGAAGAGTTCAAAGAGGAAAGAATCTGAGGGACACTTAAAGATCAACTGGAGAAGATGATCTGTGGGAGCACAGTAAATAAACTTCTTAAAAAGGTACGTTTCATTTTAAGTCCGGGTGCTGCTTTGTGAATCGAGAGACTAATGATAGTGGCAGAATAGTCAAGCTAAAAAAACATACTGTCACTGCCTTTTATGTTAAAAAGAACAAGGAATCTTAAATTCTGTGAACATTCTTTTCATCAAAGGATCCTTCTAATTGTCAACCTTGGTAAAAACAACAGCAAATATATATATATATATATATTACAAGTATATAAAAATATAATATATTTAAAATACATCTGCATTCTGAACAGTTTTGAGATATTGAGGAAATAGATGTAAACTTGTGTAGATAGAACAATTTTTGTTTTCTAAAAAAAAAGGCGAACAATTTACACGGCTTACAAAAGAAACATCACATAATGTATATATGTTGTGTATTTCAGGACGTTTCTTCAGGACCTTAAGTCTTAGGTGAGTTACTTGTGTTATTGCATTATAATTCCAATGAAACCGATTGCTCACTTTTCTTCTAAGACTGTCCTCTTCCCACAACCCTTTCTATGTTTCTAAGTAAATTGTTGTTGTTGGAGAGATAATGTGGAACAGGCACTGACATGCTCATCTTACCCATAGTAAGCCTTTTTTTCAAGGAAAAATGAGATCCATTACCATTCCAGAATGAAACTGTAATAGGTTTATATCATCAACACCAATATTTTTCTGAGGAATAATAACTAACATGAATGGATGATGCAGGATATGCCAACGGTACACATCGCACAGTCATCATTTCTACTAAAATACCACTTGTTATGCAAGTGTGAGATATGTTCCCATTTAACGCACTTTGATGCAATAAATATAATTCTAAACTCACGTATAATGCAGTTTTATTCAACGCAGGTTGATTAAAGAATGTGTGAACTTAAAGATAAACTATGGTCTAGATTTCACTACAAGGCTTGGTCTGCCTGATCATTTTTGATAACAAGATAAAACAAAAGTAGACAAATGCTGTTACTCGATAATCCATGCCTAAACAGAGATAAACCTTTAACATACCTCAGGATGATGATGTTGTAAAGGTCTTGGATGAAAGTATTGTTTCACAGACAAAACTAAGCCAAAATAGCGACAGCAGAAACCTCACAGACAGACTAATAGATTTAAGAGACTAAGGCAGTTCATTACAGTATTACTGCAAATGCAGTTAAGTCGATAGAGATTGCTTAACTTCAAAGCTCATCTTGTGTCGTCACGTCAGCTTCCTATTTTCTCTAAGGGTTTTTTTTTCTTTTTGATGAACAATAGCTCCCATCTCTCTTTACTCACAGGGAATACAGGATGTTGTTGTCACATGCAACAAGTGATATGTCTCGTCAGCCTAATGTTTTCTTTTTTCCCATCGATTTTTGACAGACACCCTACATTCTTTAGAAGGTCACTGCTTTCAAATTCCAAAACAGATGTCTTATCATGAAGGGAATTTTTATGCAAACAGTCACTTTACATTTTAAATCTCAAAAAGGTTTTAACCGTTATGACGTTTTATACCCACTGTACTAATGTTTCACTGTATTACCGACTTACTGTATTTTTAGCAAATACATTTGCACTTGATGAGCATATAGACACAGAGCATGAGCATTTAAAAAATGGTACCATCCCAGTAACAGCTTTGCAGTATAACTGGTTGGATATCCTACAGAATCTCCTACCCACATTTTTAAAAAACACTTAATAAAGGTTTCATTTATGTAATGAAATATATTAATATATTTTTTTCCTTTTTGTGACAGCAATGACTTCCTCATTCCCTCCTAATTCCACCCTCAGTGCAGCCTCAGAGCTCCAGTGCCCTCTTCTGCAAACAATGAGCTCTCACACCTTAAACAAAGACACTGGCATGAACCTGGCAGTGGTGAGCGTTCACGGTGTGGTATCCACTCTCGGGATCCTGGAAAATGGACTAGTGCTGTGGGTTCTTGGTTTCCGTCTTCGTCACAAGACGGTTGCTGCAGTATGGGTCCTCAATCTGGCGTTGTCAGACTTCCTAACCACACTAACCTTGCCGCTTTTCACTCATTACCTAGCGATGAACCACAGCTGGGAGTTGGGTGGTACTTTGTGTGCAGCCCAGGCCTCCATTTTTTTCCTCAACATGTTTGTTTCTGCCTTCCTGCTGGCTGTGATATCATTGGACCGTTGTTTAATGGTGACTAAGCCGGTTTGGACCCAGAACCATCGCACTGTGTCAGCAGCGTGGAAGATCTGCGGTCTAGGATGGGCTTGGGCTATGGTTAACGCAATTCCGTATTTTATGTTCCGTTCCGTAGTGGAAAAGAAGGATGGTCGCAAACTCTGCTATCACAATTTTGCACTCTATTCCTCTTTAAACGCACTACACAGAGACTGTAAGGTGCGTCAGGTTACCACGGCAGTGTCTAAAGTCTTGCTGGCATTTGTCGTACCTCTGACTGTCATCGCCGTCAGTTACACTTCTATTGTTCTTGAACTGCGAGCTCGCAGGAAGAGGCTTGAGCGTCAACGGCAGGGTGGGAGCAAAGGCAAACAGAGGTCCTTGAAATTGTTCCGCAGCCTGTCTTCATCAGACAGACAAAACAGAGTTCACCTCTCGGAAAGTTTTATGAAGATGGTCGTCTCAGTGATCGCAACCTTTATTCTCTGCTGGGTTCCCTACCACGTCTTCTGCTTGCTGGAGGTGATGGCTCAGTACAAGACAGAGATTGTGGAGCTTGTGGAGGTGTACTTACCTGTCGTGACAACTTTTACCTTCCTGAACTCTGTATTGAACCCAATTATCTACACGTTTAGCTGTCCGAACTTCTGCACTCGGATCCGCCAAAGTTTGGGGGCTCTTTTTGAGGGGCTGGTGGAGGAAGCCGGACCCATAGTATGGGTTACAGAAAGGATAAGGAGAAAAGATTCATTGTTCCCATCTTCACCCAACTCTCCCACCCCCACCAAAGTCACCCGCATTCAACAGGGCTTCATAAACCTCTCTGGTTTTAAAAACCGCCCCACAAATGAGGGAGAGAGGGATGACAAAATGTGACTTTATGATGTGAAATATCGTATCCTGGTAGTGACGACTAATGTTTCTGAGTGAACTACGGTTTACCAGCCAGAGGTCACAGTCATGGCATGGCCTTATAAGCTTTTATCTTTTCCGCGTCTCTTTGCTACAATGGGTTTGGTTTAAGCTATAGTCATTCTGGATTACCTCTGAGGTTGTGATTTTGAGAATATTAAAGAGAGTATGTCCCTGTCACTGGTAAAAACAAATGAACTCAAAACCAAAGCCTCAAACACACAGAAGTCAACATGACCCATATTCCTGTTTCTGTTCTCTCACGCATTGTTCAGATTAGGGAAGTAAAATTTATTTATATAGCACCTTTTCCAGACAAAAAGTCACAAAGTGCTTTACAAAAATATAAATAAAAACACATCAAACATATATGCAATCAAAATGTACTATAGCGCAACAACCAGATCAAATATGGTAGACATTTAATAAAGGCCTAACCACACTGTTAATTAAAAGCTTGTCCAAAGAGATGCATATTTAGGTGTCTATTAAAAGAATCTACAGAGACTATAGTTCTTAGTGTTAGAGGGAGAAAGTTCCAGTGCCTCGGTGCCACAACACAGAAAGCACAATCACCTTTGTTCTAGGAATAGTTAAAAGTTCCAGGTCCGAAGACCTTAAAAACCAACGAGGCGAGGGTTCCTGACCATGCAAGGCTTTATAAGCACTCTGAACTCAAACGGAAGCCAATGAAGGTCTTTAAGTATGGGGGTTATGCGGGACCTCTCACTGATACCTTGCAGCTACATTCTTTACAACTTGTAGTTGCTCCAAAGAATATTTGTTCAAACAAGTATATAGAACATTGCAATAATCTAATCGTGATGAATTAAAGGCATGTACAAGCCATCTACATCTCTCAGCCAAAGATCTGAGAAATATTTCTGAGATTTCTGAGAAACCTGAACAAACTACGGACTTTACATGAATATTAAAACATATGGCTCTTTCAAAGATAACACCCACGTTTCTTATGTCATTGCAATCAGAAAATGCTAATCCCTAAATGCTTAATTTTAGGTGTTATATTGACTGGAGCAAAAATCATCTCAGTTTTATCACTATGAAGCTGTAGAAAGTTGTTTTTTGTCAATGGGGACTAAACTGTTCTACAGAACAGTTTATCTAAACAATCAGGTCCAAACAAAATGTATAACTGAATATTGTCAGCATAGAAATGATAAGATATTATTTTAAAATTGATAATAATTTTTCCAAGACGAAGCATATCCAGGTGTATCTGACATAAATGATCCTACAGACACAGAAAACCAACCCAAAGCTGACCCAGAAATGCCTTCTAGGGAATACAATCTATTAAAGTACAGTGATCAACAGTGTCAATCACCTGCATCAGCAGCCATTAAAAGGTAATTAGAGTTTTACAAGGTTACACATGCACAGATAACATTAGGCTACTAAAACATTCACTTGCAATCTTGTGTGTCTCTAATCTATAATTTCATACAGTATACAGATTAGCCCAAACGGTACATGGAAACATTGAAAAAAATATACTATAGAACACAACCTAGAAAACACTAGAATACATAAATCAAAATCTATATGATACAACAGTTTTACCCGTTCCCAATCTGTCTTATACAAATTGTTATCGCAAATTACATTATCAGAGTAACAACTTTTCCAAAATTTTTGGGAAATTTAATTTGAATATTTTAAGGAACACTAAATGTATTGAAGAATGTTATTGGTGATTTTTTTCATACTGTGAGTGGATGGTAACGAAAAGCTTGCACATTGTCAGACATATGATTTTGAATATGAAAATGAATACAACATTTTGTCCTGTGAAGCCATATGATTGTGAGGAACAGGCCATAATTTAAAAAGATTCTGTCAATTAATTACTCACCTTCATGCTGTTCCACATTCGTAAGACCTTTGTTTGTTTTTGTAACGCAAATGAAGATATTTTTGATGAAATCCGAGAGCTTTCAGACCCTGCATAGACAGCAATGCAACTAAAATATTTTATGGCCCGGATAGTTGAGACATCAGTAAAAAATAGTCTGTGTGAGAATACTTTTTGTGTGCCAAGAAAACAAAAATAATGACTTTATTCCACAATTGTTTTCTCTTCTGTGTCAGTGTTCAATGTCTTATGGAACTTGAGGGTAAATAATTAACCTAACATCTTACCATTACCATTCACTTGCACCGCATGAATAAAGAAACAGATAAATACATACAGTATGGTTAAAAAAAAGATTAGTGTAAACTCTCTGCAGCACATGACTTGCATGAACTTCACAACTTTGTGTGAAACCTAATGATATTGTCATCCAGGATTATTTTGTTGATTCAAAGAGCAACCTATGTTTCAACAGAAGCGAGAACATCTGACCGTCTGTGCGAAAAATCTCACATGATCAACGTTAGAAATGTGCTGACTTGATGAAGTGTCCTAAAACAAAATGTCAGATATGTCTTCCTCAATTCCCATCGCTGTCAAAATACAAATAACAATTGTCATTTTAATACGGCTCATTTAATAGATAGTTTTGTACTGTACAAAACTTCCACAGTCTCTGTATTCTCCATGTGCACTGACCCAGTTTTTAATAAGCAGCTGTAGTTAGCAAGGGATCATGTGAGAGGAAAAAAAAAAAAACATAGAAATTGTTGAACGGATGGAGCACAGAGTGGACAGACGGAACAGTTCACGTTTTAAGCTGTAAAAGAGTGAGCTCTGTGCTGTAACAGTATGAAACAGATGCTCTTAGTGGTATTAAAACTCCATGTATGCGTCACTAGCAGCTTGCAGCTACTCTGAGCACTCTAGGACAAAGGGAACGAGAAACCAGGCAAATCAAGAAGTGGTTTACACCGGAGCGTACGTGTTCAAGGACACATACGAGCTTAGCGAGGTCTCACATTTACATATTCTTCCCATAGCTATTAAAAAGCCTTATTTTTAAATCAAGCTTGCTGCGTCTGTCTTAGAATACATTTCTAGCATCTCTGTTAATAAGTGATCCGAACAAAGGATCTGATTTTTTCTTTATTCTCCCTTTTTAATCTTACTCAACATTACTGTTGTGTGGGCTGCGCGTGTGAAGTATAGCATGAAATCTTCACCTACAAACAGAAGCGCTGCTGTGGAATGCAAATCTCACACCTAGTTATTTAAACCGCTGCTTGTCAGGACATCTGGTCCACGACTGAGGTCTGGCTTCAGAAGATGCATCCAGAAGATTGTATGTGTTGTTGACAATACTAAAGTGCAACTGGAAAAAAGAAGAAAAAGGAAGAAAGAAAGATTTTGTAATAGGTTTGTAACATGTGACTGAACACAAAAAACTAAAACAAATGTGTTTTAGTGAGTTGGGATGAATAAACGCCCAAAAATATCAAAATAAGCAATAAAGATAGCAGTAAAACTAAAAGATAATGCCTTTTTTCCCACAAAATACTAATCATGAACTGATTAATCTTGTAAAATTATTATAATTAGTAGTATTACTACTACTACCACCACTATACTATTAATAAAAACGATCTATTGAAGTCATCAACAAAGGTAAGAAACATTTACAGAACTTACTGACTTAATTTCGAATGACCCATATAGTTGTGACGCTATAAATAAATGGTGTTGGGTGGAAATACAGGATGGAAAATTATAGACAAGAACATGAACGTGTAAGAGGATTTTGTGAGAGAGCAGGAGACAGGATAAAGGATTAAATCAGATGTAAATCAGGAAAAAGAATGAGAGATGAAACGTTTCTCCTTATCTACAGTCTAATCACACACTGCCAGCGCATCAAACTACTGAATGAGGAGAGAGATAAATATAGTTGTTGTTGTGGGAATGAAGAGAAATTCATTTTAATTTGCTTTAGTAGTTCGCCACAACTAAAAAGACTGTTATATGAAATGACACTAAATATGAGTTTTATGTTTTCGGCAATCAAAAAAAAAAAAATTAAATTAAATTAAATAAATAAATAAATATATATATATATATATATATATATATATATATATATATATATATATATATATATATATATAATTACCATTTTATTGTATTGCTGTTTATGAATTAACACATATTTGTGTCTATAAATTGGAAATATTTGTTATATCCATTAGAGCATCTATACAGCAAAGGGGGAGGAGACAGAGAATCTATATGAATGAATGAGAAAGAGCGAGAGAAACAGAGAAACAGATTGAGAGAGACTGAATGATCAGGGGGGAAGAGAGAGAGAGAGGAGGGGCGAGGGACGTCCAGAGATGGAAACACTCAATGTAATTTTCTGCAACAGAATCTAAACAGACAGAGTGAGAGGAAGAAAGACACAGCCGTAGAAAAGCATTAATGCTCTTCAGTCATCACACAGAGAGATGTCAATGGAAGCAGGCAGCATGGAAACCATTGAGGTTCCTCAAGACAAGATTGTCAAAAAGGTATGTGACCTTTGAGCCTTAGCCTATGAGATGGAGAATGCTTGATAATGTAGTAAGTTTGGTGGATTGACATATGATGAACAATATATTATAATGAAACGTCCTGAAGTAGACCGGGGCTGGTTGTCACACTTTCTAGTCCGGTTAGGGTAGGTTTTCTGTACAGGTACATACCTTCTAATTTTGACATATGAAAAGTGTTTATACACTATGTTACCAAAATTGCAATTAAAAAGTTCCCATTCGTGTGTTATCGTGCTACAGTATATGGGGTAAATTTTCACAGTGGAACCTGCTATTAATCATATGCCTTTCAGCAAAATATAAACACAAAATATTTGTAAAACATCAGCAAACACTAAAAATCTGAAAAACATAAATTGTAATTAAAAATGAAAATGTACAATAATATTCAATATTTTATCTATAAACACTACCTTAAAATGTTTGGGGTCCTACAGTGTTTTTACAATAAGTCTCTTATGCAAGACTGCATTAATTTGATCAAAACTACAGTAAAATCAAATCATATGAATTCAAATCATTTTGAAATGATATTTCAATCTAGAATGACTCTTTCCTATTTGAATATATATTAAAATATAGTTTATTTCTGTGATGCAAAGCTGAATTTTTAGCATCAATGCTCCAGTCTTCAGTGTCACATGAGCCTTGAGAAATTATTCTAATACGCTTATTTGATGTTCAAGAAACATATCTTAATAATATCAATTTAAATGTCATGCTGAAAATGTTTATTTTTATTTTATTAATTTATATTTTAGTGGAAACCATAATGAATTTAACAACAAAAACTATCTTTAGTATTTATAATAATTTATTATGAAACTGCATGCATTATGAAACTAATGCAACTGTACTTGCCCATGTGATAACTAGTCCTGGTCTCCACATTTTATACTTGGAGCTTACATTAGATCAGAAAATGATCTTTTGCTCCATACTGTAAATGTAGGGGTCCTTCAGGAAGAAGATAGAGAAGCTGAGGAGATGGAGCACCTCTTCAGGCGGCGGCAGCTTCAAACGGCCGCCCAAAACCAAAACCCTGAGTCTGAACTCACCCACCGACCCTGACACAGAGCCCCTCAGAGTAGAGACGGAGCGCAGGAAACTCAGACCCATTGTGGCATCCGTCTTTGGTCAGGTATGAGCTGCTGTGTCACACGAGAAGTTATTTATGTGAGCTGTTGCGTTTACAGCCATTGCCTTAATTCAAACAATGTTTTGGTTCTGCGAGACAATGAGCTAATTCACAGGCCATTTATATCACAGGGTTTATGCAAAACCTTCTTGATTAGGCGCTTGATGATGATGCATTTAGGCTACACTTGAACTAAAAGCAGTGCTTGGGTCTGTCATGTGCAATTCAAAACAAAGAGGCACTTTGATTGCTAATGAAATTGTGCTTATTATTATGTTGATGGATACTGGGACGTGATTCTGAATGAGTGAGTGGGTCACATGATCATGTGGTACCCTGAAGGATTTTTTTTTATCTCAAAGACCGCTAGTCGGGGGTTCTGTAGTGTCTGGGTTATTTTCAGTTTATGAGTTGTGCTCTTTTATTGTTTATGTTTAGCACAAATGTTGAATGAATAAATGTGAGTCAAAAGTTATCTGATGCCTGCACGTCGGTCAGGAGATATAAGACTGTCACTCATAAAAAATGGGGTACAAACAATTTTCACTTCTAAACATGAAATTGTGAAGCAAACGAGACCAAAAAGTTATTACATAACGAATGTTTTTGTGATAAATATGTGATCAATGTTCATTGCAGAAAAACCTGTAAAGAAACACAGAACTGTTCCTTTCTCCTGCACTCGGCTCATATTTACTCTTTCCAGTCCGTAGTTTATTCATTCTTAAACCCTTTCACACAGCAGTAATCATAATAATCATTTTCAGACAATCTCTCTGCTTTCAGAGGATTACGGCTCTGTACCGAAGTAAAAGGTGAAAGGGTATTATGTACTGTCTATTATTCATCACACCTCGTTCTTTAAAGCTTTCATTCCCAAACATAGCATAGCGTACAAATTAGCACAACTTGTCATTAAATCTCTTTATTTCACTAAAATCCCTTCTCCACTAACTGTATATGAAAACCAACTCTATCAATCTTGAAATTCTTTAAACGGGACTGGCTTAATAACATTAATAATTCTCATTTTAAAACTTTCAATTTCAATAAATATATTGAAATTTAAAAAAATTATAATAATAATACATTTATGAGCAATTATAATTTAAACGAACATAATAACGCTACACTAAAGATTACTCTTTGGCATGTGTTAACAATATATTATTAAAAAAAAAAAAAAAGAAGGAAGAAAAAAAAAGAAAGGCATGGGAGAAGAGAGTGATGAAAGAAAAAGAATAAGAGAGATTTATTGAGAAGGGGAGGATTATATGGGTGAGATTAACGACTCAAGAGATCAGATCTAAAAACTGATTCTCTCACAAGAACGCTCCAGCTTTGGCCAAAGTAATAATAACATATCACTAGATGTGGAGACTGCTTCATGATCATCCAGCATACAATGTTCAAAACATCTCATTTATGAATGTCAAAGTATTGTTTATTTAAGTACAGGGAATTTTATGTCTTGTTTTTGCTTTGTATAAAACTTTGAAAAATGTAAAGTTAATTATTTTTGTAATGTGTCAAGAAGTTTAGCCAGAAATAATTTTCACTCAGAAACAGTTCAAAAATAACACTGAATTAAATGCTGGTTTTTACTTTGCAAATAAAAATTCATCACTTTAAATAGTATGATATTATAAATAGAACGTAAAATGACATATTTCTTCTTTTTGTGCGCGTTACATGACTTCTTTTATACAAATTACAACCGTCTCTCACTTGAGGTGTCATTCCCACCACATCAAGCAATTTTGCTATAGTAATAGTTTTCATAAAAACATAGGTGGACATATATGTAGAAGAAGAACCATTTTTGGCTCCTCAAAGAACCTTTTAGCGAACAGTTCTTAAAAACAAAAATCTAATATAACTTTGTGCACTGAAAAGGATCTATGGATGTAAAGGATTCTCTACCGAATCTCTGATGTCTAAGAACCTTTATCCTATATCATATAGATTAGCTCACAAAATGCATGTGTATTTATTTCAATTCAGAAGAAGAAAATATCTTCATCTGATCAATATTAGCTGCCTTTTCCCTAAATTTAGTTTTCCTGGAAATGCTACCAAACCTTACTTATCATTTCTAATCGAGCTGTAATTTTGTTCAATTAAAAAGTGTGAAAAATGAAAATATCCGTGAGACTGTAGAATACATCACGTGCTGACCGCCACACAAACAATCTGCTTTCGATTGACTTTTTTTTCCTCTCTGCTTCTGTGTCTCTCTGTTGCTTGTCTCTTGTCTTGTGTTTTGGCCTTAATCCATTGACAGCCCACCAATATACAGCAGACAACCCAAATCCCCTCTATAGCCCACACATATACACATAAACAGGCACAGGAGCTGTTTGAATCAACAGAAACGAGACGCTCTACATTTCACCGTCTGTAGGTCAGTTGTCTGGTCGTCTTACAATAGAATAATTTAATCCACCAATCAGAGACCAGGTCTCCACTGGTAACCCAATTAGGAGCCTCTCTCTACAGTGTCACCGGCTGGTCCTTTATTAAATGAAAAACAATTACGAGTCAGAATATCTTTTATACACAATAAAAGTCAATGGGGCTCCGGTGTTATTATTTACTTTCATTGTATGGACAAAAATAGTTCTTTAAAAGATCTTCACATGAGGGTGAGTAAATTAAAGGCAGATTTTCATTTTGGGGTGAACTGTCACTTTAAAATGCTTGTGCATGTGTGAGTAATTAGGATATACTGAAAGTGGGTGTTAGCTTGTTAAATGTACAGTCGTGGATGTCTAAGAGTGAGAAATGTGTGCTAAGCAGATTAACAGCTGCTGATTTATTAATGTGAGTGTAGAGATGGATTAGTGATGGATTCATTGAGGCACCAGTGCATTAATGTCAAACAACTGACTCGTTGACTTCAGTGCGGATTAAACGCATGCAGACATGCACATAAATGCATATATATTTGCAGATGCTGTTTCCAGAGAGATGGAGGGAATGAGAACAACAGACTAACTGATACTTAGAAATTCATGATTGAAATCAATGCTAAAAAATGCTGCCGTTGTTACTGGATGCAAATGTTAGTATAATTCCCAAGAGAGAACATACACCGAACTTTCCTCAGAGACTGTCTGTTGTTATTTTCTTATCTGTTTTCTTTGTTGTAAGATTATTTGTTTGTATTTTGTGCTATATGCAGGTAGCCATGAGCGATGTTCATATATTTTTACTTGGTTTCGATATATGTTTTAGGGTTTATTCATTTGTGGTGTTTTGTTTTTGTTTCTACGTGCTACTACGGTTGATTCTCACTGTGATACGTTGATCAGCTACATCTTACGGCATTCGGCAGTGACTTTAATCTGTGATGAGCGTTCAGATAAATGTGTGGGAATCACCGGTCAGAGAGTATGTCCTTGTATTAAGCCGTGAACACTGGGAAAACCTGCTCTTGTCTGGCATACTTACAGAATTCTAAAGTCAAAACCTGGAAGTCTAACTTTGCACTGTTGTACTACTATACTAAAATAATACACTATTATATACAAGTATACTATTTAAACAACCTTTATGGTAGCTTTTCTAAATGACTGTATGCAAAAAGTAAAAGGTTTAGACACACTCATTGTTTTAGACATTTTATTATTTATTATACAGATGGCACTTGATAACTACATTTAAATTGCCTACAATCAAAGATTGCAGTAGGTTTTATTACCATGTGTTCCTTATATCTTAGTCAACTCTGGCACGGACAAACAGCAGCAATGTTTGAAACCTATGGGCGCATTTGGCCCTGTGCACTAAAGGCAAATAAACTTGTTTAATTTGTCCCAAAACAGTATACATGCATGCATTATAGGAGAATTCAGTGTCAGTACTGTCATTTCTACCACATCTAATATAATGCATTCCTTTCTTCTCTTGGCCTTCAACATAAATATGCTTTATAATGTAGTTAAGTACACTAGAAACAAAAGTTTCTTGACATATTGCCTCTAATAATGATGGTTGAAAAGGAAGCTCATTCAGATTATTGTAGTTCCTGACTGCATCTTTGGAAGAAAATGACGTCGCGTCATTTGAATATTTGCTGTGATTGGTTAGTTCATACTGAGAGGTTAAACTACCATCATCCGTCTCCATGTTGTCCCTCCCTCTCCGGTCCAGCTCATCCACTTAAAAGTGCTTGTAAAATCATTTATGTTTTAGCTTAGCAAAAAATGTAAACACATAAAACAAAACTCATTTCAAGCTTTTTCACATAAGACTTTAGACAGAACAAAAGGGCTTTAAAGAAGCTTAGAAAAAGTTCAAAACCTTTGTATGGTAATAGAATAATCATGACAGGTCTATCAATTTGTAAACGTTAGAGAATATCAAAAATGCTTCTTTGGTTCCCCCTAGTGGTTACATATACATAAAAAAACGTAAGGAGAATATTAATTATTCATATTTAAATCAAAACTGACGCCGTCCTCTTGTGCTATTGAGGTTTAGTAAAGTCAGTTAACAAATATCATATCAGTAAAATGCCATAAATTGATGTATTACGAAACCGCCCTGCATCTCTATCTGTGTGTGCCTGCTTTGTCTCCACCTGAAGAGCTTTTAATTACAATTATCTTTTAAATGATCTTAAAGAATCAAAAGAATGAATGTGAGAGAAAGCCTTGTATGGAATAAACAGATTACGTGGTAATATTGCGTGAATGTGGGATTGACCTCAGTAATACCTTGATCTGGACCAAAAACTCATCTTTCTTGTAAAACACGTTTTGCGCTCTCCTGCATGTTTAAACCCATCTAATCTTATAGAAAAACATAATTTAATTTCCACCAGTGTTACTGATGTTAATCACAATAGTGTAAAGTAATTCTGTAAGCCCCTGTAAAAAAAAAAATGTCTCCCTCTAATACCAAGAATTAGATCTTTGCCCAGAATATCATATTTTGGGAGTTATGAGTAGATTATAGCAAAACAAACATGTCGATGGGTAGCTGTCATTCAGATTTATTTATTGCCAATTCATTTTTTATAACAAAAAATATTCATTTTTTATCAAAAAAAGGTAATATATAATATAGTAATGTTAAATAATATAGTCTAATATAGTAACATAAATCAAGATATATTGCTGTGTACAGTATACTAAGCTTTATAGCATCATTTCCCTGTTTATACATTATTTTATACATTAGTTTTCTACACTGACGTTTATAATAAGTACTGATTTGGCTTCATCTACTGATCCATCTATCCTCTCATCTGACCCTTTGACCTCTGACCCCTGACACTGCAGCTCATCACCCTTAAAACCCCTCTGATGGCTGTCTACCTGCTCTCTACAATCTTTCTACAATCCTACGCTCCCTTATCAGCACTGCCAGCTGCGTTGCACTCACCATGTAATCTGGAATGTTGCGGATTATGCAGACCTTTCCCACCCCTTCGCTATCTTTCTCTCTCTGTTTCTCTCCTCATCCCTCCATCCCTCCCTATTTTTTACCGTGCCAGTCACTTGCAGTAGAACAAGTGCGATTAGAGTCCTTCACAAGGCAAAGCGAGGACGTGAGAGAACATGGAAAAAGAAAGAAGGGGGAAGAAAAAACAGACAACAGATGCAAGGTCCGAGAGCATCAGGATTAGAGTGCTCAGAAAACCCCAAATGCTTTTTCTGGATGAAGGAATTGTTTTGATTGCTCCCCAAAGCATGCCGTGACTGTTTTCGGTGGTCTTAGCATCACTACCCTTCACCTCTTGTTTAAGCAACTCCGCCCCCTCTTGGGATATTCCGGCAACAGGGATCGCGTGTCGCAAAGTTTATGTAATAATCTGAGGACAGGAATCAAGAGTGAGTGATAAAGAGGGAGGGGGAGGGACGGAGGGAGGGACAGAGATGACAAGAAAGAGTGGGAGCAGTGAGAACTAGAGAAATACAAATGATGGGAGCGAAGCCATCTAAAAGAAGCAGCATGAAGAAGGTAAGAACTATATTAGTAGTTTTTTTTTTTTAAAGACTATTTTATAAGTTGTGGATTAGACTGATTTAGAAAATGACTTCAAACTTGACCTTCTGCGGAACATATTGTGGTTCGAAGTTAATCTACTGAAGTTAATCTATTGGAGTGTGTGAATTAAGTTGTGGTATTTGTAATATACAAACTTATTGAAACATTTTACCACCTCTAAAGTTTGGGGTTAGTAATTGTTTTTTTTTTTAACAAGAAGCCTTTTATGCTGATAAGGACTGTGTTTATTTGAAAACACAGTAAAATTATTATTTGGAAATAGTATTACGGTTTAAAATAACTTACTTGATTCTATAGAAATCATTCTAATATTCTGAATTTACCAAATGTTTTTACTGTTATATATGCTATATACAGGTGCACTGCTTAATATTTCTTTATAAAAAAGGCATACTTTTTTTCCAGGATTCTTTAAAAGTTTAAAAGTACAACATTTATTTAAAATATTTTTTTTTACTTTTTTGTAACATTATAAATGCATTTCAATGAAACAAATGAATCCATTCTTGCTGAATAAAATATGAATTACTTAAAAATGAATCATTAATTATTTCAAAATTAAAACCCTTACTGACCCCAAACTTTTGAACAGTACTATATTCCAGTGTAGTCATTCTAAACATCACTAAACAGAATGTCCAAGCTGCTCTGTTAGAATAAATGTTAATGGTAACTATGGCTTTTGAGCAGGATTTCTAAGATTCCCAGTAATCAAATTTCACTCTTTACAAAAAGCAATCGTATGGCTTCAGAGAATATGAAATATAGTGCACTTTTGAGATAATCTTATGGTACTTTTTTAAAGCTTGTCGGCCCCTGGTCCCCATCCACTTTTGATATTTGGAGAAGAGCACAGAACTATAATATTTCATTTATAGTATAGACATCGACACCACATACGGAAGCATTAGACCTTCTCAGACTGCGATTTTGTTTGGTTCATAACGAAATGGTTCCTTGCAAAGGGGGTCCCGCCCCTGGAAGGCAGTGGTCTGCCATTGGCATCCGCCATGTTAGGAGGCAGCGGTGATGCGGCAGCTGAGGATGAGGATGATGAAGAGTTGGGCCAGCAGTTTGAGGAGCCGATATGTGCTCTGGTTCAGAACTGTACCATGCTACACAACATCGTGGGCCCAGCCTGCATCTTTCTCCGACAAAGCTTCGCTCAGGCTCAACTCGTATGTACACACACACTTACAAACACAACTTTTTTAGACCATACGTGGCGTGGACACACAGATCGTCAGTCCGTCTTCAGTCACATCCTCCCTTGACCATAATGTCCCATTGTCTCCCATTCATTTGACTGGAGGGTGATGTTACACATTGTTCTTTCTGAGGCAACACCAGGTCATTTTTGTCCTTCATGCAGAGATGCAGAGATGCTAAAATTTAAAGTCACGAATACCTACCAAGTGTGCATCAGATCAGTAATTATATAATATTACCTGATAGCGAAGTGGTTTGGGGAGATTGAAGAAATTAGTTGTTTTTAAAATTGTAAATTGAGTTGCTGTAGATACTAGAATATTGATCGATGCGACTGAGACAGTATAATATCCTTCTGCTTTCAAGTGTAATTTATATATGCCATTAGTAAAATGTTCTTTCTTATTAATGGGAGGATCTTAGGGAGAAAAAGACAGTCATGGTGCATGTTTTTTCACATAGAGCTGAAGATTTTTCTCATACCGTTGTCAGGATAATCAGACAATATAATTCTTATGTTAGTCTGGTGAACGTAGTCAAAGCAAGAAAAAGTGTACTAGTGTGTAGTTCCATAATAGCTTAATGTTTCATATCAATGTCTACATCTGGCTGATAATCCCAGAATCGTTTTTTTTTTGGTGCAGAAAGAAAAGTAGGGTGTAAGCTGCAGAAATTGCTACAAAGACAAAACAGATGGAAAATTTCCTGAAATTGTCTGTGACATATTTATTTATCTAAAGCCTTTCACCAAATAATATCACTATATTTTTATCCGCTTAGAAGTGCAGCACTTATTGAGGCTCAAAGGACTACGTAAAAACTGTAGCCTATATTGTATGGGCGAGTACACCTGATTTTCACCAAAAAAATATATATATTTGAACTTCATTCGACTCCATTTGTTGCCTGGCAACCTGGACCCTTGTAATCTGTTCACCATAGTGACCTTATCCTACTGCTGCTTGCATCATGCTTGCCAATTCATGGTAGTAATCAGCCTAAACACTCCCCAGCTGTGTGAATATGTTCTGGCTGGCCACTGCCAAAACACAGGCTCAGTCAATCAGATCAAAATCCAAATCACTCTGCCATTTGTTATTATCTTACTTATGTAATGTATAAATGTTGATTCATTTGAGATTTCATTGCTTGTTCTTTTTTTACTTGGAGTTATGTTGATAATGTTTTAATGACAGAGTTTCAGCATTTCCACGAACATGAATATCTGACAACACGCAATCCCATGTGTGTGCTTTTATATCCTTACAGTATAATCCATAATAATATCATGACACTGTGATTCCCAGTCAGTTTTGCTTAAGTACCTCAGTATTAATAAGGCAAATATATTAAATCCAAAATTACTGTATTCTAATAAGTACATTAAAGCAGTAGTTTACCCAAAAATGAAAATTTGCTGCCAGTGTACTTACTCATCCTCAAGTCAGCCAAGAAGTAGATGAGTTTCTTCATCTGAATAGATTACGAGAAATGTATCATTACATCATTTGCTCACCAAGGGTTCTCCTTCAATGAATGGGTGCCATCAGAATGAGAGTCCAACAACCGATAAAAACATTACAGAAATGTGCAAGTAATTCACAAAACTCACATCCATCAGTTAACATCCTTATAAAACAGTGTATTTGTAATAAATAAATTCACCTGAGGCCTGTTTCATAAAAGAGTTTTTTTTTCAGTTAGTAAGACTTATTGTCAGTTGATTAGGTTCAAAAAAGTCAAACAAACTCAAATAAGCCTGGCTTAATTGGTGAACTCGTTTTATGAAACAGGCCTCAGGTGTTTTTAGTTTGTAAACATTATTTAATCTGTGCATATTTCTCCCCTGGCGAGAGGACTTTCTCACTTAGGAAAGAAAACAATGTTATAGACAGAAAACTCATAGTTTAGCCAGAAGCAAACATCTGACGTCAAAAACATCTTAATAATGCATTTTTCAAATACAGAAACACAGCTTTTCAAAAGACATGAATTGATGAATGGAGTTGTGTAGATTCATTGTGGTTTATTGTGATGTTTCTGACGGCACCCATTGAACAAGTGATGCCAAATTTTTCCAAATCTCTTTGGATGAAAAAACAAGCTCAAATAAATCTTTGATAGCCTATGTCTAAGTACAGTTTTAGCAAATTGTCATTTTTGAGTAAACTAGTCCTGTTCATTTGTAAGTATGTATTGTGCTGTATAGGTAAAGCAGTGATAATCCCCAAAACAGGGTTTAAAAATGCATTTTGTGGATAAGTGTGTAGATTTTTGGGGGGTGGGAGATGGGGGGTTACATGCCCAAGATGGCATATGTACTAGTAAACCTACCAAGTATGGTCATTCTGTATCTAATGAATCTTGCCCTTTAAAGAAGAAGATGCATATAGTAGTGCTGTGTGATTCAAAGCACATTTAATGTGCAGTCACTTCTTTCGTTTTTGCTTGTGCTGAGCGTTAATCAGAGCCTCGTGAGTTTCATTCATCCACCCGCGTGTTCATGCAGCGGTGTGCAGATGGTCGACCCCAGCGACACTGACAGGTGTGCTTGAGGCTCGCTGGTACAATACACTGAGTGACAGTTCAACAAGCACAGTCTGAATGCAAAGCAGATTACAGGAAAGATTATAATACAGGGTTCCCACACTTTCTAACCAATTTTTCTATTATTTTTGCACATCATTTGTAATGACTGGATGACTACACCATTAAAAAATATATAGGCCTAATTGAATTACTTTATTTAAATTGTGTTATACTATTTGTAATTATTATTTTCTTTATTATGCATGCTTTTTGTGTGCGTGCTGGCTTTGTATGTGACCGTCTAATTATCTGTGTGTTTGTCCTAATATTTTGTCTCTGTATGTCTCTTTGAAATCCGTACTCACTGCAGGACAGAGATCTACGGCCAGAGGAAATTGAAGGTACAGAGATATCCAGCATCACCGATATACTTTATATCATGAAGAGCATTAAACTCTCCCACCATCCAAAGTAATTTGATTCCTTCCCTAAAATGACTTCTCTCCCTCCATCAATATGGATTCTTGCCATTACCTCTCTCAATTTAAACACATCTACCTTCAGTCTCCTCTAAATCCCTTGATAAGATACGTCCAATATAATAATTCTACCAAATTATGAAAATAATTTACTTACGCTCGTGTATATTTTTCTCTCTTCCATAGAACACAAAAGGAGAACTTCAAAAAATGTTTCATAGCTCTTATTCCCGTTTCACCATATTCAAAAAATATCATAAGCGACTGAAATTGAATCTATTCTTGGCACAGTATTGACCACATATTTGATACTTTTGTATAGTTTTTTTAGCTTGACAGATCCTGCTCATTTCATAATTTGTTTCCTTTTGTGTTCAACGGAAAGCATTAACTGTTGCTTTGCAATTGCATAAGTGTGAGTAGTTTTGGATAAACGACTCCTCCATCAAATGATATGAGTGATCACTGTACCTTTATCCTTCAAAATCCTCTTACTGGACAGACAGATTACACATTAATGTCAACAAACTGAGAAAGATGCTCTCTCTCTATGACTTTAGAGTTAAAAGAAGCCTTCAGAGAATTTGACAAAGACAAGGACGGCTTCATTAGCTGTAAGGATCTGGGGGAGTGCATGAGGACGATGGGCTACATGCCCACAGAAATGGAGCTGATTGAACTCAGTCAGCAGATCTGTGAGTGTTGTTATCATTATAGTCCATTATCTCGGTTGGCAGCATATAAATCAGTATCAGTTTGTTGGGGTATATGAAAACTGATGGTATTGTAACAGTTATTACGTTATTAACAATTAAAGTCACGCATTGACGGACGTCTTTTCGGCGGGAGCTGTTGCCATGGTGCCATTGGTGTAGTCGCTAAACCAGAATAAACTAAAACAATTCAGACATTTTGAAAACTTTTTTAATCACTCGGTAAGAGCTGGTTGGATACTTCTTGCCTGATTGTGCTTGTTCCCTAGGTGGTGGTAGAGTGGACTTCGAGGACTTTGTAGACCTGATGGGTCCAAAGATGCTGGCTGAGACAGCAGACATGATCGGAGTGAAAGAACTGAGAGATGCTTTTAGAGAGGTCGGTGGTCCATGCTACTGACAGGTGCACTGTATTCCCACGTTGTCCAAAGTCACACCTCTTTTAATTTATCTTTTTGTCTCAGTTTGACTCCGACGGTGATGGTCAGATCAGTCTGGCCGAACTGAGGGAAGCCATGAAGAAGCTGATGGGAGAGCAGCTCAACCACAGAGAGATTGATGAGATCCTCAGGGATGTTGACCTCAATGGAGACGGGCAGGTTGACTTTGAAGGTTAGAATTAAAATAGTGCTCCATGGGTTCTTGAATTTTTATTCTTGCATGTGCATTTGGAAAATCCATGTAGCCTCTATTCATATATAAGCACCGGCCAGTTTATTAGGTACGCCTGTTCAACTGGTTGTTAATGCAAATTTCATCAGCCAATAACATGGTAGAAAATAAGTGCATTTAGGCATGTAGGGTCAAGATGATCTGCTAAAGTTCAAACCGAGCAGAATGGGAAAGAAAGGTAATTTTAAGTGACTCTAACCTATTTTTCACCTTACGCTCTACAGAGTTTGTCCGAATGATGTCTCGCTAACTTAGAAGACCCATGAAAAAGGGAGAGAACAACCAGCACGTCAACTCCTAATGTGAAGAGTGAAATACTATGAGTCTGTTTAAATTAACTACCTTATGTAATTATTTAAACCTGGCTGTTTCTTCATACAGCGACCTTTATTTCACACATTAGCTTGTTTTTATAACAAAGAGAAAAAGTGTGTTTCTTATATCATTTATTTCAAAATTTTGGTCTGAAATGTCAAAAATAATAATAATTAAGGAGTTAATTAAGCATTTTTACATGTTTCTACAATATGTTCAGAATTTTATGGATGCCTAGCTGTAGCACACGTTATGTATAAAACATGCTATAAACCCCTGAATGGACATGAATTAACTGTATGATGCTTTTAGGACTGTTAATGCTTTCCCTGTGGGAAAACAGGATATTAACATGCAACTGGATATCATACAACTCCGGAAGAGCTTGCAGATCCCATGTAAAAATCTGTATGTTTCGGACACCCATGTGACCTCCCCTTGCTCCTTAATCAATATGTTTAAACAAATACTTGTATCTAAATTTCTGTTCTTGCCAACTCAAAAAATATATATATATATTTCTGTACTTTACAAATAAAGATTGTAAATATTACCAATTAAAATAAAATGGAATGAATTTAATTGCTGACTGTTAACTCTTATTTTCAAGTATTTAAATCTCTAAAATACAACGATGGTAAAACATTGCGTTAAATACCTAATGCTTATTATTTTTCCCTTTGTCAGTTATATGTATTAATCAAGTATGTCTATTTAAATTAATACATTGATGTTTCCTGTATGGAGGCTTCTGAAATATTTAGTTTGTAATTCTCTCGCTGTTTTGCCAGCTCTCTGCAGTGACGAAACACATAGACAGGATGAATGAAGGCCAGCAGAGTCAGGACAGTCAAGATGATGTTCACCTACAGAAACACAGTAGAATTTATTAATTACAGTAAAAGCTGGGAAAAACAAGTTAATGATTATGATCAGTTTAACTAACTGAATATTTAATCAAATGCTACTGGAAATTGATATGCAATCTTTAATGTGGTTCTTACATTTGATTTTTTAACACTTTTAAAAACTTTTTTGTTGTATTATATGGTTTAGTATTTAGAATTTTACCAATATAATCTTGTTACAGGTAGAGTATGGAAGCATGTTTCTGCCGGATATCTAATAATTGTTTATTAAAAGTATTACCTTTTATGTCCAAAGCATGTTTGACAAAACCACGCTTTGGACATAAGAAATCATAATTATAACATAATTAGTATCAATTATGAGATAAAAGATGGGATTATGAGATAAATCTCATAAATGTGACATAAGAGTCAAAACTGAGACAAAAAGACAAGGATTCTAGTAATAATTATGTCAGAAATGTTGATGTGTTTTATCACAATCTTTATCAGTTGTGACTTTTTAATTCATAATTCTAACTGTATACCTTTTTGGCTTTTATGATTCACCAAAGCATGACTTTTTTAGCAGAAATGAGTTTCCATAGGAATCGACGTGTAGTGGCCCCAAAAAGTATTGAAACGTCAAATAGACACATTTAAAATTTTATTTAATTAGATAACGAAATATCAAATAAAGTTCAAAAGAAGACGAAAGAAGAATGCTGTCATGTTTACAACTCTGACAAAGAGAGCTTATCAGGATCAATTAAACACCGGATTTTTTGAGTATGTGCAATATTTAATGTTCGCAGCATAGATTCTGTAAAAAGTTTTCCATACCGGTCTATTATTGTGGGAACATTTCCACATTCCAAAACATAAAGCTGAACTTCGATTGGTTGCTTGACATGTCGATCAAACGGCCTCATGGGCGGGCCTTGGTCAATAAAAGCTGCTCTTTAATATAACTAACTTCGTAAAGTGAACTATAAAGTTGATTTTTTGTGATATAATTTCATGCAATTACAAGTGTACACAAACTTTTGGGGCCACTGTATGTAGTTCTTTCTAGTTAAACAAGGGCATGAGAATCAGATTTACATAGAAGGGGTCTCCTTCAAGAACTTTGTTGAGGGCGAAGCAGGGATACTGCAGCAATGACACCACAGCCGATAGAGACATCACCAGACCATACAGCTTTCCAAAATGACGAGCTGGGAACCTGTAGGCAGAATCAATACACTCATTTAAGTCAAGAAATTCCAGCGATAATTGAGATGCTCACATCATTGGATTTACTTACGCTATGCTGATGAATGCAGCATTCCCTCCGTACAGAAAAGAGCGGTTAAGGACCTGAAGGATGAACGTGAGGTACTGGAGAGGGAGGAAGGGAATGCTTGCACAGACGGAGAACAACAGGCACTGCAGAGAGGTGAGGAGGAGAGACAGAACGGACGAGCGCAGGTCTGCTTCCCGTTCTGACACACCTACAGCAAAAAATACAGGCTGGCAATGAGAAAGAAAAATGTAAAGACAACAGACCTTCACATTTCTCTTTCAACTGACCTGGATCTAGGGGCTTTCCTTTGTGTCTGTCCATTAGCAGCCCATTCCAGGGAGCACAGAGAACGCCACAGAACTGTGTGAAAGCAAACGCATTGGTGTACTCACTCACTGGGAACGAAGAAGAGATAAGAGTCTCAGTCAAACTCTACAGCCTCTGCTGCTATCACAGAATTGTAGAATTTGTATTAATATTTATTTAAGGCATTACATTTAAAATGGAACAGAATTCATGTTGTAAGTGTACTTTTCTGTTTATGGGTAAAAATGACCAATAATAATTATCCTACACAACATACATATATTTACTATATCCAGAAAAATAGGATTATGTTAATAAATAACATACTTTTTTATTCATTTACACAAACACATAATTTTTTAAAATATTTAATATGATTTACATAAATTAAGAAGGCTTAATTTACCCCAAATCTTATGTGTGATTGTGTTAAATACATTATCTAGACTTTCCAAAATTAATTTTGTTACAATTTTATTTTTATTAAAATCATAATACACGCCATATTTATTTAATTGATCTACATTTAATATATCTATATTATAATTTAAATAAATTTTTCTATGCATATACAATATATTTTGTATATTGAGATATATGTTTTCGGGCCATAGTGAAATATCTCTTTATGTTCCAGAGTGATTTGATAGTATACGATAGTGTTTAATGACTCTGAATTCAGTAAATTCAAATTATAGTCGATTTTAAGAACTGCGAGACTCCTAACATTAACAAATATTTTACAGAATTCACTGAAAAAGTGAGAAAAGTCTGTTTACCAATGTCCGGGTCTTGGTTTGCCAGTCTGTCGAGCATTGGATTCAGAGTTCCAATGAAGAAATAATGGCGCAGCTGCATGACTGACAGCCATATGAGGTGCCACAGGAAGAACCAGGACAGAACACAGCTCTTAAAACTGTCTATGGGGAAAAAAGGAAAGAAAAAAAGTCAGTTTATTTGAACCATTCATTGAAAAGAAATGTTTCCATGACCGTGCAGTGTCTACCAAAAAGAGACCTATGCTGGCCAAGCAGCACCTTTCTCAGAGTTTTCTGTTAGCTGTAGTGTGTCAGACTGTAGTGGCTCATCAGCTACACCTCTGCCTCTGTCTGATCTCATCTCTGGCTCTGCCTCGTGCTGTTCAACGTTGTAGCTATGTGATTTGGCACAGCTCAGCCTGTAAATAAGGATTTGCATTTGAATTAATATGGATAAGAGCATGAATTATGAACTGTACATGTATCAGATTTATTACAGATACTAAATACAGAGTATACATTAGGGCTCCAGAATTATTGTGATTAAGCTTATGTCTACATACTATATGTGTGTGTAATATATATATATATATATATATATATATATATATATATATATATATATATATATATATATATATATATATATATATATATATATATAAAACTTAATACATAAAACTTGTTTTGAATATCTGGAATTATTTGATGAAAAAGGGCAAAAAAAAAAAGCATCACATAGACAATATTTGAATTGTAATATTTTAATTTAACACTATCGCCCAAATGTTTTGGATCAGTAAATATATGAAACTATTATATATATATATATATATATATATATATATATATATATATATATATATATATATATATATATAGTTATATATATATATAGTTATATATATATTTAATGTTCCCTATTATTATTGTTAGAAATGTCCTATTTCTGACCCAAAACTGTTGTTATACTCATCTTATCATTTCACTCACCCATATTTGTAGTCTTCTGTGATGGGATAGGGAATGTGTGATTTAGGCATAAGGAAAAGAGTCCGGAGGAGATGAATGATATTACAGGCTGACAGGAAGAGAAATGAGGAGCGAAGAGAAACCCCTCTCTCATAAAGCACCTGCAGAAATGGTTATACAGAATATTATGGATTGCAGAATGATAAACAGCTTAATTGCTTTGGATCAAAAATAGGACTATTCAATGCATTGACGTGTGTGTGTGTGTGTTTTTTACCTTGATGATAAGAAAGATAACTGATGAAGAGTCAAAGGCCCCATTATAGACTGTAATAATTGTTGATCTATGAGAGTCAAAAAGGTTCCCCACCTAACAAGGACAAGTAATGCGATTGGTCATACCCTTGATGTATTGCATGTATGAAATATAATCATTCATGAACATACCTGCATATTTGTCATTAGAAATAAAATACCTCCCACCGCTACGAAGGAAAGAGCAGGAAAAAGCAAGATCGAGAGAGCTGTTTGAATAAAAAGAGAGGAAAATTACTCATATCAAATATGCCCATGACATGTGTGATGCGATTTTTAATAATAATATGAAAATAAAATTGTTCTGGCATTACCTTTACTGGACAACGCCACAATAAGAGTGCCAGTGGTATAAAGAAATCTACAAAACAATGATTGCACAATTGGTATACAGTATATATAATATAATTCAAAATCAATTAGGAAACACTTAACAATTCAAATATTACTGAGCTGATGCAGAGTTTTTCTTTTTATAAATGTATATTTTCTGTATGAAAAAAGTGGTACCTAACATTGCACAACAGCTTACATTTACAAATATCCTGGCAGTCTCAACAAACTGTACTTAGAGGCTGTTTTTACTTAACAGCCGAAATGCACAAAGCCCTGTTTCTGGAGCCCAGTCAAACGCCCACGTTGATTTCTACTATCTGCTTAAAGCACACCCCACACACAATCAGATAAACTTCTCCGCTCGACGCAGAGAGTCACAGCAGTTCTGCTAATTCTTGCCTGACCTCTGCTTCACATCCTACGAGGGACTAACTCACATAGCCAAAAATCGCGTTGCCATCGTGCCGAAATGGTCGTAGAAGAATCCGTTGGGCAGAGTGAGAAAGTTGTTCATGAAGGAGGCCACGGTGAAAACCAATGAGAAATTCTCATCTTGCAGGCCGCAGTCTAAAGAGAAAAACAGATAAGCAGGAAGACGCGGGCCAAAATGAAAAAGCATAAAACGACGTGAACCATCTAATGCATTAAAAGCCACTGTTGTAAATGACCCCCACCTGTGCCAGGTTTTCCATTAGTGTCTGTTGCATTGATGCACAAATCGCTGAAGTAGCCATCTGTCTTCAGGACAAACACGAGAGACGCCCAACCAAACACGACTCCGGCAAAACACAAGCACTCCAGCAGTCCTGTAGCCAGAGTCAGCTTGTATCTCACCCCGGTCCCAGATGATCCCTTGCATCCCAGCATCTTTCGCGCATCCACGCCGTCAGGGTCAGGAACGCTTCTAGAACTATCCACTTCTGTAGGAAAGTGAGCTATATATGCTTGCCACTGTATGTTGTTAAATTAATTGTAATCTTAAACGCATCACCCTAATCGCTGATCCACTCCTCTTACTTGTGTTAAAGCTTGCTCATATTCGACTAGAAAGAGACTACGCGGGTCTGGTGTATGGTGGCGGAGATAACGTTCTCCACGTACTTGGACTAAATTGAAGCTGTGCATGTTCCTCTCAAGAGAGGGGGCTATAGATCTGCCGTCGAAAACAATGTGACGGAACATTTAGGGAGTTGGCATGAAATGTGTTGCTTCTGAGCTATTTGTGGGATCGCATTCATGTTTGCTGTCAGCATCTTTGTATAGGCCACCACTATCCTTTTCAGTTTGTAGGCTTATCCCTAAAATTCTCGCCCTCTAAAACTGTGCATGTATCTGAAGGTTATGTAAAACTGCAAGAAGACACAGACAGACAAAGTCGCATTTTACTGATGCAATTGCACTTAATCAATAAAAATATTGTTTAAAGCAAGGATATCAGCGCCCTACCACACCTGATTCTGATTGGTCAGTCGCAACGCTGAGCAACGACCAACTATTTTGTACAAAAACATCTCTATACTGGACATTTTCGTCGCTAATTACAGTAGCACCATCTCGGCATCATGTGGGATTTATATAGCAATTTAAATGGCAGAATGATGCAGCAACAGCATTAATTGTAGTAGTATTATTAGCCTAGTAGTTTAACATTTATTAATAATGTTATAGATATTATACGTGATTCAATATTTTCTCAAATCAATAAATCAATATTTTCTGCCTATGTTTATGCATTGCGAGGAAGAAAAATGCGCATCAAGATATCGCAAATAAAATCTGAAAGGGTTACGAAGACCCTGACGTAAAGAGGAACACTTGGATAACCCGGATGAAGAGGCTTTTTTTCTAGTTATAAAGACCGGCTGTCCGTCCAGTATCCCTTACATAATTGTAATTTAGCAGTTAAGACGTGCTGCATCAGTGTCTAGGTTTCTTGAAATGTGACATAGGGTAAAACTGAAGTTGATCACTGATGGCACACATGCGCGCGCTCTGGACAGTCGACTAATCCAGATTACCACGTCTGCGGGCTCTAATCTCTCTAACAGGAACAACAGTTTTCCTCGTCCACAGTTTTTATGGATAATGTAAAAGATAACGTACCGGATAGCCTACAAGCGATATCCGATATAATGCTAAAAGGGCGTCTAATCTAATTCAATTAAAACCATAAAAGCAAATGGATTATGATTGCATTTGCACTCCGAATTTATGCAAGAGCAAATCTGTGGGCATCAGCCATGCAGTATGAATTTCAATTGTTTTTCCTGCGAAATGACTGTAACTGCAAATAGACTTCTACTTACAACGGTCTTCTGTCATATCGATAGGAAAGACGGAATTGCCGCAGTGTTGTAAAATCCCCGTTTCGTGCTGAACTGAACCGGTGCACGTGTATGCGCGTTCACGAGTCTGGTAATTAGCCAAAGTCACAAGTGAACGAGAACAGATTAGTTCAGAAGTATTGAAATATATATAATTATTTTTTTGTGTATATATATATATATATATATATATATATATATATATATATATATATATATATATATATATATATATATATATATATATATATATATATATACATATATATATATACATATATATATATATATACAGATACATATACAACTGTATCTGTATTCATTATCTGGTGTGGTCAAGTACTAACTTTTCAGATGTTTTTCATTTACCAGATGCCTTTTCCTGAGCAATCTCAAAACTACTCTCTACAGAAATAGGCCCCAGAGTGACACATAAACACTCAAGAAAATGCATAGCATTGTTGAAAATTCTGCCATATTTGAACCAATACATTTGACCCAGATTTATAACTTTCCTTCATGGAGATAACATGGATCATTTGACATGGTTTAGGGTAGGTTTTCGCCCATCATTTGGAAAATTTTTTGCTTTAAAAAATCTCACTTTTACCAGTAGATGGCTGCAGAGCTCCACTATTTGAAATTTGCTATTTAAACATCTGAAAGATATCTTTTATCAAGTTGTTTTCAGTCGGATTCATATCTCCATATGATGAAATCACAGATATAACCATTCAAATTTAGCATTTGACATTTTGTGCCGAAAAAAAATAAAACAATTCTTTTTTAATAATGTTACATTATGAATAGAATGTTACTTAAAGAGAAAAGTTAAAGTCTTTAGAATTTATCATTTCTGTCAGTCATCTGTTTTTATTATAATTCTACAAATTGAATCTTAACAAATTTATAGTCTGGATACCTGCTTAGAAAATGGGCAAAATTCATCCTCCAAATCTGAAACAAGGCAGAACATACATAGACAGAAAGGAAGTGGCATAGTCCAAAATGATCCTCCTCAAACGCAAGATCATTACCCGCCGATCTTTTAGCTTTTTTCAGGACGGAGAGAGAGGCTGGGGTCCGTGGAAAGTGCTGCCAGTTCTCTGTAAGGTAAGCCAAGCTCCTTCAGAAAAGCTCATTTTATCTGTTGTAAGCATGAAAAATAAATAACACCCCCTTTATATCTACTGTTCGCATTTCAATAAAAATAGAACATAAAATAATTAATTTTGTTTAAATTAAATTTGTAGAATTATTTGATGAGTGTAAACTGATGTGGGGGGGTGATTTAAAGCAGTTTACCATTACTGCATGAAAAAAAATAAAGGGGTTTGAATACACATTGTATACATTTAGATATCTTAACAACAGATAGAAAGAATATGAAATGTTATATGCTTAATACCTTTGACATAATGATACAAAAATCCTTTTCTGTTATTTATTTCACAGTATTGTTTTATAAAATGTTTGTTCCAAGAACATGTTAGTAACCTGTTGTAAAAATTGGTAAGACTAAAACACTAAATAAAGCACTTACTGAATTTCACTATCCATTTGTGGCCATGTTTTGTGTATAGGGCCACTTTTTAATGTGCAGATGTGAGAGGGAAGACTTAAAGAGATGCAGATCAAGCGAACACACGGAAGAAACCAGGTAAGGTTAAACATGTCATGGACCTACATCTGTCCTTCCTGGCTGAAGATTAATTAAATCTTGTGGCCATCTGGCTCCCTCTTGTGGATTGACATTAAGGTTTTGTGTGATGCACGTGCTAAAGGAAATCAAACTACACGTATTACATGTGTAACAAGTGAAGATCCTAATAAAGACTTGGTCTGTGTTATCAGTGCCATCAGAAATAGTTCAGACAGCTGATAAAAACATCACAATAATCCACAACATGACCGCAGTCCTTCAATTAACATCCTATAAATGAAAAGCTGAGTGTTTGTAAAAAATAAACCCATTGTTAATGTGTTAAATGTGTTTGCTTATTGCTAAAATACAGCTCCTCTATCCAGTATTCACTAGAGTAAAGGTTGCCCGGCCTGAATCAGAAGAGAAATGTACACAGATCGAGTACTGTTTATAAGCAAAAGCAGTCCAAAGCAGATCTTGTGGATTATTGTGAAATTTTGAACAGTTAGAGCTTCTTTTTTTTTTGTTGTTGAGGCAACTATTCCTGAGGCCACCCTCTGTAGATTGCACTGGCAAACACTAGATGGAGCCATAAGAATCTGAACTGGCTTGCTCTGCTCAGCATCATGAGTCATCTTGTGCCCCGTGCAGAGTTTAATCAATTATTTAATACACTGCCACATTTGGCAAATATAAACATTATGCAACTGATTCTAACCTCCATGCATAATCTTCTCGGCAGTTCAATTAAACACTTTTAATCAAATCTGTCTGGCTTTTGACAATTATATGTGTACCAGTCTTCGCAGCTGAGTTTTTAGTCATATTGTGATAAAAATCTTACTTCTGTTACCTGTCGGAATCATCTGCCTATTTCTCTCCGGTTAATGACTTAGTTTTAAAGGAATGGGAATGATTTACCCAAAATAAAAACTCATTCTCGGGCCATGCAAGATGTAGACAAGTTTGTATGATCTCCTGAACAGATTTGGGTAAATATTGCATTGCATTACTTGCTCAACAATGAGTCTTCTGCAGCGGATGGGTGCCAGTATGAGAGTATAACGATCCACAAATCCAACAGCTAACATCTTGTGAAGTGAAAGGCTTTGTATTTTTAAGAAGCAAATTCCAGTTCTAAATAGTTATGTGGTGGATTTTGATGTGAGAACAACAGGAATGGACATGGAGCTTGATTAGAAGCAACAATGTAAAGGAACTTGCCTTAATAGCGGGTTTGTTTCTAGCTCCTGCTAATATCGGGGAACTTTTCACGAACGTCTGCATTATGTGTAAAATGTGCCACAATGAGCTCCAAACCAGTCTAAGGTTCTTCGGATGTCTGTTGTTACTCCTGTGTTTGCTTATTTGTCTTGTCAGTCCTTGAAATGGTCGTGGATTCCATCCTGACCTTCTCTGAGCTTTAATTGTGGCGTTCAGAGAGAACATCAGGAACTGTTCTAAACGGGCACAGAATAAACAATACAGCCAAGTGGGCATAAACTACCATTTCACATTTCATGCTCACCAAGGTTGCACAACACATTAAATACATTAAAGATGCATAATAGGGTCAAATAAAATGAATGAAGGATAAGCGGTTATGGAGAATTGGTGAGCAACTTCTGACTCACATTTGAACAGCTCCCCAGCTTGCTGGGGCTAGTTTTAGAATCGAACTGCCTGCTGGCTGACAATACACCATGTGACCTGACACCGTTGTGCTACACCACATGGACAAACGTGGAATTCTCCGTGCTGTAGCCGCTGAACATTTTGTGTGCCCTAGGGTCATGAGAGTGACCTATGAACCCATCAGGAGCGGCTGTGTGCTCCTGTACTTGCAAACAGCCGGGCGGCCGTGACTCAGAGCGCTTAGATCCACAAACTCCCATCCTGACCGGCTGCGTCGAGGTTAGTTTACAGCAACTCAACCGAGCTTTACCATCAGCTGAGCTTGATTCTCTGGGTGTGGAACTTACTGTAATATCCCACGCCGAAAGGTTCAGATGACTTTGACTAGATATGACTGACACTTATTGACCCGCCAGTGACAGATCATGAGTCAGGCTGATTCGAGTGATAAATATAGGAACTGAGTCCGCCGCTGTGGAAGAAATACATACATTTTTAACTTTGAAATTCAGAATTGTATCACTAACACTGACAGCAATAATAAGCCTATCCGTTACTGAGCTTAATCTACAATCGCTTTAATTAGCCCAGTCACTAATTGCGTGATATTGTCTGTAACTGTTTATTTTGTTGACTTGAATCTATTTGACAGAGCAAAAAAATAAATAAAAAAAATTACAGATACCATTTCAAGCTAACACCCAATATCAGTGTTCGCCTTGTGATTATGAAATCCATCGGGTCTGTTTTCCAAACTGTAAACTGACATATTCATCTGATGACCTCGGGACGTCTTCTGAGCAAACGACCTGCAAACTGAGATGGACCACGGCATTAATAATTCATATGTTTTGAATGCAATGTCAGTTCCGTGTAGTGATAACAAGTCAAATTAACCAACCTCATATCTGTTATAATAAATAATGCGATGGCTACTTAAAATAATAATCAAATTCCAAATATGAAGTCAGGATGTGTAGTTAGCAAGCACATCTTCCTTTTTATTGATAACGCTGCTCGTTTTTCCATTGCACCTGCAGGATACTAATTAAAGTCACTTAAGGCACTGCACTGGTTTAACCCAATGGAGAATCATAAGGCGGTGTGAGGACACTAAATGGGGAAAAAAAAAAAAGTTTAATTTTTTATATCATCATACAGGATAATCAATAAAAATCCCAAAAACATAAGATTTTTAAAATGCATTTACTTATTGTGTTTATTTCATCTAGGTTCTTTGCAGCCTAGCAGGCTTTCTATTGTTTTTGTTCCTATTCTCGAGGAATTCTCTCAGCTCAGATTTCCAATCAGTCAGTGATGAAGTGTCGCAGGTCCACAGGTGCAGCGAAAAGTCGTCATTTCGTGGCACATCGACTACAATGCAGCGGTGTCTGATAATCCCCGCGACGAGCAATAGCCCCGTTTAAGTGCGTTCGCGTCTAAAGAACAATTCCGCAGCGCAATATTGCATTTTTTTTTCTTTCTTTCGCTTGCTTATTGAAAAGTGCGCCGTGTCCCCGCCCAAAGCGGTGTCGGTGAACTCCTGCTCCACAGGGGAGGGGTCAGACGCTTCACGGTGGGACGACGAGCGAAGAGAGGAGTGCACAAGGGGAGCGAGATAGATTGGTGGGTTTTTAAAAAGACTGCTTAAATCTGTTCATCTCAGGTTTCTTCTTTGTTTTGCTTCGTCGGGAGAAACGCGTTCGCAAGGCCACTCGTTAGAAAGCGAACTCGTAAAATAGGGCAGATGCGTCTGGCGTAGCGTGGGGCTGAAACGCCCAAATATAGAGCAGCAAACGCTTGGAATTACAATCACTTCCTACCGCTTGGAAAATCTGAAACTGGCCATAGAGAAGCCCGTTTCGATAGGCCACGACCTCACATCGGGACTTTAACGAAACCAGAAACAAAGGTAGACTCCATGGAAACTCTTCTGTTTGCTCTGATCTTTCTGATAGCTCTCTTTGTTGTCTTCTGGTTTTCCCTGTTTGGCCTCGTAATTGAGGAGTGGAACAAAGTTAGCCAGCTCTCCGCGTTAGCAGGCTAGTGGAGTTAGCCGTCGTGCTAATCGAAATGGCACGAGCGTGAGGAGGATCTTTTTTTGGGACGGAGGGAGATTTGTTCCCCTGAAATTCCCCAAAGTTCATCCGTAGATCGAGTGCGTAGTCTTTTCCTTATTCCCTAACGCGTGTTTGTGAGAGATTTACTGGGAGTGTAGCATTCTGGCGTTTTTCTCCTCAACCTTGTTGCAGATATTCAGGATAAATAGAGCGGATAAAGTTCTTGGTTTCGGGAATTCTTTTGTTTTACGTGCATAAGTAAGTATGACAGTGCTCTTGCATTGATCATGCTCATGTTCAAGGCATACTTTCTGCGAATTAATCCAGAAACTGGTTTACATCTAGATTGGCGTCAGTGCTTTATATCCAAAGTATGACGATTTCAGTGGTTTGGGGCTGAGTGGGAATTTTCCTCCCGGTTGTTTTTTTTTTTTCGCTTTTCGAGACTAATGTATTTTGATGTCATTGTAGGTGTTTTTGAAGCGTTTATGTGAATTTTAAATGGGATAGTAATGAATCTGTGAGTGAGTAAATGGCAGCGAGGCAGTGAAATGTTCACTGCGGTGAAGTAAAGCAGGTCAAGGCCCATGAACACACCTGAGTTTGCGGAAGTAATGTAAAGCGTTGCTTATGGAGAATATAAAAAGTTGCAAAAAAAACAGTGCATATATCGTGTTTTGGAATTTAATCTAGAAACTACAAATGACTTTAAAAAAATTGGTGGACTTATTTGGAAACTTATTTTGATTTCAATTGACCATGAACGTGTTGGTATTTTTTTTATTTATTTTTTTATTGTGTCGAGATTCGTGTTATTGTAATATCGCGTTGGCCGCTGCTGCTTCACCTGAGTCTCACAGGTGCGCTGTGTTTCTCAGCTTTACTTGACTTTGACTCCTGTCTTTTTTCCCAGAAGAGGGCGAAATTTGGTCAGTTAACTCATCGGATATGTGCGATAATCATTACGAAAAAAGTTTGGGAACCTGTTAAGTTAGTATTTTAGTGCAAGGGTGTGTGTGTGCGGGGGGGGGAGGGAAAGGCGCGGTCCTGTGTGTGTGTGTGTTAACAGTGACTCTCATTTACACACAGCCCGCATGAAGCAGCAGGTTACACAGTGTGTGTGTGATTTACCTCAAGACCCGCCTGAGACGCTCAGCATGAGTCGGTACCGCTCCTGATGCTTATCAGACCCTGAGCAGAAACCAAAAGGCTTAAAGCGGGGATGTTTGGGATTTTTCTTCGCTTACCTTGACCTGAAAAGGCCGGTACGTGTGTACACTCGCCCGATTTAAGACGCCCCCCACCCAAAGAGGAAGCTCGGTCCTCCCGTTACTGACTGAATTGGTGAAGAATGAGTCAAAATCTGAGAGGGGAGGCGTGTCTTTGAAGACGACGACTCAGTGACCGGTAACCAAATAGCTTGACCGCTGTAATGACCGGCTCTAATGTTAACACCAGGGTGTGTCTTTCAAACGCGGAAGGACACGGCGCTGTTTTCAAAAAAGTTCAATAATCCCTCCCTAACATGCATGTAGTAACAGTTGAATTGTAGTGTGCATCACTGGGAAAACAAATAAGAGCAGCAGATTCCAAAGATTTAATAATATTAAGAATAATTTGTTGTTGTTTATTATTATTATTATTAGTAGTAGTAGTAGTAGTCATAAAAAGGCAGAAAATATATTTTTTTGAAGTTCGGGTAAATGTCTTGCAGTATTTCTGTAATTTAAAATAATCATAGTAATGATAATTCTACCTTTTCTTAAATGAAAATGTTACGCAGTTAACATGACATACCAGTGCATAATTCAATATTGAATTGTAGCATGCTTTAAAAAAAAAAAAAAGTAAATAACTTAAGTGTAGTGGTATCTTGGAAAGATTGCTTTCTTATTTATTATTTAATATACGGAAAGCGTTTTGGAACATATGGGACCGTGGGCAGTGAATGTATACATTCATACGTTTACTTGCATACGTTTTCTCATTTTTGATATGAAGTAACCAGTCAAGCAAAAAGGCATGCGTGCTGGAACAGTGACCGTATTCACAATATGATACGGCCTTTCTGCTTGAAGGAAGGTTCACCCAATAAAAGATTTTCATCATTTACACACCCTCATGGCCTTCCCAACCTGTATGGATTTGTTTCTCCTGCAGAATTCAGATTTTTGAGGAATGTTGGTGACCATTGACTTTTAGATCTTTAATATCTTTTATGTTCCAAGTCGAACAGGTTTGAAACAATATGAGGAAGAGTAATTGATGACAATATTACGTTTGTCAGAGGAAGCTTAAATGGCAATTAAAAAAACTGACAGGTAAATTCTTCCTTGGGACATCATTATTTTATTTTCGTATTGTACTTGTAGAGAACCCACCAGCCGGTCTTTAACATATTACAGACAACAGGTTTCCAAGTTTTGTTTTTGAAAAATGTGCTTTTTGATTCCATCTAGCCCAGTTTGGGAGTAATAACTGCTAAAGAGTTATAGTTTTGCTGACTTTCTGCAAGTTGTATAGGAGCTGAGGGGCCTGCTTTATTAACGGAGTTATCCTTCCAAATGTATAGGGAAATCCTATGCACTCATAAATTGTTCTGATAAAACTTTTCCATTTCTATGAAATGGTCAGATATATAATTTATATCTCTGTTAAAACTATTTGGCCACAAAAAGAGAAAGTATCACCGCTTGTTCTATTGCAGTTCTTCCAAAGGAAAGAACTTTGTGGAGAGAAACGGCGCTAGTAATAGTTCTTCCAAGCCTGGTTTAAAAAAAGCACGTCCTTCTCTCTTCCTCGGTGGTTACAACGCTATACTTTAGGTTTTCAAATTCCAGGCAACGTCATTACAGGAAGAGACGAGCGGTCTGCCCCTCCTTGTTACCTTTTACCTGCAGTAACGGCCTCAGGTTGATGTTTAAAAAGCGTTACGTCACCAGCACTCCCATTTCCGCGTCTCTCACTGCAAGCCGTCTGAATGAGAAGTAAAAGCTGTAATACACAATGACTAATCGATGTTCCGGTGCAGAAAGTTCAGTAGATACTTCCCAAACGCTTTTGAGGCTTTAACACACAGCGGATGCGGCTAGCAGTTGGAGTTATAGGGGGTTAAAGCACAGGACTGACTGTGGATCAGTCGGCTCTGTGTGTACCAAAGTTCACTGAGCATTAGACTGGAGCCAAGCCAGTGCTGATGGTGTTGCTCTTTACATTTCAGCAGTGCCTGAGTCAGCAGGAACCCAGAAGCATGCATGATGTGTGGTGAGATAGTACTACGAATGTTATACGCCGCATTCAATTTAGCGTGGACGAAATCGAAGCTGTGAGGGATAAACTTGCAGTCTTTGCAATGGTCTAAGAATTGTAGTTCTTCGTGACTCACTTCTAAAGTCAACTTGTGGATGGAGAATTTATTATTTTTTATTTCTGTGAGCTCGATTGAGGAACAATGCAATCCGTTGATCTCACCGTACTTATGTCCTTCTCAGTTTTGTTTTTTGTTCCTGTCAAAAAATTTAAATATGACGCTACCCTGAAAGAGGTCTATTCTCACACTAGTATGCGTATTTAAAGTGTTTTCCTACTCTGACACCTGTATTGACTTTGTCTCTCCATATAAAGGCACATTATAGTCCGCATAATGTTTTTCTTCCCATAATCCACATATTTGGAGCAGAAGTCAGCAGCTGTTGTCTGAATTGCCTCCCACATGCATATGATGATCACATTTGACCGCCTGCTGCAGTTGCTGTCTGTTGTACAGCAAGATCAATTTACTTGTTGCCCTTAATAAGTTTAAACCGTGTCCTGTTATATTGCAATCTCGCTGTAAGTGTTATCTCAGCCCGAAGGTGTTTAGAGTGAGGATGCTTAGTGGCTTAGTTGTCTAATACCTCTGCTATCCCATTAAAGGATGCAAATGGTTAAGCACCTGACAAATTAAATGACTCAGGCTTATGTCTAACGCTGCTGTTCCTACCTCCTTCAGTCATGAGACTACAATCAGATGGTTTTGATGATACGTTGGTGACGTGTCAAACGTGGCACTTTCTCTGTAATCCCGCCTAAGCTCAAGGCGGTCTCGGTGGGGTTTTGGTGCATTATGAATCACGCTTTCTTAATATGGACTGGCATTTGACCAGATGTGTTTTTTTTTTGTGCCAATGATGCTGAGTTTTTGACGCATGGTTCAGCACGCTGAACTCTGCAGATATAGCGTACCTGTGGTGTTAAATCACATTTTATGTGATTCTTGCCCAAGTTCCAGGGTGTTCTAGGTCAGACCTATTTAGAGAGTCTTCCCATGACAGTTTTCTGCTTAGAAGATGAGAACTTTCGCAGCTGGTAGCGTCCTGTGGAGGCCTATTTGTAAAGCGCACAGGCTGTGTCCGAGACGCAAAAAAAATCAGCATTTGTGTAACATCCTACCTTCATCTGGTTGAAATAAATTTTAAAGGCAGAATGCATAAAGTATTTGATTATTATTTAATACTTTTTGATTTCTTTCGTTGTTAAATGTTTGCTTTAAATTGGTTTTAGTTCATTCGGTGCGTAGCATTATAGTGCGTTAGACATTGCTCTCTTTGGTCTATAATTTAGAATACCTATTTCCTTATTCTGGGTACCTTTTTACCAGATCTGCTGTCTGTGAAGTCATTGATTGACTTGTCAGCAAGGAAGCTTCCTTCTATTTCAGACACAGTCGAAGTTTTGTGTGTGTGTGTGTGTGTGAGAACCACAATCCAGTAGTCATCACACCTGATACACGGTTGTTTTATAGTGTCTTGTCTGCAAGGTGTTGTGTATGTGTCATTTACAGGTATGAAATGGAAATCCACAATATCAGTTTTCTAAATGCATCTCAAAAAGCTTATTGTGACCTTTGAGACAACGCGTCTTCTCATGTGATTGTTTCATGATAAAACCCATTTAAAGAAACGTATCTATGCTATGCTAGCTATGCCATACAAATGATAGTGCATCCTCAAAGAAATGGCATTTTCATTCAGGCTATTTACTTCAGAAAAGTTGTTTTGTTTAATAGTCACATTTTAAAAGCGAAGTTACTTTGGTACTTGTGCATTTTCAGCTGGTCATTATAGTGAACCCATGTCCTTCTATCATTCAGAATGTGTTTTTTCCAATAACAACTAATTCTCTTGCATTACTGCACGTGATACAAACTACTTATTAAATAAACTAACGGACGTGAAATAATGGTTTTTAAGATGAAATTATAATAGGTGAAGAGACCACTGAGTGAAATGAGAGATACACAACAAACACACATTTAACCACAGAATATTGCCATCGACCAAACAAAGAGCTGTCTAATACATTATTTAGACACTCCCCTCTGTTTTAGTTTGTGAAAAGTGTATCAGAAGTCTTTGTTTTCTCAAAGCATGCATCAGCGAGAAAAGGTCCGAGATGTGAATGAGTCATTGGTTACACACTCTTCAATCAGATGCTTAGGGAAAGAATGAGGACATATGTCATAGGGAATGCAGAGACAGAGCGACATATAAGGAGAAAGGAAGAGAAGTGTTTTTTTCCAGTTATTTTCGAACTACCAGAGGAGCTGAGACAGGATCTGACATGCCACAATACAAGCTGGAATGTGTGTGTGTGTGTGTGTGTGTGTGTGTGTGTGTGTGTGTGTATTCGTTCATTCCTCGCTTTCTACGAGAGTCTGTTTGCTTTGTGGGGAGGGAAGTCGAAGAGAGGTGGAAAACAGTTTCAGTCCTGGTTATAACTGACTGCTGCGTCTGTGTTTTCAAGGACAATGCGATCATCACACCCACCCACACCCCCCCCAGCTGACTAAAATCACCACAGCATATGCACACCCTGCTGCTGTCCCGCTCTCGACTGATTCTCTGTAGTGGACACACATTTCCTATTGTTCTGTTAACTACTAGACAGACAGCTGCATGTCTGTCTTTCTCTTTTTTGGGGGTGGGGGGGTGGAGCTTTTCCTATGCTGCTGTTTTGTACATTTTGGCCTTGACTCCTGCTCGCTTCCATTTCAGTCCTGCTCTCATGATAGCCGCCGTTTGTTTTTTGGGATTCTTTTTCGCTCTTGGATCGTTGTGGTCTCCTTAAAATAGTTTCTGACATGCACGGTAGTTTTATGGATGTCTAGAAATCTCAGTAGAGTTTGTGCTTTCTGCAGTGGCTGTGTTGCAGATGTTGGGATGCTCCGATCCCCGCAGAGCTGTAAATGACGATTCAAAGCCCAGGTTGATAATATTAGGTCTTTGATTCGGTTTCAGGTCTTTGACTAGCTGTTAGGTGAAATGTTTCAACTAAATTAGTTATTCTGTGATTTGTGCTTATGTGCAACGCACCGTATGACATTTTGAAGAATGCTCATGCTGTTCCAAAGTCTTTTCAAGCCATAAATTTTAGGCTGAATCTGTATTCATGGATAATCTTCCTATTTAGTCAAAGGCGTTCAGCTTTCAGTTGCGCTTTCATGGATTCAAGCTTAGTTTACTTTATCTTTTTTTGAGACCTTGAAGGATGCAAACCTTGTTAGTTGGGTACGACTAGTTATCCACGTCATATTCGCTTGGACTATATAATAAGTAATACCTGTCGTTATTTATTTATTTTTTGGAGATGATTATACATTTATTTCTTAAAACATGAATAAATTGTTAAATGGACAGCAAGGTAGATAATGTAAGCCTATAATTTATACTTTTAAATAAAATGTACACGGAATATCACTTGTTAGTCATGGTGCTGTAGTTATGGCATGAGAATTAGTAAATGTTGACAGTTTCCTTTTTTTGTTTTTATGAATTATTCCTGTAAACGTAGCAATGCCGTTGAACTTGCATGCAGGTGATTTCTGGGGGAATTTGTTTATCCAGTATTTATCACTTGTTTTGTTTTTACTTTCGGCCCATTTATCTTCGTGCACGAGTTGTCTTTTGAAATGATGCCTAGTAATGATTCCTAAACAAGGGCAGGTACAGGTAAAAGACTGTTTCACTTTCACTTTGTCTCAACCGTGATGTTCTTTTGAAATAATGACCCATAATTCTTTTTTTAGGAAGTTCAGTTAAATTATCAGAAATGGTTATTAGGTTCCTCATCTTCCCTTTTTTTTGTAAACCAATATAGATTGCATAAAGCTGCCATGCCCTCTTTGTAATACTTCCAAGGAACCTTTTAAACTTCTCAACCTGTAACTCAAATTGACTCAGCTTCCCATATATGACATCAGTCATGTTTTAAAGCACATCACTGCATCAGTGCTCAGATCAGGGCTCCAAAGGGTTTTTTTTTTTTTTTTTTTTTTTCTCCACCTGCTGTTCACACGCAACGTTTGCACCCAACTCAGATCAGCAGTGTTAATGAGCAAATGCAGCGTGAACTCACAGAAGCAGTTATTTATACACTACTCTACTGATATCTTGATAAGTTCCACTAACAATGGAGCTTCTATGTTTAACATTGAATAATAAAAGACGCCCTCTGAGCCTTCAGAGTAGCATCTCCAGCTGTTTTCTAAAGCTCACCGTAGTTAGTTAATAATAGTCTCATTTTAAAACCAGGGTGGTGTGGCAGTGAGCAGACACTGCCTACAAAGTACTAAAATAATACCAAATAATGACCATATAATTGCAAGTGGGTCTTATTGATAAAAAGCTACTAGTATGGTATTTTCAATAGTATGACTTTTTTTTTTTTTTTTTTTTTTTTTTTTTTTTTTTTTTTTTTTAAACTGTTTATCATGGTCAAACACTGAAATCCTTTATAAATGTATGATCCCGTTGCTGACTGTGCCACGCTACTGCTGCAGTGCTGTTTAGAAAAAAGCTTAAGCATTAAAAGACTGAGTTTGTTTCCAGTTGTCAGACGGTGAAATGGCCTCCAGAAAGGCCAGCACAGCAAAACGGACAGTTTCTTTAGCTGCGGTAGGGTTTCGGGGAGCCGCTCTTGATTCGAACAGACCTTGGCTCATTCCTTGTTGTGTCTGCACTCGCCGTTCCTGCCTCGACACGATCTCTTCTCGACACAGCGTCTGAATCACTCTCTTATCTGCGAGCTGTAAACCGGTCTGGTTTCCTCCGTGTGTTGTCACTCAGCGGCGGCAGCGTGATCACGCCTGCGTCTGAAGCGCTTTGTTAGCACCTGCTTCTTCACAGTTTTTATTTTCTGTCTGTCATGTTCTCTCTCTCACATTTCTTTTCCGCCTCTCCCGAGGTACCGTTTCTCGATTTAGCTTGCCGCATGGGTCACATGATGCTCACCTTCTTAAGCGATGTATTTGTGTCTGCGTGGAGCGTGCGTGCGTTTCAGGACACGTGTGTCACGAGTCTCATGATGTGTGCGAGTGTGTAACCCCTGTCCTCTTTCTCTCAGTGTGTATGGAGCAGTGTGAGAATGCCGCATCTCTCCTGGCCTCCGTGCGAGAGCAGGAGATGCAGTTCGAGCGTCTGACTCGAGCTCTGGAGGAGGAGAGGAGGAGCGTGGGGCCCTCCGGTACCCTACCCCGCCCCCTCCCCACCTTGCAGGTAACGCCCTCCCAGCCAATCACGCAGCAGCAGGGCTCCCTGCATCATCACCCGTGCCGCATCACTCTGCACCAATGCGTCCTAGTTGGCACCTCAAGGAGCATGGCCATTAACCCATCCCTCACTGTTGTGTTCAATGTCACCAGAACCCACTTTTTGCATCCTTTCCTCTTGTCATCGTTCACCACCCACCCTTGTCGTCATAATGCGCATCATTCTGCAGTTTATGGCGTGACGTGTGACAGAGTACTTGCATGTTTCCTCATGTCGCCAGTTTGTCACCACATAACCTTTTTTTAATATTTTTATTTTTTGTGAATGTCACACAAAAGCATGTCTGTACTCGTGTCATTAACCTGTCTGTTTGACTTGAGTGATATGTCCATTCTTCATCAAAGAGGAATTCCCCCCCCCACCCGTTTACTCACTGTCTCCATGATGAACGTCTCAGTTATCACTGAAACTTTCTCAACACCAAAACCCCCTTCCGCTGATGTCTGAGCGGAGAGATAACAAACCGGTTTAGTAAGATGAGTCTCCCTTGTGTGTAGAGGATTTCAGAAGGCTCTGTCTTGCGGTGAATATTGCTCAATGCCAACATGTTAAGTATCGTCTTTAATCTCAGCTTTCTCAGTTTACGTCAAAATGGAGGGCTTCTCTGATTGGTTGCATGATTCCTGATACAGCCCCTCCTTTCGAGGGCGTTGACTCTGTGTGATTTTCAAAAAGTTTAAAGGTTTTATGCATGGCTAGATAGGGGCATGCACAACTTTAGTTTCTCTTGGCACTCGGATACATCAGACAGATAATATCTTAACATTTATATATAATAACTGTTATTTTAGTATTATTTATATACTAATGTTTTTGAATGACCAATTAAATATACAATATTTAAATATTGTTTTAGCGATTTTTATAAGCTTGTCACACTAGTACTTCAACTTATTCCAGTTAAGTGGCAGCATTTTCTCTCAACTAATTTCGAGTTAAGTTGAAGATTTTCATCTCATGTATTTTATTTCACTTACCAAAAATGAGTTTTATATAAAGGAATAGCTCACCCAGAAATTAAAATTGTCTTTTGCTCCCTCTTATGTCGTTCCAAACCTTTTTTTTTTTTTTTTTTTCTTTGTTTGTTTTAAGATGAACACAAAGGAAGATATTTTGAAGAACCAAACTGTTGTTGGTCCCCATTGACTTCCGTATTCGTTAAAGAAATACTATAGTCAATGGGAACCATAAACTGTTCAATTACCGGCATTCTTCAAAGTATCTTAAAAATAAAAAAGAAACTGGTACAAGTTAGGAACGATGTGAGGATGAGTAAATAACAGTTTTCATATTTGGGTGAACTGTCCCTTTTACTAACACTAGATTCAAACCCCTACAGATTGATTTCTTGCTTGGAACACAATCTTTTGCAGGATGTCTGTTTTGTGCTTAATGTTAATTAAATCTATGATAATACATTTTTACTATATAGAATAATAGAAATGAATATAAAACCCCGTAATTGCGATCCAAACATTCTGGCCACCACTTTCTGATTGTTTTAATTTGGTAGTTTTTAATTGAAATCTTCCCATCTGTCATAGCTCTTAAATGTCGTTTGCACTAAATATGGAGCAAGAGAACCACCATTTAATGTCAGACGTTTTGGTGCTACACATCTGAATTTACCACAAATGTAAAAGATACGGAAAACTAACAGAAAGATGGGTCTGAATCACATAAAGGTGCCATATGGCTTAAGTAAATAATATATATATTTTTTGTATAATTGTTTAGTTTTGTGGGGAACATTTTTTTCCCTCCCTTTCTTTCTCTAACACATTAAAAACACAGTCATGTATGTAAAGATAAGCTGGTCAGCAGTGCTTGGAATGCCGCCATCATACGTATCTGCCCTCTGTTGACATAGTTGTGTAGATATTAACATGCTGAGCAGGCTCAGTTCCTACCTGCTGACAGGTTCCCACAGGCCCGCCTGTCAGCTAAGATTACCATCTACTTTCACAGCTCCCTCTGTGGACTGTGACTAGTACAGCAGCCCACTTCCCCTGTTTGTGTAGAGAATTTGTGCATTTAAGTGTGAATGGTGCTGCATGCTGTTGTTGTGTAAAAGCATGAGTAATATTATCTAGTAGCGGTCAGCCCCCTTCTCATTCCTGGCATTCATTTCATTCATTTCATCCATCATTCGTTTCCGCAACACTGTCATGTTTTTTCTTATTCAATGGTCCCATTAACTTAAGTCATTTGTTTGTCGTTTATCCCTATGCATCCTTTGCATGAACATTCATAAGGTAACGTTTATTTGTTACAGTGTTTGCTCGGGGGTCCTGCTACAATTTGTGGTCTCTCTGAATGTTTAGCGTTATTCACTGGCGCAATCGCTGGCCACATTGTTTTGTTGTTTTGAGCGTTTGTAATTTTTTCTCTCTGTGTCTCTTTAGAACGGCCGTGTCACTGGTGATGCAGAGTTAGAACGGCTCAAATTAAGCGAGGGATACATAAACGGGACTCAGGTTAGTATGGTGTGTCCGCAGTGGATAATTTTCTTTTAGATGGAGATCTTCCGGTTCTAGCATCTTAATGAATATGACTGCTACTGCTGCTAGTGGTGGTGGTATTATCTAAAAAATGGAATTAAGACTTGTTGCATTATTATTATAAAATAGACGCCTAAATAATATAATTGGTGCTGTCAAATGATTAATTGTGATTAATCGCATCCAAACGGAAAGTTTGTTTACATTAAATATAAACAGTGCACTCATGTTTATATAAACACACACATACATGTATATATTTAAAAAGTATTATGTTTATATATTATTAGTTACAGACTCAGAAGCCCAGTTATGTGGTCACTAGTGTTCCACAGGGACCTCAAGGGGGAACTCATTTCAGGTTTTTTTGTTTTTGTATGTATGTACATTTGAAACACACTTTCTGTTTCTGTTTTAGGCTTTAAAAACAAGGTGTATTAACACAGCTCTGGTCTCAGGCTGTGCTTATTCTTGAACCCTGTGTGTCAGTGTACATGAAGGATACTCCTGCACATTTTCACACTCAATTCTTCTGTTTCTGCACTAACTTGTTATTGTGTCGTCATTTACATCCACATGTGAATGCTCCAGATGGTGTGTGTGTGTGCCTGAGTGAACACACTTCCTGTTCTTGGCTTATGCTCACTATTGTTCTTTTGTTTACGTGTCTCTGCTACAGTACAGGATGTTGGACCCTGGTCATATTGTTGAGTCGGTTACAGTCGAAGAGGACCCCCGCGATTCAATGCCAATTATTTCGGTTGAAACCAGTGATGACGGCACCACACGTCGCACTGAGACCACAGTAAGTTTTCAAACTAATTTTAAACTGACAGCATTTTTGCCAAGTATGACCGCTTGTCTTCGGAAAGATAATGATGGGGCGTCCTCTTATTAGGTTAAGAAGGTCACAAAGACGACTACCACACGAACAGTAATTCCCTCAGTCTCCGACACACTTTCCCTGGATGGCACTGGTTCAGTCACCGGAATATCTGGTTGTAATACCCCAATGGACCGTGTATACAGACCACCGGGCGGCCCCATGGACTACCCCACTGCTACTGTCCCCCGTAACTACCACTATGGACCACCTGGCTATGAAGATTACCGTAGCTATGCTCCTTCTGAAGCCTACGCCAGTCTCAGCCGTGGGACGCGAATGGATGACCGCTACAGGTTGGTGTCTGTTGTTTTCGCATTGTTTGAGATCAAGCGCAAGATACACAAATTAACTCCCCTTTTGCTTTCTCTTAAGGCCCGTGGATGGCTATCGCACGCTGGACTCTGCCTATCGCACCCACAGCCGGCCGCAGTTGGACCCGTACGCAGCCCAGCCCCAGGTAGGACGTATGGGCAGTGCTATGGAGATCTCTGGCATGCAGCGCTTTGTACCAGAGCCATACGGCCTGGAGGACGATCAGAGGAGCCTGGGATACGACGAACCCGATTATGGCATGGGACCACCCATGCATTACAGCACAATGCCCCGGTTGGCACATGCTCACCATGCTCCACCTCCACGTCGGACAGGGTAAGTGTATTGTTACATGTATAAAAAAAGTCTTCATTGTTGCTCCAAACCTGTATGACCATCTTCTGTGAAACAATGAACATGTTGGGTTACACTTTATTTTAAGGTGTCTTTGATGAAGTGTAATTACGTATTTAAATAATAGTAACTACATGTACTTAGGATTAGGCTTTGATATAAGGTTACTTTCATGTGATTGCACATCATTTGTGATTTTATAATGCTAAGAATATGTAACGTGTTACCAAGTGTTGGTAACCGAAAAATTTCATAGTATGCCAATGCTATGGAATGTTAACAAAATAGTTTGAATTGCTCTTTTTTGTAGGTCATATGAGGGCACACTGGATGGTGATATGAGTGGAGCTGGTGATATGTATTATTGGGGAGGAGGAGCTCCGCTGGCTCAGGGAGAGAGAGGCAGCATGGCATCACTGGACAGCACTCTTCGTAAAGGCCCAGCCCCCACGGCATGGAGGCAGCCGGAGCTTCCTGAAGTCATCGCTATGCTCAACTACCGCCTGGACCCTGTCAAAAGCAACGCTGCAGCGTACCTGCAACATCTCACTTTTAAGAATGATAAGGTTAGTATGAATGTACACACAGCAGTATATTAACCATCAAATGCAATACTGTTCAAAATTTTGAGGTTAGTGTTTAAGAACGTATCATTGTGGAAATCTTTTTTAAAAATAGTTTTTTCCTAATAAAGCAAAGTTGGATTTTCAGAAGTCATTACTTTAAGTGTTACATGATCCTTCAGAAATCATTCTAATATCCTGATTTGATGAAGATAAAAGGCATGTTCAATGCTTGTGCTGCTTAAAATTTTAACAAACTTTGCTGAACAAATAATAGTATTAATTTAAATGAATAATCAACCCAAAATTTAGTTCTGGTTGCCTGTTTGCGCTTCAGTGTTTCCCCCTCTCTGCTCGGTACTGGCAAGGATTGAGAAGTCTCCTGAATGACATGGTGTCATGTGCAGATTCCACGCCCTTAGTCTTTCCTCACTGTCTCTGCAGGTGAAGTCAGACGTAAGGCGACTGAAGGGGATCCCTGCCCTTGTGTCCATGCTGGATAACCCAAAGAAAGAGGTGCATTACGCAGCTTGCGGAGCACTCAAGAACATCTCCTACGGACGAGATCCAGATAACAAGATAGCCATCAAGAACTGTGACGGGATTCCTGCGTTGGTGCGGCTACTGAGGAAGACAAGAGATCAGGACCTTACCGACACCATAACAGGTATGCACTGGTTTTATGATGTACTATCATTGTAATGAGTGATGCTGTCTACACCTGGACATGGTGTGGCGCACTAAATCCCAGACAGAGATGTATTGACACAAGTTTGAATGATTTGCAACAGTCGCTTTGTGACATCCAATTTAGAAAGACTTTAGCCATTTCAGCATGAAATGACAGTTGTCATGTGTGGTGTTGACACGGTGTTAGCAGCAAATCCATAAAGATACACTTGAGTGAAGCAGATTGTCAAAAAAGGGAAAATGTAGGGTGGGGATTCTTGGTTGATTCAGCTGGGCTCAGATCTGAATGCAGTAAATTGTAAGGTCTAATGCAAATCTGTTGTTTCAGCGACTTATTAGTTTACAAATTGCAAACTCGAAAGAAAAAAATGTGCAATTGATCATTTACAGTAAGATCCATGACATGAAACTGCGCATTTTCTGAATGCATTTTTGTTTTTATTCAAAATTTTATATGTAATCTCATTTGAACGTCATTTCTAATTAAGCAAGGATGCATTACATTCCGTGTGATGTTTCTGAACTTTATCATACAATCCTGGTGAAAAATAATCATCGTTTTCCCCAAAATATTAAGCCGTACACCTGTTTACAACACTAATACGGTTTCGTGACCGCCAAATCAGCATATTAGAGTGACTTCTGAAGGATCAGGAGGGACATAAGAGACTTCTGTCCAAAACGTTATAAAAAAACTGAATGTCCTGTGAATTTCCATTTTGATGTTAACATCCTGTTTCAGGTGATTCAAGCACAAGTGGTCAGACAGGTTTGTCGCTTGCATCTCGTAGTAACCGATGGCTGGTTCTCTCTCAGGCACTCTCTGGAACCTGTCGTCTCACGACTCTGTAAAGATGGAGATCGTGGACCACGCGCTGCACGCCCTGTCCGACGAGGTGATGGTTCCTCACTCGGGCTGGGAGAGGGGGAACGAAGGGGGAGAGGAGAGCTGCAAACCCAGACACTTGGAGTGGGAGACGGCGCTCACCAACACCACCGGCTGCTTAAGGTGCGGTACATTAATGCATCTGGCAGAGGCTTTTATCCACCAGGACTGTATGACGGCGAATTCAAAGTATACATTTTTCAGCCTGAGAAACAAGTGTAGTTAAGCCAGAGAGAGAGGCGGAGGAAAGGATTAGCGTGTATTGAGGAGGGACAGTTTTATGATTCAGATTAATGAAAGACTTTAAGGGGAGGAGGGGTGTGCCTCAGTGCTGCTAAAGAATTCCTGTCAAGAAAGTTTGTGTGTGTGTGTGTGAGGAAACTGCATTTTATGTGGAAGAAAGGAGGGAAGTGCAAAGGAAATGCTCTTGAATTGTGTTTGCGAGCAAGAACCTCTGAGGCTGTGAAAGAATCAGGACAAAGTTTGGACAAAAGAGCGAAATGTGATCTTTGAATCCACTTATTTCCCTTGAGTGCTTCTCTTTGAGTGTCCCTCACTTCTCCCACTCGCCTATTAGGCTTTTAGAAAGCCTCTCGGTTCAGTCGAAGAAATGGCTTTACACCGTTATTACATTTAAGTGGCGCTGACGACGTCTTGCCTTTTTAACCCTCACCGTTCAGCTTTTCAGATGCCGTCTGTGTATACTCTTGATTAATGTTTTAGGCGATGACCTGAAGCAAAAACTTTCTCTGCATGCCAAACTTTACTAAACATTTAAACGGAGCTGTGTCCTAATTAGTTGCATGACGTTTTGCTCTCAGGAATGTGAGCTCGGAGCGGAGTGAAGCCAGGAGGAAGCTGAGGGAGTGCTCTGGACTGGTCGACTCGCTCATGTACATCGTCCAGTCACAGATCAACTGTAAAGATGTAGACAACAAGGTAACGACTGGACTTTGACCTTTCGGCTTTGAAAGCCGCACTGCTCTTTTTATGATGGGAAAACACACGAGTAAAGCGTTTTAGGGAAGAGCAAAGGGGGAAGAAAGCATTGTTGGTCATTTTTATTACTGCATATTGAAGCAGTGTTATAATTAGGGTATGGGAGCGGTTATTTAGAGCTAGTAGTGTGTGTGCATATATATATGTATATAATGTATATATGTATGAGTGGAGACTGATCCTGTACTGATCCATACTAAGGAGTATGTACACAAAGCTCTAGCTTTTAGTTATTTTTACTTTAACTCAACTGCAGTTTGATTGAGATTAGTTGGAATGCACAAAGACAAAACATGATGATAAATGGTTAAAAACGTTATCCATTTGTTTTTGCATGATCATTAGTTTACAGTATCAGTCTTCTCTCTTTTATCAGTGAGTATAGCTAAATTTGGCATTGGTAACTGTCCCGTTTCATTCTCTTACACGGTCTTTTATTCAATCACGTTTTTTTTTTGTGTGCCTGTGTGCAGCTGATTGAGAACAGCGTGTGTCTGCTGAGGAATCTGTCCTATCAGGTGCATCGGGAGATACCAGGCTGTGAGCGCTATCAGGAGACGGCTCCTGTCAATCAAGGCCCCGCCCCTTCCCAAAAGGGCGGTTGCTTCAGCTCCCGAAAGGGCAAAGGTGCGTGTCCTGATTAATTTAAAGAAAAACACAGGCACTGGCTGTGGGCCGTAACCAATTAAAATAAGTGAACTTGCTATCTTTGCATTCCAGTGCATAATCTCTGTTGTGTAAACCAAACCAAGAGGCCGTATCCATTTCTTGTTTTAATCGTGGTACACACTGTGTGATATACTTGTAAGTTTGATATGTGCCAGATCAAGTTTGTTTACACAAGATGGAGATGCGACGTGCATGAATTTCACACAAGAGTGTGCTCTGTGGGTTTGTCGCTAAATAATTGTCGGGTGGCTGGGGCACTATTGCAATTTTTTTTTTATTTTTTTTTTTTTTATGCCAAAACTGTTCTGTCCTCTCATTTTCTTCTGTATCTGTCTCTTCTGCTTTCAATCCCTACGTCTTTTTATCCTGTAACAGACGAGTGGTTTTCCAAAGGTAAGCTTCTCTATTTTTTTTTTTTTTTTTCTGAAGTAAAAAGGCTTTGCTTTGCTTTCACAGGAATCACATTTTCTTCTCACTGTAACCCATTATTAACACTGGTATATATCAAAGTTCAGAAAACGGATCTGAAGTGGGGAACTCGAGCAATGATTTAGAGGAAAATAATGTTTTTCTTATCCCATTTCACATTCGTTTTATGAGCTGCACTACTTTGGTAAAGTAAGAAGGCATTTTAATGGGGACTAGTCACACAAATAAGGTTTTTATTGATCTGAAGAAAGTAGATGGGAAATCATTAACAAGTATCAGATTATGTCGCTGGACAATAAACTCCAGGGTTCCATTTTTTTTAAAGCCTAGTAAAGATCCAGACAAATATCATGGACATTTTGGCATGCATTTACAAATCGGTTCTTTAACTGGAAAATGTTTTCATTGTTGTTTTTTGTGTGACTCTGGTCTGTAAAAATGCTTTCTGTATTTATAACATTTCACTAGTAACCACCAGAGGGTGCCAGAACACAGTCTTTCTGCTAAATCCATTCCTTATAATCCTTCAATTTTAGTCTTTAATCATATATTAAAAAAAAGATAATTGTCTGATTCTTTTAAAATTGCACTTTGTCACCTCTCTGTAAAGTCTTGCTACTGTGCCCCAATATACTTATGGCAAAGTTTGTTCCATTGACACAAACTGAACAGAGAAAAATGAACATGAAGACTTCCATTATAAAGAAAATAGAGCCCTGAAACTGTTCATTAGTGTTTACTAGTCATTGTGGTGAACTTGAAAGTTTGCTTTAGCAACTTTGTTTTGGGCTGATTTTATTTGAAATTACACCACACCAGTTTATTATTTGATTTTGCTCGAGCTATATTGGGGCTTTAAGTCATCGGTCATTAAGGCACATGGGGTTTTCCTCAGGGAATAAATATAGCCTCTGTCATAACTGCTTGAAGTAAGTCTTTGTCTACATAAAGAAAACCCCTTGAGATTTTAAAAGGGCATTTTCTTCAGACTTGTCACAAACAAAATTTCTGCGCCACTTCATGTGTCACTCTGTTTCACTCGTTGCTCGTTGTTTTGTTCAGGAAAAAAAGAGGATGATGGAACTTCAGATACCATTGACATTCCAAAGAGAAGCACACCAGCCAAAGGTACAATGACACTCTTGTTTTGCTCTGAATGCTTGCACTTGTGGTTTAGTTTTGACTTGTATTGTTATTGAACATAAGATCAAATAAAATGTAATGGTTGTGTTTTGTAGGTTATGAGTTGCTGTTCCAGCCGGAGGTGGTGCGTGTCTACACTTCTCTCCTGAAAGAGAGCAAGAACCCCTCGGTTCTGGAAGCTGCGGCCGGGGCCGTGCAGAACCTGTGTGCGGGCCGCTGGACTGTGAGTACTAGTCACTCTAGATGCATTTTTGTGTGAAGATGCAATACTTCTATTGCAGTCCAGAGCGTATTAGGCTCATTCAACATTAAAGGGGCTATGTTTTATGATTTATTTTGTATACCTAATGCAACTTTGTAATCCAGAAATGCAAGCACGTGAGCTGAAAAAAATTTGTTCTGAACACAGAACATTTTGACACAGAAAATTACTTGCATACGAGGATATCAATGGGGACCTGTTACAGTAATAATGTATAAATATGTATTTCTTGATTCAGATTGCTTGACACGTATGCCAAGGGTGATTTATTCTGATTTACACCTATGCCACATGACCACGTTGGTGTTTGATAAATTTAATTGCCATTGTAAATATTTAACACAATTGTGAACTGCAGCTATGTTTATTTGATTGGGTTCATCAGGAAGAAGAATCTGACAGTTTCATAATACAATCTACTTCTGTCCTTATCTTTGCAGTATGGGCGGTACATCAGAGCAGTGGTTAGACAGGAGCATGGCCTGCCGATGATGACAGAGCTGTTGTCTCATGGGAACGACCGTGTGGTCAGAGCCATGTCTGGAGCCTTGAGAAACCTGGCCATCGACGCTCGCAACCGTGAGCTGCTAGGTGTGTGAGCAAACAAAAGTGTCTGGTCTTCCTATTTGTGTCCATTCAGCATTATTTCGATCAAAACCTGTACAAATTGCCGTATTTTTACAGCCCCAATGAATGAATCCCGGTGTTTTTTCCCCCTCTTCCTCTGTCTGTGCAGGGAAGCATGCAGTGCCTAACTTGGTGGCTAATCTGCCAGGCGGTGGTCAGAGCCAGCCTGCGCGAGCTCTCTCCGAGGAGACGGTGGTGTCTGTTCTCAGCACTATGACGGAGGTGGTTGGATCCAGCGTGGAAGCGGCCAAAACCCTGCGCAGCTCCCAGGGCATCGAGAGACTGGTGCTCATCAACAAAGACAGGTGTGTGTAACTGTTTGGTCGCATTGGAGAAACCTGGAAGAGGATCAAGTATTTAACTGCCAATACCAATCCTCCGCTTTCCTTATAGCAACCGCTCAGATCGGGAGGTGCGAGGCGCTGGGCTGGTGCTGCAGATCGTGTGGGGCTTCAAAGAGCTCCGCCGCACACTGGAGAAGGACGGCTGGAAGAAGACGGACTTCATGGTGAACCTTAACCCTCCTAACAACACCCGCAGCAACGGAGGATACGAGGACAGCACCCTTCCGCTAATAGACAGGGGTAAGACACAACGCTTTTCTGCTGAATGATGTGTTTACACAACAAAAAGATGTTTATTGGCTGAGTGGACATACAGGATACATCTCAGTGCTCCTGTAATCAATTTTGTTTGGGTCTCTTTGTTAGGGGGCAAACAGGACAGAGACAGAGACATGATTCCTCTAAATGACATGGGACCAGGTAAAAAAAAAAAAAAAAAAAAAAAAAAGTTTATGCTTATAGAATTTGGTTTTTTTTTTTTTTTTCAATTCCTGTTTTAATTTTGACCTTTTTGCTTTTATTTTTATGTATTTTATTTGAAAGCGCATACTTAAAATATAAGTATCATGTGCATCAAGACTGGGGTTGGTAAAAATGTATTGCCTTTCTAAGAAGTCTGTTATGCTCACCAAGGAGGCATTTAAAGTAAAAACAGTCATATTGTGAAATATTGTACAATTTAAAGTGATATTTAATACATTTTCAAATGCAACTTATTCCTTTTGATGGTGATGCTGAAAATTCAGCTTTACCTTTACTCCAGACGCAGGTGTCACATGAATTTTTCTTTTTGGATGAAACATTTAAATTTAAAAGCACAGATTTTATATGAAAAAGAAATGTATAGCGCTACAAATGATCACTTGTGATTTACGTTTAGCATCTTTTCTGTGTCTTAAAATATTGCTGTAATCAAAATAAGCTCTGAACTGTGTAATAAGAGATGAGTAACAAAAATGCTTCTCATCTGTGGTGCCAGACGCTTACTCTACACTAGACCAGAGAGGAAGGAGAAACACTTTAGATGACACTCTGGATCGCTCTGACAGAGAGGCACCTCAGGTAACACAGACCTGCAAGGGACATCCACTCCAACACACACACACTAAACTTCCCTCACAAGCCCACCAGATATCCCACAACCCACAAACTACACACCCTGAAACTTATTAACCTACTGTGATTTCACTAATAATACCAAGAGGGGTTCTTACCTCAACTAACTCTCTCACACACCCCTCTCCTTCTATTGTCACTCACCTCTTCTTCGATGCCTTTCCCTTTCTTTTATCCTCTGTCAATCTCTCTCTCTCTCTGTCTTTGACTCTCAGGGAGGAATGTATGGGGAGAGGCGGGGCTCTTTGCCTCTCTTGGACTCTTATGATGGTTAGGCCACTCCCCCTCCCCCCCACTCAGTGCATGAGCACGCATGGTATGTGTGTCCACCTTCTGCATGGCCTTCATGTGGATATTTAAGTGTTTGTGTGCCGCTCGGTGTACCTGTGGTTTTAACCCTCATTAACTGTATTTTGTTCTTCTGTACTTGAGTGAAAATGGATTTTACTAATTTTTGTAAATCTTGTCCAGTGTTGGGGAAGCTTTTTGAAATTTGGTGTAGCTTGTCGTTGCGACTCTGTAGTTTCACAGTAGTTGAATTAAGCTACAGCTGCCAAAATGTAGTTAGTTATACAAGCTGCTCAAAGGAAGGAATTTACTCATAAATGTATTTTTAGAACTTTTACAACTGGCGCCATATTTATCTCATACAAAAATAACAAAACGAACAATTGAGAAAAAAAAAAAAAAAGATTATATATATATATATATATATATATATATATATATATATATATATATATATATATATATATATATATATATATATATATATATATATATATTTATATTTTTTTATTTATCTGGTGCAAAAAACCAAGCATGTCAAATAGGAGGACAGCTTTAAATTCAAACTAATTTACTTTGTAAAACTAAATCTTTTTGCGCTTTTGACTCTAATTTACAGTGAACTAAAAGGAAAAAAAATAGTTTTATTAGTGACTAAATGGTCAATATTTCACTGAAATGGAAAGTATTATTAGAGTTCCAATGAAACATATAGTTAATCTGGTGCCAAAACAAGGATATCAAATAGTTGACAGCTTAACACGTAAACAAACTACTCATAAAAGAAACCGCATGCACTATTTTTCTAGTGAATCATTATTTGGTTTGCTTCTATTACGTTAATAAAAATCTGAAATATTTGAGAAAACAGCTCCGCTAGTGCCACGTTACTACTTCTCAGTTAGTTACTCCCCAACACTGATCTCTTCCTCTCATGTGTCCACTTTGGTCACATGACTGAAGTTTCAGTGGTCGTATCTGTCATCACTTTGCCACATAAATGGGTGATGCGAATTTTGCGTAATGCGCACAAATTCCCATCGCAGCTCTTTGATGACTCATTGATGAATCATCTTCCTTTTGTGATCAGTAAACCTAATGCGAGCGAGTACCACATCTAACCTTCACGTCGTCTCATCCTGTTTCTGTCCACAGAAAAACTGATCGTGTGCATCACCCGCCGTGAGTTTCCTCCTCCTGCCTACTGTCCCTGCTGAGCCTCTGATCTCATCACTTACGGGACCATAGCCACTAATTGCAACGACCCTTCTGTAGTTTTCAACATTCTCATGTTGTCACTCTTCTGCTCTCTTTGAGATCAATGTGATTCAGAACAGCCACTACTTCAAACGGACTCTTTTTCATGTCAAATAATGGAAAAACTAGGGACTACAAGCTCTATTTAGTCACATCCCCAGCTTATCGAGCTTTATGAATCATTTCCTTTTTGTTTTTTGCTTATGCATCTATTAGATCATTAGTGTAGTATTGGCGTTGGTGTTTTTGATTTATTTTGCTTCATCCTGCTTTGTGGTTCACATCGATGAAAAGGTAATGCCAAATTGCATCAATCATATGCGGCCTGCAGAAAATAATGTATATAGAATTTTTTTTGGTAAGTTTTGTCTCGTTGATGCGTTGCAACGGGCATGAGGCCTATTTGTTGTTTTCTGAAAGCACTAGATGACCACCAATTCCCCTTAAGTTATCCATCTGTAGTTTTTGTGGAGTGTTCGGTCTCTAGGAAGTGAACGCGTTGATGAAGCATTACAAAAGAGGCAGAGGGATGTTAGATCGGGAGGTTTTGTCTTTTTTAAACCAGTAGCATTCAAGAAAGTTCTCTAGTGGTAGGCGAGTAAAGTTTTATTCATTCAGTCAAAATTTGCAAAGCATTCCAGAGCGGGAAAGCTGTTTTCTGATACCCCCCCCCCTGTTTTGTCTTTTTAAAATTATCAATGACACTTAGCTTCTGTGTGGGAGCTCAAATGTTCCTCGCTCTTGAAGTACAATTAAATAGCCACAAAAGAGAAAATGGGAAGAAAAAAAAAGCCTTTAACTCCGAGACAAATTGTAGCCGTGGTGTTCAATCTGTCTGAATATAAATGAATGTGTAAATATGACTGTGTCTCACAAATCCACTCTGCACACTTGGAGTGCCTCTCTTGCTCAGTGTGTGTTTGTGATGAGCGGTGAACAGGGATGTTTGGCCACCCTTCTGCCTCTTGGTTTCAGTGCCTGTCTGTGTAGAGAGTGAACGAGTGTACATTTGAGGATGTATATGCATTATTTGTTTTTTTTTTTTGTTTGTTTTTTTTCCCCCCTCTGAGATCCATAAGTACAGTGCTTGTTTCTTAGACTGCATAATTAAAAATGCACAGTAAGTCTGTTGTAGATATTTACTGAATGGAAACTTTAGCACTAGGGGTAATGGATGTTTTGTTTTTTTTTGTTGTTTGTTTTTTATAATATATATTCCCCCTCCCCCCAATGCCTTTTTAATTCCCTGTCTGCCAATCCGCAGCCTAATCCTTCGAGATGCTACAGTCAGCAAAGGAAAGGTCGGCTGTTGACTAAATGGTTGTGAGCCAGGAGTCCGAGTCCTGATGCAAGAGGCTGTTCACAAGTTCAAGAATCAATCGATTGTTCAGTGTTGAGGGAGGCAGATAAATTAATCTTTTAATTACAAGAAAATTGCATCTCTTTCAGGCAGGATTTAGCCAGATTTCGATTCTAGCTTGATGAGAAAATAAGATGGGTGAAATAAAAGCACATTTAACTATATATACCAGAGAATATTTGTTAATTTTAATTATTATTTTTTTTTCTTGGTTTTTGTTCTGTTGCTCTCTTTTCTATATTTTATGATTGGGGCTGATTTTTGTTTTTCTGGGGTGTTGTGGGTGAATGCATATGCAATCAGTTTTATTTTTTAAATAAATGCATTTACGGTTTATATCTTTTAATTAAAGATGAAAGGAAAAATTCTGTGTCGTGCTGTCAGTTGACATGTTTCTGCAACACTAATATCTGGATCTTGATCATAATTCCTATATTTCAACACTTTACCTTTGGTCTTAAACATTGCACCTTTCTCTCATGGATTGAACATGTAACTTAGCAATACTGTTCTTTTTTTGTTTTGTTTTTTTTTTTTTTTAATAAAACGATGATCTTTTTTCCAAGGTTCTGCCTGTGAAATTTTGTGTGGTTCACAGTGTTTTAATACATTTAGTTTGATTAGAATTCTTCATTTTTAGCATGTCAGTGTTATGAAGTAATTGAAGTATAATATTTCACCATATACATTATATCAATATTGAATTGATTCAACTTGAGTTTTTCCCTTAAAAAAAGTGTTTAAAAATCATTTTAAAAGAAGGAATTCAACCGCAGACATTTTATCATCCCTTTTCCCAAACGTTCTCCGTTTCAGTATGCTTTGCATTTACAAGATAAAATTTAGTTTGCTCAGAGTTAAGATTTTATTAATTAGGCTACATGACCCTTCTAGGCCTAGACATCACCTTACCTCATATGCACAGGATTTATTTTTTTCTTCAAGGAAGGAGAAATGGCTGCGATAATATTTTATAAATTATATTTATATTATAGCTATATAATATTTTAAGCCATAGTAACTGCTAAATTCACAAATGTTATTTAAACATGCATAAACTTTTTAAACCAATAAACGGTGATGTCTAATAAAGTGAGACATTTCCTAAGTAAAACAAATTAATCTAATCAGATTTCAGTCGCACAACTAAACCGAAACCAAGTCGTGAAGCTGCTTGGTGTTTTAACGAATGAATGAATAATTCAACAAATTCTTTCAAAAGCTCGTTCACAGCGCCATCTACTGACGTAACGCTGCAGGCGGGGCCGCGCGACCAATCACTGAATGAGTATTTATCCGTAAACCGATTCAAAGGATTCACCGAACAGCTCGCTTGTAGATGGTGAGTGGAGTTAAAAAGAGATGCCTTGCTCACGTGTCCCTCAGATCACGTGTCCGCGTGTGTGAAATGATTCGTCTCTACTGGGTTATAATGTGTGTTCTCGGCGAGTTTGAGGAGCAGCGTGCTCTTAGCGTTTGAACGCAAGACGGTTTCGTTTGCAGCATTAATACCAGATGAATTATTGCGATATCGGGCTCAGTTGACCTTAGAGACCGAGAGTATGGCTGGTCTAGCATTTCTTTGCCATTTAATACCAAACAGCTTGAAGACGTTGACCTGAGATCACGTTTACCTGACGTTTATACACAGGTTCTTTACGTAAAAGAAATACACACATAAATGAATACATGTAAATAAACCTTCCCATTGGCGGTTGGATCTGAACTTATTACACGAAGTAAGTAAATCTTATCTCGCAAGATTGAAATAAAAGCTGCTATTTCTGGGTCGTTGACAGTTTTTAAGCTTTGTTTTGAAGTTTCTAGATGTGTTTTATTGTGAAGTTGCATTCCCCCAGCATGTGGCAGTTTGAGCATCCTGACTTTGCAGTTTTCCTGCTTGCTGAGCTTCAGAAGCAGCAGCAGGGAAGCATCTTCTGTGACACGCTTCTGCAGACAGACGGTAAGAGATCAGAGATCTGCTTTGCTGGAGATAGCCAGCTCTGTGACTGTGTGCATGGAGAAACTGCAGCTTGTAAACAAATCACATAAAGCCACGCATTATCAACTCCTAAATGGTACAATAGACAAAGTAGCAGTCAGTGGCCACAGATATAATACCATATATACCATTTATTATTATTTTTTTTTTTTAACAAACCAATTTTTTGTGTGGTGTTTGAATGCTCTTGTTTCAACATTAATAAAAGTTCCATCGATATTTAAATTTATTTTATTCGATTTGTGTTTTTATTTCTGATTTATTTTTATTTTTGGCAGTTGATTTGTTTGTTCAGCCTAAAATTGTTTTAAATCTGCCATTTTAGGAATTTAGGGGGGAAAAAGAGCCATTTAGTTTGAAACATTTGATTCCTAAACGGTTATTTTAAACAATATTTAACTTTTTTTCCCCCTAAGAATCTATAGACTTCCATTGCCTGTAATGTTGTATTTGACTAATACTTTATGCTTTTCTTATAATTAAAAAAATAATAATCTTTTCAACTCTTCAGGTGTCTGTGTTCCAGCTCACAGCTGTGTGCTAGCCGCTCTAAGCCCTGCCCTGTCAAGAGTCCTGTCCACTTCCCCTGCTCCACAGGCAGGGCAGAACAGGCTTCTGAGCCTTGAGGCTGTAGGATCTTGTGCCTTACTAAAGCTAGTTAGGTTCCTGTACACGGGGGAAATGGAGATCAAGAGTCAGACCGAACACGAGGAGGTAATGGCCGCTGCATTCAGACTCGGACTTAAAAATCTTTTAGAAAAGAAGAGAGTGCACGTGGAAAGAGGAGTGGAGAATGTTGTGAGATGTTGGAGAGAGATTGGTGTACAGACAGAAGATGTGAGCAGCCAGGAAAGTGAAATGGTGTCTGAGCCATTGAGGATACAGAGCAGTACTCTTCCAGTGCAAGCTTGTGGCTTATTGGAAGCTGATTTGTCCTCATTGTCATTATTTGATGAAGCTAGTCCAGCTGCAGGTTCGAATCGGACCAATGCCACTGTTCCTTCCCTCGCTGTTGTGGCCGAAGCATCTGTAATAAATCATCACAAAACAAAGGCTAAGAAGAGGTGGAAAATGGCAAGGAGACAAAGCCAATTAAAAAAATTAACTCGGCAACAAATGAATGTTTCAGGCAAAAACTTCCAGAAACTTTTAGAGGCAGATAAAGGGCCAAGAAGTGTGACTGCTGAACAAAAGGAGGCCAAGTTGGACCAGCTTAAAGTTAGGATAAAGCTGAGGAGGAGCGGGGCTTGCTGGGAGAGCAACCTTCTTGTTTCTGTCCAAGGTGAGAGCGAGAAGATCCCAGAAGAAGTGTGTGCGCTTCAAACTCCGGTAAGGATTCGTTTTAAAATCAGAGTTTATTACACAATTTAGATGAATAAAGTGTAGTTAATATTGATATTGAAATATATATATAAAAAAAACAGATCAGGGTTTCCACAAAAATATAAAGCTGAAATATTTCAGCTTTATATTTTTGTGGAAACCCTGATCTGTTTTTTTTAAATATATAAAAAAAGTTAAACCAAGGCATCACTAACATATAATAGGAAAATTATTAATACACATTTGAGTGATTCTTAGAACATTAAGTTAATGGAAACTTGAGGGATCTTAAGAAATAATGCACCAACCAATTATACAACCCCAACAGTTAATAATTTAAAGAATCTTTTTACTTTTAATAACCTCCAAGAAACGCTGCCACTAATTGCCCTATTCCATACATGGAAAAGCTTTCAGATCACTGATATTTTTTCTTCAAATTCCATCAGATATTTTAAATTAAAACAGGTTTTAAAAAAACATTATTATTCCAGATCTCCACAGGTCTAAATTAATTTTTATTAATTTAAGTCAGCCTTTTATATTCTTTTTGATCAAGATGGTGTTCAGCAAGATGATCCAACTTGAAGGTCATGCTTGTTTTGTGTTCGTCTTATACTCTTCACTGATTTTTTCCCTCCATCTTAGACTTATTGCAAGGCAATGAAATGAGTGTCTTTTTCAGTTGCTCTGATCCAGTATTTCATTCCCTTTGATGAATTTTCTCCAATACCTTCAAAGGCTTTCAGGTCTAACACATTTTACACTTATGAATAAGTTTGCCAGCTGTGTCTTTACAGCTTACAGTGGCCTGGAAAACTAGCTAATCAAGTCAATCATTGTTGTAGTTTCGAATGGCTTCATTGTGTTTTACACAATAATACACCCTACCAGAGAAATAAGTGACTTAAAACACCAGGGTTTAAATAATTATGACATGTTTGATTTACAAAAAAAGCACATTACTGTTACTCAGAAATATTAACATTATCATTTTAATTTGCCACTTGAATTTCTTAGATGACCTTATTCAATAATTTGTAAATTATAGTGTCTGGGGGGTTTAATATTTTTGATTGCAATTGCATATATAATACTGCATATACCTGCATGTATATGAGCATACTCATTTGTCTGAAAATGTTACATTTTATATTTAAAACAAACTGTCTTTTTCGATATTTTCTCTTGCTCATTTCGTAATTGTATTTTTTGTTCTTTTTTTCCTACTAAAGAGCTACCCGCCTAGAGTACTTCCTGGTCAAAGTCTTGGAACTCTCACCCCACGGACGGACCTGACTATATCACCCTCTGATTCTTCCACGCATCCCTCTTCAGATAAATGTCTTCCTACTCGACACCACGTTTCTGTCTCTTCCCCTTTGGAAATACCAACTTTATCTTCAAGCCCTCCCCAAGCAGATGACTCTGATGAACATATTGCAAAGTTGTTGGATGATATGTTGATGGATTTAAACATCCTTCCATTGATGCCAGTAAACAGACATCTGGATGAGCAAGAGCAGCTAGGTCCTCTTCAGGATGCAAAAGATCAACCGAGGGCTGCTGATGCCTCTGCTCAAGGTGCTTGTCTTTATCTGCAGAACTGTGAGCAAGAGATGAAGGGATCTGATGTTAGCAAGACGGCAGTATCAGCTGGGTCACCAGGACAAAGAGATGAAGGTAAAGCATCGTCTTGAAATGACTTCTTGATAGACCATGCATGTGTAATTTCATCATGTTGTGTTGCTCCCAGCCTTCTATCTCTTGCTTTTAGTATATCACTTACATTTATCAAAACTTCTCACCTCTTTGACACAAAAATGTGTCTTTTCTTATGCTCTTTATCGTCGTTGTATATATTTATATATAACAGGCTTAAAACACAGGTGCCAGGATCTTAGAAATGTACTCTGATTTCATGTTAGTTTTCAATTGTTTCCAACAACAAAACGTTTAAATTGAGTGATGTGTCATGTGGTGCAATATTAAAATGTACAATTTTTAAAAGGTAAAAAATAGGTCTTAAAAAATAAAAAAGATTCTGATATTCTTTTTGATATTATTTTTTGTTCTATGATTTAATTTCTTTTTCTCTCAAATATTAAAACACACCAAAACAGTTTTGTTCAAATAATAATTGTGATATCTGGACAGTTGTAAGACCTTGACATTTTTATATAGAATTTTTTTATATATATATATATATATATGTATGTATATATATATATATATATATATATATATATATATATGTATGTGTGTGTGTGTGTGTGTGTGTCACTGAGCACTTTATTCCTTACTTTTTAGGCTTTCAAAATCAGTCACAATCCAACACATTCATGTCTAAGTTACCTGAACAGGACATCTTAAACAAAGATAAGTATCTGGCGGCTGGGGCAAGAACCTCCACACCCTCCCTGGGAGAAGATTTGTTTTTAACCCCAAAAGCCACGGCTGTCCCAGCTAACATTTCTCCAGCCACAGGTGAAACCCTTCTTATGACCAGCATAATAGACAACAGGCCAGAATTCATACTACTGCGATGTCTTTCCCCCCTCAAATCAGATAAAAGAGACAGTGATGTTCCCACACAACCACCACACAGACAGGACCTAGAAACGCAAAACCTTCCCTTGTGGCTTTCTGAATCACCACTGAAATTGGACTTCCCTCTGAGCGTGATGATTGATTCCTCCTACCCACATACACAGCCTGACCTCATTGCCTGCCGAGATCGATCGTGCCCTGACCTTGCAGAAAAGCAAGAATTGAAGACTTCCTTTTTACAAGATGATTTAATGAGTGGGAGTAGTTCAAACACCATTCAGCATGATGCAAAAGATGCTAGCGAGCACCCAAAGCAGAGAAAGATGAGAAGACAAAGGCTTGCAACTCAGAAGTCAGAAGTGAATGGGGATACGTGTCAAAACATAGAAAATCAGGATCTGGTTCAACAGAGGACATCAAAGGGTTATGATCCCCACTGTGAACACATTAAGCCATCAGCTAATGCACATAAAGCCAGTGCCCGAATAAAAAATGCAAACAGAAAAGCAACTGCAGGTGAGAAGAGAAAAAAAGAAATTTCTTCACCTATCAGTAAGAAAACGCCTCTGTTGAACACTGACGGTGAACAACGTGATGTTTTACCTACACCAAAAGTCACTGGTATTGTAAAACGTGGTCGTGGTAGACCTCCTAGATACCAAAAAAAAGCTGCTGTGGCTCACTTGTGCAACAGTGCAGAGAAATTGCCCACTTCAGGACAAGATGATTGTGAGGTGGAAAAAACTAAGAAAGACAGTGAGATTGGTTTTTGCTTATTAGCCCGCTCAAATCCACGGCAAGAGATAGACTCAACAGAAATGGAAGAAGCAGATGTTAACAGCAATTTGGCAGTGACTACGCTAAATGCTCACTTAAAGTATGCTGCTCAGGCAAAAGTGCCAAGTATCATTGATCAAATTTTCCATCAGACTCATCCAAGTGTTGAAAGTCTCGCTTATAGGAGTTCTCTCAATATTGATCAGCCGCTAGCATCAAGCCTGCGAGACGCGTCTTTTAGCCTTCAAAAATTCCAAGGAATGATAAGAGAAAAAGAGAATAGTAAATTAATGATGAAAACCAATGAAGTGCTCAATAAGGGCATCTGTGGTAAGAAAAAAGCAGAGACGTCTATGCTAATGAACGAGAATAAAGACATGGAGGTATCTGACCATCAAATAGGGTCGCTGTTGTCAAAAGATGGAGAAACCGCCACTGAGGAGAACTCAAGTGTGTTACAGAATAGTGATTCCCAAAATGAGAAGGGAAAAGACATTCATGAACAAGTGACTGAGATTTCTGAGCCATTAACAGCTGAGCAGGACGTCATGAAGGAAATGATGATGCCGGCTGATGATGCTGGTCGTGCCAAGTCGCCCACAGAGAAAGACTGTGATGTGTCCACCAATGAACTACCAGTGATGGGGGGAATAGAAATGAAATTCTGTATGGATCTTGATAGTACACCGGCAGAAGGTCTCAGAGATGGACAAAACCTGGAAGATGCGGTTTCTAATGAGTGTTCGTTTGTGGCGACTTCAGACGTGGACAAAGACGTTCAGGCAGCGCATGGTGTTGATACCCAGGATGTTGCTGATTGTGTGGAGGAGGAGGATTTAGGTAGAAACAAAGAGCTTCAGATGATTGAAGAAATTATGGCGGGAGAAGAAACTGAAGTCCTTGGGGCAAATGAGCTTGTTGAGGAAAATGATCTGCCTTCCTCCGATGATAGGTGTTGGGAAACGACCAATGGTTGGGATGATAGCGTTGAAATTGAGGAGGGAGATCAGTACAGTGCTGGGAAGATCGATGAACTGAGTGAAGGACACATTACAAGTACAGAAAACGCATCAAACAGAGGTAAAATGGCTAAACTTAAAATACTCAACATTTTTGTACAGCTTTGTTGCTATTGATTAATATTCCTGATTTGTGTTTTATTAACACAGAAGAAGAAATAAGCAGCGACGCTCCTTCTGTCCAGACTGAAGTGCTGCTTCAGTCAAACTATCAAAGCCCCGAGGTGTGCAGTGAGAATATCTCAATGGTGACTTCCAGTTCAGAATCAGCAGGAGAAGAAGATATTGAAGTAGATGTTGTCGATGAGCCTGCTGAAGACCCATTAGGGCTTTTGCCATCTAGACAGTTTGTCACACTGGCTATTGAGTGTCTAATGGAGCAAGAGGATGAGTTGAATGCCACTGAAGAAGAGGAGGTAGATGTGACTGGAGAAGAGACGGAATGAATTTGTGTTCATGTTTGGGAATACATGTTCAGCATTTTGAGGTCAATAGCAATGTTTGAGCCAAGTTCTTAACCCAGGGTTTAATGTATCAAATGGTGAGAATAATTTTTTTTTGTTTTTGGTCAATTTGACATTACGTATGTGAATTAGCTAAATTCATTGTTTATTTTTGACTGTCTCATACATGTATAAAGTTACATATTAACATTATGTAAATAAAAATCAATTTATATAAGTTCATATTACACGTTTGTTTGTGTGCTTTATTTAAAATATATTACAAAACGTGTTTGGTGTAATTATTTTAGTCTTTGTGTGTATCCTTAAAAATAATTGTACAAATGCAAACTATATTAACACAAAAGATAGAATAAAATGGCTTTCCCACTGTCAAAATATAAAATTTCCTCGAAATATTAGAACGTGGCAGTAAATCTACATTATTCTGTTGGCATAGCTTTAAAAGATTCTATCAGACATTTTGAGAGCGTTTCTATAAAATGATTGTTTTTTTTTAAATCTTTATCCAGTAATCCCACCTGGATATTGTTATTACACAAAACATTTTAGTCACCGCATAATTTCATTTAGAAACGAAGCGAGCAGTAACGCTAGTGGTTTTGAATAGAAAACTTTATTGTCAGCGGAAGTACCAATTTGCTGGATGGGTAGGGTCCACGTGGGTACTTCCTCCGGTCAAGCGCGCTCATTGAAGGTTAAGCAAGCTGTCAGAACTCTTTGTTGAACGAGACCCACGCGTTGTCCGGTGGGTTTTTAGTGAGGGTTAACCGAAAGGTTGTTCGCAGAGATGGATCCCATGAAAGCGCAGCAGCTCGCCGCGGAGCTGGAGGTTGAAATGATGGCTGACATGTATAACCGGTACGAAGCCTACGGTGCTCTTTGTAAATGCATGCTTTCTGTCATATTACTTGCGTTCTCGACATCTAACATACGAGTAGGTTACGCTATCGAGTAGTTTATTGTAGACGCAGCGTAGTACCACAGCCAGTGGCTATAGACAGGCTGTGTATATTGTAACGCGGTTATTTTATCTCATTTAGACACCAGGCTTTGCTCAGTAAAACATTCGATTTTTTTAACACTTATTATCCGTCTTCTCAGTAAAGCTACTAGTATTACTTCAAGCTGTAAATACATCTTGTGTATAATCATGTTACTTTTTTGTCATTCGGCAGAGCTGACTAATAATTTTAATGATATATTTAATAATAATATTTAGAGTATAATCTGGCACACTGATAGCCTGTGCCCTTGAGATTAGCGTCTTAGATCTGCACAGTGACACTTTATAGATGGGTGACTTTTTTAAAAAATGTGTAAAATGAATTTCTGGTATTTCTTTGCATGCATTTCATTCATTCCAGGTATGAAACCTACCGTATTGTTGTAGGAAGGCAATACTTAGTCTGATGATGATTAATCTGTTAGATTATTTCTCAATTAATCAGATGATAAGGCACATTACACACACACGTATATATATCATATAACATCTTATGAATTTAAGGCTGTGAAAACACATTGCAAATTTTCATTTAAAATCAAAATCATTAAATGAACAAATAATGAACAAAGAAAAACATAAACATGCTAAATGTTAAGTGGTGAAAGGCTGAATCTGAACATAGTAATTATATTGTTACAATATTCTCTTATAAAAATACTTATTTTCTGCTACATGTAGCAATTTATCAAGAAATGTATATCTTATTCAGAATTACTTGCTTACTGCAGAAATATATGTCCAAAAATATATCCATTTCAGTTGAGTTGAGTTTGGCCCATAGAACTGCATTATTTATTACTGGCAAAAATGTTTTGCAAATGTGGTAAATCAGACAAATTTGTCAACGATTGATTGCTTTTTGACTGATTGATCGACTGATTATTGTTGCAAACCTAATATGTAGTCTCTAATAGCATGAATTGTTAAAGATTACAGAATCGGTCATGTTTCAATGAGATTATACGTTAGACAAATAAATGTGTATGATCATCTGTCTTGTGGTTTTTTTCCCCTCATACAGAATGACCAATGCATGCCACAGGAAGTGTGTTCCACCTCATTACAAGGAGGCAGAACTTTCAAAGGGGGAAGCTGTGTGTTTGGACCGCTGTGTGGCCAAATACTTGGACTTGCATGAGAGACTTGGTCGGAAGCTCACTGAGCTCTCTGTTCAGGATGAGGAGGTGATGAGGAAGGCCGCTGCAGGCACCGGATAGACCCCTGCAGACTCTGAGGGTGGGGCTAAAGGCCCGTGGATGGGGTTTGTGGGCACTCTGGACATCCAAAGGGGGACATCGGGCTGCATGGCTACGGATATAAACAATATATCATGAATATGAACAGTATTGTGACAAATATTGATCCGCTGATAGACGTGCCACTTAAAGATCAAGACTTTGGAAGGAGGTGGGGTATATATGCTCTGAGTCATTAGTAGTTTGTTGGCATTTACATTATTAACATCGTTTGTTTGGGTAGGGTGATTTGTGAAGCATTGTGAAATTGTGTTCTTGTGAACTTTTTTATGTTGACACTGATCATTGTAATTTCTGAGTCATTTTACAAAGTGTACCTTTATTGCGCAATAGAATTAAAATGTTTACCATTCTGTTTCTCCACTGAGTTTTTCTTTAAAATGAGCATAACAGTGTTGTTATTTTATAATATATTTGATAAAATTGTGCCAGGATGGTTACTTGACATAACGTCTCCGCTTCTCTGAGATTTTAATGCGCTGACAGCATGCAAAAAAAAAAAAAAAAATCTTTTCAGGGCTAAGAGTCACTTAAATTAATCATCTTAAGGAACCAATTATGTAACAAATTGTCAGTTTCCAATTATATGTTTCCTGTTTGGTTTTGCCACCATAAACTTACATTTGTATGGAAAACAGCTGATTAAAGATTTTTTAAAAGCAGTTTTGAAACAACATGAGGGTAAGTATTAACAAAATTGTAATATATGAATAAACGTTCATAATGGTAATTTTCAAAGGCACTTTTGTATCTATTACTATATAAGTTTTCTCAATGCATGTTAAATTAAGAGTGCAACCAATCACGTGTAAAAGACGGACGGTGTCTAGTAACTCTGTGGTAATACCAATGTTATTTTACTTCATTAAATTCCTTTCACAAACATTGAGCAAGACAAGGCAAACAGGCCTTCCACTGCCTTTTGTCATATGAGAATAGCCCACATTTCGAGACGCTAGCCCTTTAAGAAAATGGGGAACTAAGAAAACTTTCATTTCCTTCTCTGTTTTCTTTAATAAAACCTACAGGCGACTGTTTATGAGTCGATTTCATTACAGGCTCGATATAAGTTCCTTAACGTTAGGTTTTAATCTTTTGAACGACTCTGTCAGTTTAGCGACGTACATCGTTTGCACTTTGGTGAGTTATATTTGCTCTTAGTTAATGCTTAATGTTTACTTCGCCCTGCGTGATCGTCAAGCTTCACGACTTATACAACATTACCTATAAATGCGTAAAAAGTCGTCGTTTTATCGTGCCGTTTTGTACACCTGTACCTTCCACCCACAAACTTCGTCTTTATTAACAACTCCGGGAAGAAGTTTATGTAACTTAATTTAGATATCAACATCGCAGGCTCACAATCGCCGGTTTTTTATTCTTCTTCTGCTTTGCTCTCACTCAAACGGTTTATTGTGTTTTGTATTATGTTTGAAATGGTGTTTTTAGCCTCGGCAGTGATCCACCCGCGTTACCGTGGTGGTGAGAGAGCAGCGCGGCCGGCAGATGGCAGCAGTGATCGCCGAGGATAACGTGTACAGCGAGGCGGAGCTGGACGGAGCGCCCCCTGCCGATGGACAGGATCCGGTGCAGCTGGCCGCTCCTGAGGGAAACATCCAGGGACAGGTAGCACCGGCTCTCTCACAGATATATCAGAAGTATTGCTTAAAACGTTTCCTTAACTACAAAAAATCCACTCGACAAATAACTACCCACTGTTAATTGTATAATTGTATGTTAATTTTATTATTAGGATGTTATTGCTTGTGTTCTTTAAATATTCAGAATTTGTTTTTGCGAATTAAATATTCTTGATGTGCAAAGTTCATAAGTCTAAAGTCTGTTTTAGAATTTGTGCGTTTTCTTTAAATTACATAATTTACATAATTAATTAGATTGCATAATAAATTAAATCAATTACATACTTTTTCGGTTAACAAGATAAATACAAGAGGTATTGTATATTCTCCAAGGCTTCATTCGTTAAAAAAAATTTAAAACTGTAATATTTAATTTATTATTACAAATTTAAAGTTTCTTTTTTCTATTTAAATGTATCAGAGATGACTGGTTTTTCTGGTCCAGGAGCACATAAATAAAAATACAATTAATTAATGTGATGGCAAAGCTGAATTCTTAACAACCATTATTCCAGCCTTTAGTGTCACATGATCCTTGAGAAATTACTTTAATATGCTGATTTGGTGACATTCTGATCAAAAAATCTTTTTTATATAATTGTTTTTGTGTCTAAATATATATATTTCTTTGTTTAATTTTTTTAAAACCCTGTTCATTTCAATTGACAAACCAGTCATTTTCAATGTGGTGTCAGACTTCTGGACCCTTCTTCCTGTGACAGGTGGAGGAGTTTCTCGGCCCACATCCTGACTACGATGAGGAGGAGGAGGAGCGCAAGTACTACAGACGAAAGAGGCTGGGCGTAGTGAAGAACGTGGTGGGGGCCAGTTGCGGAGGAATGATCGTCTACAGCGTTTACATGGGTCAGCCATTGCGCATCACGCACCACAGGCACATAACATGATTCAGTCCAGCGATGACCTCATACTCCTCAAAGTCTGCACGCCGCTTTATAAAAAGATCTTACTCTAAATACGACACTGAGTAGGACTCTTCTTATGTCACGCCGTTGTATCGGTGTGACTTCATTATGCACTGTATGCGGTGCAAATAAATATGACATGCTCTGCGGATGGCATACTTCACTCTTCTGGCCATTTTTAGCAAGTTCATTGGCACGAAGATGTCTCGTTTGGTCTGAGACTGCGAAACCGAGCAACGGCTGAGAAATCTGCGACGTCCTGTCACGCGCCAAAAACAAAAGAAGGTTTTTGGAGAGTCGCGCATGTTTCGTCATGAGCTGTTTTCTTTCTAGGTCTGTTACAGATGCAGTTAATTCTGCACTACGACGAGACGTATAGAGAGGTCAAGTATGGCACTTTAGGGCTGGAGGATATCGACAACAAAATGCTGATGGGCATCAACGTTACCCCTATCGTCGGCCTGCTCTACACCCCGGTGCTCATTAGGTTGAGTTTTCTCTTTAGTTTCGTAATGCTCACGCAACCCTTTTTCCATTTTGCTCGTTCAGTTTGGTTCTTTGGATGTTTCTCATTAGCAGCCCTTCTACTGTCCACTTAATGCTTGAGCAGTTTTGGCACCAAAGGGTTTCTCACGCTCGTCCAATTACAGTCCAGTAATCCCACACCCTTTATTTTCCACTTTAATCGTTTTCATGATTTCTTTCTCAGATTTCTTGGCACTAAGTGGATGATGTTTCTGGCATCAGGCATTTATGCTCTCTTTGTTTCAACCAATTACTGGGAGCGATATTACACTCTTGTACCATCAGCTGTGGCCATCGGGGTGGTCATTGTTCCTCTTTGGGCGTCACTGGGAAACTACATCACCAGGTGAGGGTGTTCAGAAGCTGAAGGTGCACCGATGAGCGATCTACAGTGTTGCTTAAAGGTTTCAGGAAGAAATGAATGCTTTCAAAGCATAATCAACTTAATCATTTTAATCATGATCGATTTATAACATTTAATCATGATCAGTTTGAAGCATACTTGCTTGTGTAGAGTATGTTTTAAATTGATCAAAGGTGGCAGTAAAGACATTTATACAAAGGATTTATATAAAAAAAGAAAAAAAATATTCTTCATATTCGTATATTCAAAGAAAATGTATATTAATCAGCGCATGCTTTTTGGCATTGGTAAATAATTAGTAATGTTTCATCAAATCTGCGTATTAGAATGATTTCTGAGGGACTGTGTAACGCTGAAGAATGGAATAAGGATTCTGAAAAATCACAGGAAATAATAATTTAATAAATATAATAAATAAATAATTTTAAAGTGTATTAAAATAGAAAACAGTGATTCTAACTTGTAGTAGTATTCACAATGTCGGTGTTTTTAATTAGAGGCTTCTTTTCAGAAACTTTTCAGAACTTTTGAACAGCGTTTGCGGTATTTCATTCTACTCGTAAATTTTCCACTAATTTATTTGGCATAACATAGCAGAATAAAAGCAAACCTGAAGATGCAGCGCTGTATTGACCGTTGGCTGATATTAGAGATTTCTGAATATATATTTTGCAGTTAATGGCCGTAACATAAAAGCCGGTATTCGAGCAGAATTGTAATAGGGGTCAATCTTTTGCTGTGTAACATTTTTAATAAAAAAAAGTCCTTCTAACACTAGCATTTGCTATTTTTTTTTTTTTCTACTAGTTTTCTTTTTATTTATTATTTAAGAAAAACCGAGCCGCTAACACTGGCATTTTTTATTCTTTTTATTCTATCTACTCGTTTTCTTTTTATTTATTATTTAAAAAGCCCGTTGCTGTGTGAGCGCTGCGTTAGTCTAACCTGGTCACAGCATTTACATGTAATTAACCGCTTGTTTGTTTAATTGCGTCTATTGTCCTTATTTGCAAATCTGCTAAATCACAAATAGTAAAAAAAATTCCCAGTTCTGTTGAAGAAACTATGGTAACACAGTTACACTTATTAGCATGCATACTACTAGAATATTATCCATTTATTAGTGCTAATTAAGCACATACTAATGCATTATTCCACGTGACATCCCTAATCCTCGCTATTACCTAAACTTAACAATTACCGTACTAACTATTAATAAGCGGCAAATTAACAATTTACTGAAGTGTTATGGAAAATGACCATTATTTTTCGGATTATGCGTTTATCAATTCTCAGTTACACCGCCTCACATTGCTCTCGACTCTTTTGTCGAATCTTTTAGGCTTGAGAAACACAATAACGGTTAACTAATTCCCCACCCACTCCCTCCTCTTTGTTTTGTGTGGTTCTCAGAATGGCCCAGCAGTATTATGAGTACGTGAACTATAAGGACGAACATGTCCAGGAGCAGAAGAAGCCCCCCAAAGGAGCCTTCCATTCTTACATCATCATCTTCCAGTCTGTCTTCTACATGGTTTTCCACGTAAGCTAAGATGCTCAGTTTACACTCAAACGTGTGAAATGCAGTCATTTAGTTAATAGTTAACCTTTGATTAGTTGTGTTCTCCCCTGAAGAATTGCTATATATTCACAGCTGCAGCGTGTGTGTGTGTGTGTGTGTGTGTGTATGTGTCAGATGCCGGCTGCATATGTGGGTTTGTGCATTAATATGCAGCTATTTATAGCGTTCGCTCTGTCTCTCTTCTCTTCTGCAGCTGAGTTTCGTGTTTGCCGAGTTCCCCATGGTGCTGTTTCTCAATAAATATCTGAATGATTACAAACACACTCTCTACAAAGTCACACAGTGTGGTAAAATCTCTCTCTCTCTCTATCTTGACTTCTTTTTAGCTGTATACGAAAATGTTAAAGGCTATCGTTCAGATAGCTGCTCGGTATGATGTTTGCATTAGTTCTCGTATCCTTTTTGTGAAGTTTTCACATGCTTGGTGCATAATGTAGAACCAAAAATAGTCAATAGTCTTGTGAGTATGAGGTAGTTAAAACTTTCAAAACTGAAGTGCTTGCTGCGCTCACTGGAGAGACTTTTCAAAAGGTTTTATTTTTTGCGGGTTATAACGCCTTTAAAAATAAAAACCACTACATTAAACATGACGTATGCAAACGTATACATATTTATAAGAGAGCAGCATGTCTGTAAAAGAGCAACGGGGCATAAAAACAGAAATTGAGGCTATTTTTGTTTGTAGAAAAACAATGTAACACCTCAACAGCTGTTGCTTGAATATCAACCAGACTTGCTGGGAAAATGAGTAAACCAATGTTAGAAAAAGAACAATATCAGTATGATATTCATTCAAAAGCTTGTCAGTAAGATCCTTGTTCAAAAAAGAAGAAAAAAACACTTATTTATTATTATAAAAATGTAGATAATTCGTGTGAAGGCAAAGCAGAATTTTCAGCTGTCATTACTGCAGTCTTCAGTGTCGCATGATTCTTCAGAAATCATCATTACATGCTGTTTTGATGCTGGTTATTTTTTTTTTATGAAAATAAAATGTACTGACACCAAATGTTTGGCATTTGAAAACCTTTATCTTTAACCTATACATATACTGTACAAACAATCGCGATTAATCGCATCCAAAATAAAACACAACATATGTTTGTGTTCTATGTATATTTATTACAAATATATAAATACAAACACAAGCAGTATATATTTTGAACATTTTCAGTATTTATAAAATATTAAATATTTTGAATAAATATATTAAACAACATACTCTCTTTAATATATATATATATATGGTTGCATGTGTTTGTATTTATATGTACATATATTATGTAAACAAAAATGTTTTGATGTGATTAGTTGCGATTAATTATTTGACAGCACTAAAAATAATACATGAGGGGTTCATAGTTAAGACAAAACATATTTGGACTATTATTTTATGGTTGTCAAATATTAGTGAATATTACTTTATTTTATTACTCTCCACTACATTTACTTAATCACACAAAAAATAAATATACCTCAATCAAGTCCATTTAACACTACAAAAAAATAGTAGTAAAAAAAAAAAAAAAAGATCAAAATCATCCTGAAGGCATGGCAGTTTCACGTGTTAATAATGAGAAGATAGCTTGCGAGATCAAATCAAACGTGTCAAGAATATTTACAGCTGAAAAAAATCTGTCACTGCCAATTAGAAACTTCACACTTCTGGTTTCCTGCAAACCGGGGCGTCAGCACATCTGCTCTGGAGGCCTCTGCTGTGTCTGGTTTTTTTGAACCAGTATTTGAAATTGCAAAATGGCCAATCACGCCAAATCACCAACAGCACTGTTTAACATGAAAAGTCACCCACTTGCCATACTGTGTAGTGAAAAACACTGTATAAGCAGAGAAAGATGCAGTTTGAAGCCTCGAGTCTTTAAAAAATGCATCCAGACCTACAATGTAATATAAAACAGTCCTGCAGACTTGTGCGATACATAATTTTTTTTCTCGTCTCATCTTCTCTCTCTCTCTCTCTCTCAGGAGCCTCCGGGAAAGGGGTGATAGAGAATTTAAATAAGACGGTTTTGCTCAGCTTGCCTCGCTCTCTGCTGCTTATCGAGGTGGAGAGTGTGCTCATGGGGGCAGCCTTTCTCGCCATGCTTATCGTAAGTCATCATCATCATCATCATCATCACTATGACGTCTCTATCCTCCACTTTATCTAAAAAGGACTATATCAGTCTGTAGCCAACAGCAATTTGACCTTGATAGACTTTTCACATAGATATTTCATACTGAACAAAAGTAGGTTTGTTGTTTTGTTTTTAGTAAATCAAGTGATCATTTAAAAAAGGAATATTTTACCCAGAAATCTTTTATGTAGCCTCATGCTATTCTGAATCTATTATACGTTCCCTTATGCTGTACTGTATGTTATAAGGAGTACAATAACAGTAAATTACACATAATTACAAGCAATTAGTAATTACTATACAAGCAATAATATAAGTATGTGTTGTTATTTGATAGTACTTATTTGTGTAATTACATGGTAATTACATGGGCTCGTTAAAATAGTGAATGAACGTAAATGACTATCAAGTGCCCAAATGACAAAAAGTACCTTTTAAAAATACAATGAAGAGGTCCATGCAATGCATCTTCCATCTATTTATGGGAATAAATTAAATCGAAATGTGATCGCTGTTGAACTGAATCACATCCGGTTCGATGTCCATTTTTTAAACACCCCCTTTACGTTTTCAGGTTGCCAAAGTTTTTATTTTGTGTAGTTATGTACAATAATGTTTGAATATAAAAATCTAACACAACACAAGTTGTGTGGAAGGAAAAGAAGAACATTTGGTTCGGAGTTCAATGATTGCTGACTATTAAAATATTTAGTAATTCTCATACCTCATAAAAAGTCAATTATGTTTTAAATTAATAATGTTTTACGTCATAAAATAATTGATCTTGCGCTCTGGCCTGATTTCAGCAGTGTATAGTATGTAGTGCACGAGGGGTATGAACTGCTCGTAACGCGTCAAACTTTACCTTTCATGTTCCACTTTAAACAAGAATTTTAATTTTGGAGTGAACTTCCCTATTTAACGGTGCGCTGCCAATGTTCCCTAACAGTTCCTGGTGTTGTGTGGAGCTGCATATCGGCCCACTGAGGAGATTGACCTCCGCAGCATCGGCTGGGGGAACATCTTCCAGCTGCCCTTCAAGCACTTACGAGACTACCGTCTCCGTCTTCTCTGTCCCTTTTTCGTCTACTCTGGCTTCGAAGTGCTCTTCGCCGTCCAGGGACTCATATTGGTGAGAAAAAATAGACTGCGCGGTTGAAATACAGAGGTAAAATTTGAATACCAGAAGTCACACGATGTCAGCTCTCAGGACGGAGTATTTTTTAGCTCGTCAAGTCAGTTTTTGCTTGCTGTTCCACAGTGTTAAGCACCTACGAAGACACTGCAAGTAAACCAATTTGCCTGCTATTTAGGTTAATTAAGCTATTAAAGGAACAGCATGCAATTGCTCATTACTTAAACAGATTTTCTCCGTTTTTATGCCTGTCTTTCTCAGTCATACGGAGTGTGTGCAGTAGGGATGGAGAAGCTGTGGTTGTTAGTTATGGTGTATGGTTTGTCATCCTCCATCTGTTCGGGCCTGTCTCTGATGCTGCTGCGCTTGCCCAGGCCCATTATACTTCTGGTGGGCGCCTTCATGCACTTTGTGCTAATTATAGCCCTTATGTGCTGGTCGCCCGAACCACGAAATCCTAGCTATGTTCCGTATCTGTTAGTACTCATTGCCTTCTGGGGTCTGGGCACTGCGCTCAACAAGACTGGACTAAGCAGTGAGTACAAGTGCCATTTCTGCGTTAAATGAATAGTTGATCCAAAAAATGAACATTCTGTCATCATTTACTCACCCTTGAGTAGTTTTAAAGCTGAATTTCTTTGTTCTACTTTCTACCAGAAAGTTTGTAACCAGGCTGTTTTGCCACCGTTTACTTCTATAGTATTTTTTTCCCATTATAGAAGTCAGCGGTGACCCAAAACAACCTGGTTACAAACTTTCTTTAACTACTCAAGGGCAAGTAAACGATGACAGTATTTTCATTTTTTGGGTGAACTATTCCTTTAAGCTTACAACCATTTTAATATTGCACTTGCATCGATGATATAACAATGTTGTGTGCAGCTCTGCTGGGGATGCTGTACGAAGACAAGGAGCGACTAGACTTTGTTTATACCATCTACCACTGGTGGCAGGCCATTGCAATCTTCATCGTCTATCTTTGGTCTACACTGCCTATGCGGGTAAAGCCATTATTTTTTTTGTTGTTGGTCTGACTGCATACTTGGACACAGGACGCAAATGTAGCGTAAGCTCCATTATAAAGCTTGGAAAAGCCTGAACTTTTTTTAATAAAGTGCCCCTATTATGTTCTGAAAGGTTATTATTTTGATTTTGGGAGTTCCCAACAACAGGTTGACATGCGTGCAAGGTCAAAAAACACTTTATTTTTACCTTATTTGCTCAACGACTCTCAAAACCCTTTTGTGGCGGTAATTTGCGGTGATTAGTCGATTTCATTGATATCTTAATATTACTCGTTTCAGTGATTCAGAGTTGACTATTTCTTTTGAGAGACAATAACTTTACACACAGTGCACTTTCAGGTCACTTAGAGCTGTGTTGCACACTGCATGAAAGGTCACTTTTAATAATCCATAATAAGGGTTTTTAGTTTATGAATTGGACATCACATTACTATTGAGTACTGAAAACACTGAGATCTAATCAAACACATTAAACTGTTAGTGGTGAGCATCTGGAGTTCTGTCTAAAAGTGTGAGCACATTAGCAGGGTTGCCAAGTCTAAGGTTTTCCTGTGGAATTGGGCCATTTTAACACAACACGGGTTGTTTTTTTCAGACCCCAATAACATGATATCTGGCACCATTTTACACCAGGACCCCTCTCAAAATCCAATTGGCTTAATTTTGGGCTAGTTTCGAATAGAAATTAGGCGGGGTAAACCTGGCACCCCACACATTTTTGATATTTTATCAAACTTCTGATGTATGAAGCACAGGTCACACAGAAGTCACAACCTAACAGCTTTTGTGAACTAACATGAACATTGTGAATTCTCACTATGAGCAGCAAAGACTCCCGTTGAAGTGTTAAATATGTTGAGATGTATTCAGTTTTTTCTTCTTTTTTTTTACACGAAAATGTATGTTTAAGAATAGCGAGCTGAGCATTGTCTGCGCTCTCTTTTTAAGGCGAAGCTTGGACTCCTACTCTTGGCTCTCATAGTGGCGTGTTTCTGCTACGTGCAGATGGAGCGTCGCCTGGCGAAGAAAATTCCTTTCAGGTTGCCTCGGATTCCCCGTCCACGACACAAGGTAATTCAGTTATTAATGTGTCACTTCAATGAGTCCCTGGAGGCTTTAAAGCAATTTTATAAAAGAAACAGCCTCTTCAATGTCTTCTGTTCACATAAGAAGTAGAATTCATTTATTCTGTAAAATAAAAAAAATGTAGTTTCAAGGTTCAAAACGCATCCTTATATTTGGACTAAATTTGTACTATCGTACTTCCATATCACTCTAACGTCTGCGTTACAATCCTGTCCCTCCAAGGTCAAAGGTTACCGATACCTCGAGGAAGAAAATTCTGATGAATCCGACACAGACTTGAGTGATGCTGATGCTGATGCTGATGCTGATGAGGATGAGAAAAGGTTGGTTGAGGATAATGATTCCCAGGGTTCACCGGGACCGGAGAGGAGCAGGGTTAGGGACTGCAGGAAGAGACACGACAATGCTGCCTACGAACAGGCGGAAGAGAGAGAGGACTACGTCCAACACATAAGGGACTAGAAAAGGAGAGGTTAATAGGTAACATTGGGGATTGGAAAGAGATGAGAGGAAGTTGTAAAATACTGAATAGCCAGGTTGAATGCGAAGCCATGGTATGGAAAATGTTTACTCACTTTTATATTAAATAAGGTTTTTTTTCTTTAGACAGGAAAAGTGTGGGCCATAGATGGAAAAAAGGTCAAAAAGTAGTTCACAGTTAAAAAAAAAAATGAAAGTAGAAGTGAGCCAAGCGTTTTGTTGAAATGGGAAGTGAAAAGAGGAAACTTCAGATACCTTGTAAGGTTAGGTGGTTTGTTGCCATAGAAATGGATATTCTCCATTGTGAACTTGGTCAAGGTGATGTACTTGAGTTGTGTATTTCATTCTAATTATTTTCTGTGCACTGTAATGGTTAATCCAGTTCATAGCTGTTTTCCTTACTGTAACTGAAGAACCAAAGTTCTCTCCATTTAAAAAAAAAGTTTAACATTTCATTTTCTCATGAAACCTGTTGTAAATTTGTAATTAAACATAAAATAGAGGTGGTATATGATTTCAAATGCTACGTTTGTACATGTTTTAAACCAAAGTATGATGTGGTAGAATGTGATAACCATGAACTGCAGCTTTTTATTTAGAGTTTGCAGTGTTTCTCTTTTATCTGCATTGGATAAGGTATTTTATTCAGTGATATTCCTAGGGGTCGTTCACGCAGAATTAATTTTTGCCATTTTTCTATTTTTTTATTTTTATGTAAACGCGCTAAATGGACTTTAGTGCAAGACACCGCAATTAGTGCATGACACTGCATTCTACAAATGCCTAAAATAAGGTCAACGGTACATTTTGTTGCAGTGGAATGAAAATATTTTAACTTGAACGCGAGTGAATTTTTGCGTGGGAAATCCGATTATTTTAATGGGAATCCATGCGATTTCATGTGAGGGTGAAATATTTACCCAAGCAGGTTTTGAAACTGGTTCAAGTCGGTCACATTGGCAAACGAAAATTTGCTTGAGCTGTGCGAGATGCTGCAAAATATGCAATGCAACAGCCAAAAAAATTGTTTACATAAACAGTGGGATGTAATAATGGATTCTCTGTGAACTGCCCCATGTGATTTCAGACAAAAAGAAATAGCATGCATTGACGCTGCAGTGTGATTTGCTCTGTATAATGATCAATCAGGACCCCACCCCCCCATTACAATGTATTCCATATTGGTGCCTTAATGCTGTCATAAAACATTTATTATATCTAATATATTGATTATATTGAAACCCCTCTAGTGACTTGCAGGGGTTTAAAGTCTTTGCTGTTTTAATACTTTTTTACGTTTTATATACAGTATATGCAATCTGAAATCATTAAAAAAAACTGAGTTACTGTTATGCTAGTTTGAGGTGAGTATGTTTTTATTAGTCAACCGTTGTCCTCCTCTCCTCCGAATGGTCTAACACACACTCCCATCTGTGCCCATATGGCACTCAAACGTCACAGAGACGTGACATGATTACATATACAGATACACATCTTGCCGTCTCCCACTGTGCTTCAACTGTATAGAATATTAGTCTCATACGAATATTGTTTTTATATGCTGCTACTTGACCTTGGATCACATATGGGTATGAATGTGAGCTGATGCTTTTATTTTTCGATAGGCATTGATGCGTATCTGTGTATGCATGGATTTTTTTTTTCTTTTTTTGTACTACAACACAGCAAGTGGAAACTACGTGCAGCCAGTGAAGGGCTAACAATTTGCCACACTGCACCTCATAAAGTGACTGCTGCTAGTATGACTGGAGTGTCTCCTCTGCTCCCGAACTCTGCACGCTTTCCGTTTCCTTCCACGCGCCCCCAGGCGTTACTGTTGGATTCTGCGGATGGACTGGATCTGAGGGGTCTGGCAGTGGGAGCCCCAGTCCCTCCAGTGCTGATAGTCCCCGCTGTGCCTGTCGCACTCCATAACGTACTGCTGTCCTCGGTAGCCAGGGTACTCGTAACACACGAAGCTGCAGGGAAACAGACCATGACAGGAAATGAGGAGGAGATGTGACAAGCTGTGTGGAAGGGAACGGAGGGGAAAAAAAGTGTTTTTATAAAAAATAGGAATCTTGCATTAACAAGTTTGCCTGGATTAATCTATTGTACTTTAGAAATGTAGGTAACAACAGTTTAGTGACCGATTCTTACTATTAACTTGTTGCTTATTAGCATGCCTTTTGACTGTAATAAGTAAGTTACTTATAAAGCACAAATTCTGCATGGCCATATTCTACATCCCTTAGTCTTACTCAATACTTAAATTTAACAACTACCTTAAAGTGCTTCTATTATGGGTTATGAAAGGTTCATATTTTGGTTTTGGGAGTCCCCAATAACAGGTTGACATGCATGCAAGCTCAAAAAACTATTACCTTATTTGATCAATGACTCCCAAGCAAGTCAACTATTTATTTTTCCAAACCCCTTCTTTGTTTGATGCCAATCTGCAATAATTTTATACACTACATGTTTTACATCCTGCACTTAGAGCTGTGTTACACACTGCTTCTTCTTCTTCTTCTTCTTCTTCTTCTTCTTCTTCCTCTTCTTCTTCTTCTTCTTCTTCTTGAAAGGTTATTTCCAAAAATCCATAATAGGGGGCATTAAAGTACTTTTTCAATGTATGGTATGGTAATTTTATCACTATGTTAAATGACATGCACTGAAATGTTGATATTACGTCATTACATAACAGATGTGGCAGTCGCAGGTACAGTATTGCTGTAATGTGCGTCTGATGCATCAAGTGAGGAATATGCAGTCAAAGAAAGATGTTTTATCTGACGGTACGCTACACTTGACTACTGTGAAAGCTAATTCATTATCACTTCACAAACGCAAGGACTGGCTACTATGAGCCAATTGACGCTGGTCTCATTTGTGTTGTGTGTAAGTGTAATGTCAGCACAGCTGTTGAGCATGAGAAACATGTAGTTCTGGAGAACAGTAGTTTGGCACTAATAGTGTTTTGTCGAGCGTTACTCACGCGCCACACTGCACATGCATGGAGCCCACTTGCTTGTCACACCAGCCCATGGCCTGCAGAGACGGGTAATCATCGCACGCCTCTACGTTACGGCCCAGGAAGTTCTCCTTCTCATAGATGACCATGCGACTGCTCTGGTGGTCCTATAGATTTCAAAGGAAGGAGATGGAGATAAAACTTTGAACAGAAAAATGTGCATGGTTTTGGAGACACCGTTTGCTTTAATGGATTCAAGCAAAACACCAAAAAGCATCATGATCTTGCTTGTTGCTAAACTAAAAAAATAGGTTTCCAAAGAGGGTTTTCACAGAGAACCGCGAATTTCAGTGAACAGCTTTTTTTAGTGATCAACCATTTTTTAGTGTGAAGAAGGTTTTTAATAATTCTCACTTTAAATAACCTTTTGTGCATTGAAAAGTTGGCATGGGTGTTAAAAGACCTTCACGGAACCATTAATGCCAATAAAGTCATTTTTAAGTGTATTGGCTTAGCTGAGGTATGGTTAGGATCTGTCCTTTATTGTAAGTGATTTTCCCATCTTGTTTTACAGTCAGGCAAAATCAGTCCAATTGCTTTAAGAAGTCAGGGAGCAAAAGACTTTCGAAGCATCTGAACGTGCTCACACACTCACAGCGCTGCAGATGGGGCGCAGTGACATCATCCTCTCCACATGGTAACCCAGACTGCCGCTGTAGGCATCCCAGTGAGGATATTCTCCTTTTTCCAGGACAAACTGCTGTCCCTGGAAGTCATGGTGCTCGTATCCCACCCAGCTGCAGAGAAATAGGAATTAATTATATTTATTCACATACAATAGGTTTTTAGGTATATATGATGTTTTGTTTTCATAAAAAAATACACGGTATAATACGGTATTATAACAAACACTGCGCACGTATATCTTTTTCTGGATTTGTTTTTCTTCCTGGGTAGTCTTCAGAAAGCAAGACAAAACCAATTCTCACATAATCTTGAGGCATCTCAGTCATATTCATAATTCATTAAAAAGCACACTTCCCAACACACATTTTAAAACATCATCTCAGGATGAAACACCCAAAATCGTTCAAAAACATCTAAAACTGTAATTTCCTTACTAACTGGCAAGATTTTGCAATCATTAACACAGAGTGGGCGACTCACGCGCCGCTCTCCACACGGATAGAGCGGATGTTGTCAAACCCACGCTCCTGGATGTTGCGGCACTCTGAGGTGAGCTCCTGATATTTGCCTTGGAAATGCTCCTGCTCGAACACGGTCACCTGACAAACACATGCACATGCCACAGCTTCATTTTCTAATTGGGAGAAATCTCTCTCCTACACACAAAACCACTGGCCTCCTGTCCTTTCATTAGGTCCTCTGTCTGTTAAAGGGATAGATAGGGACACAATGAATATTCTGTCATGATCTACTCACTCTAAATTTGTTCTAACCGTGTATGAATGTCCTGAACACAAAGGAAGATGTTTTGAAGAATGTGGGTAACCAACAGTTGCTGACTTTCATAGAATGAAAAAAATACAATGGAAATTAATAGGGGGCATAAACTGTTTGGTTACCCACATTCTTCAAAACATCTTCCCGTGTGTTGCAGAGAAGAAAGAAATATATAAATGCGATGACGTTCATTTCCGGAGAACTATCCCTTTACATTCTTCTCATACTCTTGCACATCTTGGACAAGAAGCAGCAACAGTCTACAGAGCATTCATCTTTAAAGTCTCAAAATCAATACCTAAGAAGAGGCAGCCTTTGTTAAAATATTGATAGTTTGGCACCTTGTTTCTCTCTCAGACAAAGAATCAATAGCTTGTTTCTCACTGTTTCATTGTTCTTCTCTAGAGAGAAAGAATGGTGAGGTTTTTACCTTAAAGCAAGGAGCCATGTCTAGTCCAGACGTTGATGGGTTTGTTTGGATCTTAGTAACTCTGTTCATCTTCTTTCCTGCGCGAGAGTGAAGGCTGAAAACTTCTTCAAAAGTATTTTAGAAACTTTGGAGGATGTACAGTTACATTTCACGCAAACATATTGTTTGATATACATTGTGGGAAAACCTATATATATATATATATATATATATATATATATATATATATATATATATATATATATATATATATATATATACATATATTGAATAGTGTTTTAATACATAATATACATGGATAATCAAAGCTCTGCAGAATACTTGATTCTAATAACAACCCGGTGCTACTTTCATGTCCCTTGTATCACTCACCCGAGCTTTCTACTTCACACGGATGCTAAAAGGGTGTAAAAACAACAGGGCTCATTTTTTTTCTTTGTGGCCTTTGGTATCGCTTTTATGATGGCAACTTTTAAACTTTCCAAGCCTCCTGAGAAATTCTGTGCCACATTTACCGTATAAATTTGACAATATGCTAGACAGGTGAGAGTAACCAGTGAGAGACAAACACAAAAGAAAATATGTTACAATGTAGCATTTTAGCTTAATCTATATAAAGTGGATTTGCAGATTAAAATACCTAGATAACATATTGTATATAACAAATCAAAACAAACAAACAAAAAATATGGTATTATTTCTCATCATTCGTTGCAGGCTGATTGTTTTGTACTGACGTTTCCCAGCGGAAGCTTTAATATTCACGGCAAAGAAGATTCCTCTGTCTCAGGCAATATCCCAAACATAACAATCAAGGTGCAATTTAATTTCTCACTAAAATAGATCTAATCGCTAGTATAAATTAATTGGCGACTACGCGTTTAATTACATTTTTATTTTGTCTATAGATAGGCTAAATTTCCACGAATCCATCCATTACTTCAACTTTATCTTACCTGAATTCCCACCTGTCCTACTTTACAGTGACGCTCGTCAGCCCCGTTTGGTGAGGAGTTTTATGTTTATTTGACGCTTCTATTTTATAGCGACCATCAAAGCTGCGTCGCGACGCTGTAATTAATGGATGTATCTGTGAGTGTGTGTGTGTGTGTGTGTGTGTGTGTGTGTGTGTGTGTGTGTGTGTGTGTGTGTGATCATTCTCTTTATTGTGAGTCCAGAGTAGTGGTGTATTTCGCGCCGTCAGCGGACTGGATCTGATGTGTCCGCGAGCGAGCGCGCGCTCCCGCGGTTCGTGTGAATGCAGACACATTGATTCACACAATGGAGGGCAAGCGCCTGTATTCCTATCGGTCAGCACTGTGCATCGTATGCTACACAATGAGCGGCCTATATGTGGAGAATACAGGGATTTGACCCACCGCATACAGTGAACGTCCTCTCTTTCAAAGCTCGGAAACATGTTTGTAGTTTGTCTGCCGTCTTAAGGTTTGCAAGACAGCCACGGAAATTCATGTTTTATAATCTCAGCCATGGCGAATCCACACATTAAACATATATAAGATTAGATTAAGTTTTTTAAGTCTTATAAGTTCAATGTTTTCAAAAGAATACTAATATGTGATGAAAACAATACACATATATATATATATATATATATATAACCAGACTTATTCCTTTATAACTAAGTGAACTATACTAAATTCATCATAAACCAACAATTCAGACTTTAAGATGTAGTGTTGCATTAGTAGTATGTGCTACATCCTGGCTGCTCCTCTTGTCCTCACCTTATATGACCCATGGCAGATAACCCATGACCCAGAAGTGATGGGAATGTGTTTCAGACTAGATTACTAGCTCGCCGTGTACTAAATACTAATGCAATTTATAATGCATGAAAAAAGGCCTAAATGAATTGGAATTAAGGATCTTACCATGTTGCATAATTCATTAAGTTATCATATTGAAAATGCTGATATTTCATTTTCCTCACGCTTTTGCCTATAAATATCTTACTTAACTGCAGACTGACAAATTTTAAGGAAAGAGGGTTTAAACTATTACTGATATGACTATTCATCGCAGTCATTGCATTATGGGACTCATTGCTGTTTTGAACAAAACATCTTCACCTTCTAATAAGACTGCCTTGTGGCTGTGTAAAAAAACATACTCCACAAACAAGATATGTTTTGGAAAACATGTTTTTAGGCTAACAGTATCACTCAACCATGAATCTGAAGTTGTAATTGGTGCTGTTCTGTTGGCATATTACTCTAAAAAACTAACTTTCACAGTTGGCAGCAGTTGCCAGAGTTTTAACACAGCACATGGGCCACGTACACTGGTAATGTTCTTTGTAAATAAGCTTTTATTTGCACCAAATTAGCATACATTTTATGAAAAATATCATTAACTCAGTGTACATTTGGAAATTCGCCAAGCCTTCACTTTACAGACTGATGGTTTGGCTTTGGTCCGATGGTGTTCTATTACACTGACAAATGAGATTTAGTTTCATCAATTTTACTGTGCTGTGGAAGCAGGCTCATGATGTAGTTTTAAAATGATGAACATCTACCACTAAATGAATTAGGCTTTTATGTAAAATAGCATAGATCCAATATAAGCGTGCAAAATATTCCAATCTGAGCCTTCACTTTGGTCTCTTCATTGCTGGTATTTTTCCTTTGGTGCAGGTTTCATGTGTTGAAGTGAAATGAACTAGAAGTACTGCTGTAATGGCACTCAATAGCTTGTATTTTTCGTCACCTTAAAGCTTCGAAACACAAAGTAGAGCTTATGAAAAAGTCTTCTTGGGTTTGAGAAATAAGTATACTCTCTCTCTCTCTCTCTCTCTCTCTCTTTCTCTCTGTGTGTTTGATGATGGGGTGATTTCTTTTCTGTGTGTGGGTTGGTGAGCTCAGCGAGTTTGTTTCTGTGGGCCTAATCCCCCCTTGCTGGGCGCCAGCCTATAAAAGGGACACATGTTTGCTTTCAATACACACGCTGACGCGCTGATTGAGACAGAGAGCGGCTACTGACTAACACACAGGTAAGAGACTGGGGTCTGTGAGCAAAAACAAACTTGGAGAGAGTTGAATCCCACGTTTAGTCTGGTTGTGTAGTCTACAGCAAGGAAACCCCAGTATGGGCTTGTGTAGGAATATCTCTAACAGCTTTGACACATTAGTCACCGGTAGAAGGCAATTAAAATGTAATCCTTTTGTGAGCATAGCACTTTATTCATCATCAGAATGAACTGTAACCTTTTTGTCATAACAGAAAAAAAGAATACAGAAAAGCTGTGGATATGAAGAGATGGTGTGTTAAATAATATATAAAAATGCAGCAAGTGATGCATTTTTTAATTATTTATTAAACATTAAATGATTGTTACCGGGGTGGGTGTTAGTTTAATTAAAAATGTCTGTTTTGAGCCTTGTGAGAAACTGGGGCTAGGTTAATTTAATATCTTACGCAAACATGTTGAAGAAGTAGCAAGGATTGTATCAGCCAATATTTCCTCGGTTTTCCATCATATACCTGAAGGGGCTCATTTCATGTTTTTAATATTCAGCCATTATATGATGTGCCATTTTGTGATATATTTGTAAATTAGTCATCCCGGGCAAATAGTTACGTATGAGCGTTGTACGTCTGTAACACTATTGTGTAAGTGTTTCAAAGTAAGTGGGTGAAGAATTCATTCAAGGGCTATAAATGTACTCAGTGATTTGTTGGAATGGGATTCATTACTTGCGTTGAGCAATATTTAGCACTTTGCATGTCCAACAATAGACATTTCCAGCAAGAAAGCTGCAAATTATTCACGTTTCTCCGCTCACTTGTTGTAGTCATCATGTCCACTGGTGGAGAGAAGTCCAAGCCTGCCTCCCAGCCTGATGGGAAGGCTGCTCAAACTCAGAAGAAAACCGAAATGGGCATGGGAAACTACAGGGTATGTATCGTAACACACAGTTATTAACAGATGCATAAAAGTTTCATATGATGACTGATGAAAGATGCACGAGAGCAAACAGCTGTCCGAAAATAAGCATCAATTCAGTTTCCATAGAAATAGATGTGGGAGTTGTATGTATGCTTTATTTTTACGCCAAGCTAAACTATAAACTGACAACTTTAATTGAGAGTCGCATAACAAGCACAACTGACCCGATATTCTACGTTTTTCTCTCTCTCAGATGTATGTGTATGATCAGGAGAACTTTCAGGGCCGCATGATCGAGATCTCCAATGAGTGCATGAACGTGTGTGAAATGGGCATGGATAGAGTGCGTTCCCTCCGCGTGGAGTGCGGCCCGTGAGTGTACCTGTGATACAGATATGAGTGACTTACCAGTTGTTGTACATTTCAGTACTTCCTTCTTTCTTTCTTTTTATTTAGTTGGGTGGGTTGGGAGCAGATGAACTTCTGCGGAGAGATGTACATCCTGGAGAAGGGCGAGTATCCCCGCTGGGACTGCTGGAGCAACTGCCACAGGAACGACTACCTGCTGTCCTTCAGACCTATCAGAATGGTATACATTCCTGGTCTTGTTTAGAATGTTTTCATTCCATTTTTTGGTAAAATCATTCCAGCGTTATTTAAATAAAGGTTCGCCAAGCCATGGTGCTCACGTAGAAAAGTGAGTTTGATTCCTGTTCCTAGTTCCAGATAAACTGACAAGGGGAAATTTTTTTATTTTTAATCCACACTCATGGATATGTTTTCTGACGCATTGAGGTGTTTTTGCAATGCAAGTTTGCACGGTGGAGTCTAGCTCCAAACATTTCCTGATCTCTTCCCGAAAAACGATTTCTGAGAGCTTATGTATTTATTAGTGAATATTATACATTGATCTCCTCTTGTTTGTGCCCCCTACAGGACCCAGAAAAGCATAAGATCTGTCTGTATGAAGTCGGTGATTTCAAGGGCCGTAAGATGGAGATTATCGATGATGATGTTCCCAGTATGTACACCTTCGGCTTTACCGACCGTGTCGGCAGCATCATGGTCAGCTGTGGCACGTAAGTGGTCTCTCATCAAAGAAATCTGAGTATACTGTGATATCTGAACATAAAAGTGAGATCTCAACATAAAAAATAGATCTGATAGAAGAGAAATTTTGAAGTCTGTGATCTATAAGTCATACCCTCACTTCCTAAATCCACTGAGTTTAAAACAGAAATTTGTAGTTTTTCATGTTAAAACATTTTCTTCTAGCTGCCGAAAAATGTATAAAATGTGGCAATATGAAGTGCAAAATGTGGGCCACTCATTCTCATGGGAAAATTGAAGTATTTTACGTGAATTCATATGTAATTTATAAGTAATACATATTACATATGAATTACATATGTATTACATATCAAATAATACATACATATTTTTTAAAAAAGTAAGCATAAAGGTCCACTTTTAAACATAACCGTTACTGAGGGAAAGCAAATTGTATACAAGTGGCAAATTAAGTTTATTAGTAATCTCCAAAACTTAAAATAATTATGAATTATCGCTAGATTATGTTTGTCTGACTAATAGCAGACTTTCTGGAAAACTGAGAGCAGGTTTTTTTGTCATGACCAATCCAAGCTCACAGAAAAAAAAAAATTCTGTGAAGTAGCAATTTCATATAATGAAAATCATACAAAAATGTATGATTTTCCAAAAAAGCTTTACGATTTATTTTTGCCATTAGGGCCTGAACAGATCATACAAATGAGACGGAGCAAATCATAAAATGGTTGTGAATTACCAAGCGATTATCTCTGACTGACTTTGATTATCCTTGATCTGTCTGACCTGTTTGAAAACAGTCCCTTAAAGATAACTGAGATTTTATTTGCATAAACAGATCATACAAATGATATAATGTGATAAAATGATAAACTCACATAATATGAATTAGCCATCAATTTGCCAAAACATAAAATTGTTACGCATAACTATAAAGTTGTGTTTATCCGACTAACAGCAAACTTTCTCAAAACCAGTGATTTTATTTTGCAACTTCACTTCAGATTTAATCTCAGTTATTCTAACTCAACCAAGATAAACTAACACTATTAATATTTCAGTAAAATAATTTCCAGTGTGCTACTTGTGAATGAAAAAAGAATCTCTTCTTTATTTTCACTTGTGTACTTGACTCTTATTCATTCTCTATGTTTGTTTATCTTTCCTCCCGTGTCTTGTCTCAGTTGGGTGGGCTACCAGTATCCTGGTTACCGTGGCAGCCAGTACCTGCTGGAGAAGGGCGACTACCGTCACTTTAACGAGTATGGCGCTCGTCATCCCCAGTTTCAGTCCGTCAGGCGCATCCGTGACATGCAGTGGCACCCAGACGGCTGCTACACTATGGCCACCAAGTGAGGGCTAGGGAGGACGAGAAAGAGAGGGAACAGGGGAGAGAGAAAGAGAGGAGGAGGAGACGATGAAGGAGGGGGAGGGGGGAGGGCCAAGAAGGAGAGGAGGAGCGCACCACCCGTATGAGTCATCCTGGGAAGGGAAAGAGGGAGAGAGAGATGGAGGTCAGTCAGGTACAGCCAGCAGCCTATAGCAGATAAAACGTCACAATAGGAAATGATGTAACAGGCTGTTGATATCAGATGAAAGCGTGGCTTTTTCTTCTCCACCCTTCTTTATACTCTCTCTACTCCTTACCTCTTCTCCCATTCTTCTTTCTTCCCTCTTCCTCCCCTTCCTCATCCTCCATTCACTTTTCCCCTGAGGAAATCAGTCCATCACAGAGTCTCAACTGATGTCTGGCTCGTGGGGGTCAGGGATGATGATTGACAAGGGTGGGTTTGGGGGGCGGGACAATGGGTGGCAGAGGGAGGGGTATTCTGGCCTAAAGGCCGTGTAAAACCTCCACATTCTTTTGGAACGGTAATAAAAGCGACACCTGTGACCGCTGTTCCTTGTTATCAGTGCTGATTGTCTGTGTCCATTGCATTCTGCTTTTACCATCAATATGTCAGGCCTCTCATATCATCACATTCCCAAAAATTCAATCCACTATCTAACCCCTTCAAGTGAGAGACATTGACCAAATGCTAATTAATTATGTATTGTGTTTTTAAAGGGGTAGTAAAATAAGTCCTTGATCTTTTGGAATGAAAACCATTCATAGTATGAAATCTGAAAGTTTATTGAAACTGCAGAAGCATTACAGTTAACTAAAAGTAAAACTTTTAAATAATAAATTAGAAGTTAGCCAAAATTTCTCGTTTTCATTTAGTACAACTTGATTTACTAAAATAACTTTAAATAAAAACACAAGATAATGCAAAATAGTAATAATAATCATAAAAATGTGATAGTGTCTCAGTGATACTGAAACAACACTGGAACACTTACAGCAGTTAGTTGTATTCTTACTCATACCAACAATAAAAAAATAAACGAATGAACTTCAGCCACAGATTTTGTACAATTTTGTAGTGTTAAGGCTGCGCGCTTATGGCAAAAATAATTGTTTTGTTTATTCCCTTGCATTTGTTATTTACAATTATCACAATTTACGCTGAATGATGTTTATACCATTGATTGAAGCAACCGCGTGCCATATTAATACTAAATATTATATTAATGCTATATTAAGCCTCAAATGTAAACTATACATCGGATTGATTTCTTCTTCTTTAAAAAAAGTGAAAATATGTATAGTATTATAATGCTATACTAAAACTAAAATTGAAACAATGCAAAAACCCTTAAAATAACATGCAGAAAGAAAATAACACATCTTATAAGTGGATTTTGAATGATTAATTGTCACTTTGAACGATAATGAAATTGTGGCATCTGTAATTGCAATTGCTATTAGAAATCTGACTAATTGTGCAGCCCTAATATATGTTGTAATTTAAGTTAATAATATCTTTTTTAACAGTATTTTTAAGGCGGCATAAATGCAACCCAATAACTGACCTTAATAATAAACAATAGTAAACAAACAAAATCTGGCAAAGTGTTTAAATCACTAAAAATATCTTTAGTCGCATGTTGTCGTGTGCAAGACAAATTACTTCATTTAATTCTAATTCTAAATTCTAAAATAAAATAGCCCGTTTAAGCATAAAGCATAGATAAATTATGTTATGATATGACCCATTAAAACTGTTTAAATACAGCAATAACCTAGGACTACGCATTTAAAATGAATAATAATGAACGAGCTGTCAAATATACTAAACTAAGATTGCATAATAATTACACAAGCTGATTATTAACAGTTTTTAAGCATGTGCTGCCTGTGTCCTGAATATGAAGCAGAGTTTGTCTGATTTCACTGCATTTACATAAAATATATGCAAAATAAGACCAGGCTTCTGTCATCATAAACAGAATGATTGTGGGTTCATGTACCTGACCAGTTTCTTCATACACATGCATGAGCATATTATCCTCACACAAGGTATTTCTATACCTTCCCAAACGAATTAATAATTTATTTGAAATTGATGTCATGCTTCCCCCGTAAGGCCAAACCCTGTACACAGACACAATTAAGATTCATTGCAGCTACTGCCTTTCCATTGACGTCATTCGCCCCAAAGCCTCACTCACATAAACACACACGCACGCACACACACACACTCCCAAGCACCTTGGGAAATCTAGTAACTCCACATCCTAAGTGTGTGATCATCCCGTCTCTCACACTTTTCTCATCCTCACACTCTGAGAGGTAATGAGGAGAAGAAGGAGCACGATTTGGGACACAGTCTAGAATGATTTGGAGGAAAGACAGACTCAGCGGGATTCTGAAGTAATTGAATCTCACTTGCGTAGTACCACACAACCACCACAAGAAGGTAGTAGCAATTGTGTCTCATCAGTCCACTTAGTTTTCCTATTCTTTTGCTCCTTTCACGCATTTTTCTGCCCTCTGAAAATAATTGCAGTTGCTTCGTATCCACAACATTCAAGAAATGCGTCATTGTGACATGCGACAACATGGCCTCTTATCTACACAAACGTACAGTGAGAATGTGCAGCTGTGACCTATTTCCACAAAATCTGACTTTTAAAAATAATTCATTAGTGTAACCTTATATAGTTAGAATCATATTAGCGATCAGTTAAATTAGCTAAGTGCGCCTGAAAATCCTTTTAAAATATGATATCCTTTTTCGCTAATGGATTTTCTGTGTTCCATTAAAACAAACACACAAAAATCTACAGAGATGTCCTTTGCCGTTTCATCTCTCTGCTTCTGAAGCACAAGCGTACACAGAGCATACAAGAGCTGTGTGTGTGTGTGTGTGTGTGTGTGTGTGTGGCAGGTCTCTTTCTTGCGTCACGGCTGTGTTGTGAGTTAGCCGGGGGAGAAGCGCTTCTTTTTCTGGAACTTCCTAAAAAGTCTTTCCGCCAAGAGTGATGTAAGCTATTTGTCTCAGTGTTTAACAAACGAGTGGGTGTGAACCTATCAGTAAGATAGAGAGAGTTAGAGAGAAAGTGACAGAGAGATAGTGGAGAATAGGCTAAGGGTGAAGACACCTACAAAGCTGGATATTTATCTTATATACTCTACTCTGTATTTTAAAAAAAGGTGAAAATGTACAGGTGTTGCCTCGAGAGGCCGTTTCTACCTGATCTGACTCTTAACAGGGAATTTTTTTGCTGGTTGAATCAGCAATACTAGATCATCATTTGAATAAACCCACTTAATTTAGATGATACCTGACAAAATATCTGAACAAAGCACTTGTCATTCAGTTGTAAATTTCAAGGATTTTCGTCTTCGACTATTATATCTGGCACTTTGTTCTCCCTCCGTCTCCTCTCTTTGCCACAGCTTGTCCCTGTTTTGCCAGCCTCCCTCTTTCTTTCTCTCATTCTGGCTGATGGTGTCAGTGCTGCATGTGGATCTGCGTCATCGGTGAGCAGTGTCTGATTGACTGGGTTAAAAATAAAGAGCAGAGAGGGGTGAGAGTGTGTGTGTGTGTGTGGCTGAGAGGCCAAAAACTGCGTTGGGATGCTGGGGCAAGTCTGAGGAATCTGGGGGAAGAGCCATGCGTGAAGAAAGGGTATTTTTAGTGGGAGAATATCAGTTAGTGTTAGATAGGTGTAAAAGCAGAAAGAGGAAGATATATAGTCTTTATTTGGAAATAAATATCTATATATGATGCTTTAATCTGCTGGAAATAAAAACATGAGAAAATGCGACATAAAAAGGATAACTGGAAAATGTGTAAACATGCTGAAAATGAGCATTATTAATATGTTATTGTACCTTCTGATAATGTAAATGTTAATGTTTGTTAATGTTCAAAAGTTCTAAGTCTTTCAGAAATCCTTTTTTTTTTCTCAACAGTGGTAGTGTAGAACATTAAGCAAAAAGGTTGTGCAAAATGGCTACCCAGTTTTAATTGTGTGCTCATGGAAGAGGTGTTTCCAGAGGTTTAGGTTGAATCTCACACCAAGCTGACATATAAAACAAAACAAAAAATAGCAGCCAATAGTGCTTGAACACTTCAAAGACTAAAGACAATGGACAAATATGTTCTCTGCATCTATACTAGTTGTTTATGCAGCCATGGCATTATGAGAATATCAGCATATTTTATATCCATGGTGGAATGCTCAGGTAAGTTAAAGATGTAAAATTAAAAGAGCCTTCTGTAATGTATGTGACCACTTGGCTTTGCTTTCACTTTTTTCTTCACATGCACTCATATGCTAAGCTGAGCAGCCAATTGAAGTGATCTGTCTCACAATCTGGCCAAAACCAATTCACAGCGAAAGCCAAGCCAACAGTCGGTCAACTACTGTCTGGCATTGGCCGACAGCTGACCGTCGGCTTGGTAACTGCCTTTAGCCAATGACTTCTCAGCAGTGTTTGAGCTTGAAGAAACCAAAACTGATTTCAGATGTGATTCTGAGATTGCATAACTGTAGAATGATCTGTAACTTAACAGAAGAGAACCACACAAGTACTGAATAATTACTTTTAGCAAGAAATTAAGTATAAAGTCTAAATAAATTTATAGAATGCCATCTACAACTTTCCGATTGCCAATGCACAGTTATGTTCACTCGTACAGGATAGTGGATATATAGACAGCGGAGAATGATCTATGCTGCCTTCAAAAATGAATCAGAAGAAGGTATCTCGGGGCGCAGGATGTGAATTGCTAATTGGATTTGGATGTACCTTGCTGACTTCCTACCTCCGTGTGCTGCCTGCAGACGCAGCAATTTTCAGCTTTCAGACACAGCCTTATACAAGAGTTCAATAAACCCTATCAAGCGCCTATAGTATCAGATTAAATTTGGTGGGATAATTTTCATCCACCAATGCAAATATTACCAAAATAAGCACAGGTTTTCCAAGTCCCACTGCGATCTTAGAACAAGAAACAAAAACTTTTCCAGACAAAACCACATGACAGTGATAAGTTTGACTAAATGTTATAAAAATCCTTTATGCCAAGTCATTTGCGATCAGAATTATAGTAAATATGAGCTTTCTAGTTGGAAATTGGACATAAACAGCTTTAGGGAGGCCTTGTATGTCAAATTTCTGTCTAGAAAATCCTCAAAGCCAAAGGGTAAGCTTATGTTGCAATATTTAGCTAATAACTGCAGCTAAATTTAACCAGTTTAGCTAAAATCATGTTAGAATTTTTATTTTTTTGTCCATTAGTTGCACGTGGTTGATTTAAAGCAGGAATGTTTTAATCTCCAGTCATTTTTCAATGCGTGGTTCATCTCCTCCTCCTTAAAAGTCTCTGATATAACATTTAGAAGATGGCTTGGCCAATCAAATTCGAAGACCGAAACAAGCTGTTGTATAAAAACCAGGAAATGACACCTCTTTCTGACAGTGCTATGATCACATTGTCACATTCACGGAGAGACACATGAGCACGGTCCAAGCTGAGGATCACACAAGCACATTTCCAAAATGCAGGGTCAGGGAGTTCTACTGTAGCCGTGTCTGTACACAAACACAGAAACATTACACATTTTGCCCTCAGAACACTTGCCCACACACCGATCACACACACACAGAAGGCAGTGAGCAAACCAACACTTGCATCCCTCTCTTTGAGTCTGACAAAGAGCCAGTGAAGAAAAGACGGTGAGGAAGAAAAGAAGGAGTGAGAGAAAGGAAAACAGCATGGTAGAGGAGGAAAGTGAGGATGTCACCAAAAGACAAGAAACAAAACAGAAAAAGAGAAAAGGAACGAGGCAGGAAGAGTTAGTGTGAACTGTAATCTCAAAAGGCACATGTGAGGAAAAGAGAGCGAGAGGGAAGCGATGTGCCTGGGAGAAAAACAGAAAGAGCGAATAGCAGAGAGCAAGACTGCGCTTTGAGGGATTTATTAAGAGAGAAATGAAGGCTGACACTGTGGATCATCAATGACAGAGGAAACAGACGAGTGAGAAAATAACCCAGAAATGGACTGAAAGATGTGGGTCAGAGTTATGCAACAACTGCAAAGAGAACTCAAGGAGTGAAGAGTTTGCTACGCATGGATGTAGGTGTAGATATAGATGTAGATACAGACGTAGACATGTATATAGGTGCCTATTATAGATATACATAGCTTAGTGAGATTCAGATGCATAGCTTTTATGTATATATATAGTTAGGTGTCCAGATAGAGGTGTACACAAGTACAATTTGGGTGCCTATAGATATAGATAGATGTAAGTTTAAATAGTATGATGAGGTGAGGTCCAGCCTTTGCAAAGAGCTTGACTGACATGTGATCTGACCAATCATAATGCTGAATATGCCATTTTGTCCAACAAACAAATCAGACAAGAGAGTAGATTAATTTCAGCTGACTTAAAGCTGTGGTCCGTAACTGTTTTTGTAAAAAAAATATCCAAAAAAACAATATTTGAGAATATAGATGGCGACAAAGCACCTTTAAACTTAATTATGTATATTGATGTCTTTCATGTGGTTAAAATATATAACAGCTGAAATTAATCTACTTTCTTGTCTGATGCGTTTGTTGGAGAATCTAGACATCTGATTATTCAATTTACCTAGAATTCTAGGTATTCTCATATTATTTATTTCCCATAGATCTGAACACACTTAATTAGTGTAAGACTATCCAACCTGAGATCATGACCATTACCATAAAACCAAATTGATCGACTTCTAATAGTAACGTTATATAATCATGGCATGGTGTTCCTCACTTAGGTAGAATAACATTACAATGATCAGAGGTTGAGTGTCTCTAAATGTAAAAAGCCATTATTAGCCTCTACAGTCTATGACTAATGCCAATGCGTTAGGAGCTCTAAAACATAATTTTAGTCAGTTACTAACCTGAGCATAGGTTTGCGGTGGTATGGACTTAAAGCACTCTACTACAGTCAATAATCTCACAGTAGGTCAGAATAATTTCAAATGTGACAACTTATTATTTGTCACGTAATATGTATTATGCCAATATAATCAATTCAAAGTTATCAAATCATATCAATACAAGATTAGCAGACTAGCGGACTGCGACTAGCAGGCTTTCTTTAAACTCTTTTATTCTATGTTTTGTAAGATTGAGACCACTGGACAAGTCACACAGAGACGATTCAAATGCCAAACTTAACTGTGATTATTACTTGCATTTGTGTAGAACATAATATTATGCTATTGACTGTTCTGGGTGAGCTGAGTCTTACAGATAGATTGCTAGTTAAGTTAGATATCTAGAAAGTAGATACAGATGTAGATAGTGCAGCTGCTTATAGATTAGTGCCTTCAGATATAGATAACCATAATGTACATATAACCAATGAGGTCACACCAGGTTTATTATGTGGGTTTAGATATAGGTGGGGCTTATCTCTTTTGATGAGAACCAGAGCGCAGTGACGCAGCCTTTTTATCAGAAATGCTTTACAAAAACACCAGTGACGTTCATCTTCTTAATGTACCAGAGACACACTATGCACTTCCCGATGCATAATTAATAATTTGTCTCACCCTGCACAAAGATCTGAGAGAGATGAACACTTTCTAGCCTCCTTTATTCACACTGAATCACATGGAGGTCTTTTTATGATTTATTATTCTCAGCGTGGCATACAGTGGTGACACAATCCACAGTACGCTGCGTGAAAAAAAAAAATCTTTTCAAAATGAAATCAAAGTCACTTCAGTCATTCGAACACAAAGCGTCTGAATGCGCCACTGTAGACAGTTGTTTTTTTCATGCTCGGTTGATGTCATCATGCACTGTTGTTTTTAGTACTCTGACACAGTCAACTCAATATATACTTAATTCTGTACCTTTACAGTTTGATTTACTCTGGCCTCAACAACTATTTGGAATACTTTAAAAAAGTATGATATTCAATATCGAAATGAGTGGCATGCACAATGGTAACACTTTGTTTTGATAGTCCACTTCAGACATTCTATTAACTGAGTAACACTGGAACTACAAGTCAACAACCAGCCATGAAAGCATGACTGTCTGCTTAATAATGATTTTTAGTGGATGTATGAAGTCAGTTACATCACAGTTACAATAGACGTGCTCCACTTAGTGTGGTGAGCCAAAAATGTAGAGGGATCATAAACCAACAAACCTTTCGTAAAACATTTTGTTGGAAAACTGTGCTACTTTTTTATAAGTAAATTATATCTGATATTTATGTAGCTGTTAGGTGAAAGTCATTTTAAAGTGTCAGAAGTCAAAACTAAGTCAAAGTCAAAAATGTAGTGCATTGTTACAGAAATAGATCAAATCATTAAATAACGGCCGGTGCAGAGAGCATGACTCTATGAGAAACACAGAGAGGAAGCGGGTCTGTAAGTAGGCAGAGGAGAAAGAAAGAAAGATAATAATTAACCAAACACAATGCTTCTGTCAAAATGGACAGGAAAAGTCTGACAGCTTGTCGTTGTCTTTTTGTCTGAAGCGTGACTGGAAGTCGCTACCTAATTATAATCTTGTGTTGTCATCGCAGGCAGTGATGTATTAGACTGAAGAACTTTCCAGAAGGAAATGGGTGTTTCTATAACTAGGCACTTTTTCATCCCATGCAGGGTTGAATTTATTAAACAAACTGAACTTTTAAAATTTTGTTTAGGTCACATTAAAACAAATCTTTTTTCAGTATGATCTTATATTTATATATAGTTATTATATATACTATATATATATATATATACATATATATATTGTTTTTTATATATATATTTTTTTGTTATGACTTATAACTTAAGTTATGACTTTCCTTCAGTTTTGGTGTGATATGACCTAGAATTTTTCTGCTAATAAAGGTTTTATTTGCAATTGTTTTCCAAGGACCCACCAGTGCCAGTGAAAAGCAAGCAACTTGAAGAAATATGGTATGAGAAATATGAAATTTGTGAAGTAAGGAAATCTCAAGGGAAATATCACTCACAACCAGAATATTATCATTTGGAGTCATATCAAATAAAGCTGTAATTTTTTAAAATCAGAGTAAACCTTATTTAATTGTGTGATTGAAATGCTAGTTTTGAAATACAACTATTTACAACATTTCTATGTACTATATTTTTCAAGTGTTCAAACTTTACAAATCAAGTTGTGTATTTGTGATCTTAAACTTATCAAATTAGCCTTCACAAGCCAAAGTGCTATTTTATACAATAAATGTCATTTTGACTCCATCCTGAAAATGTAATATTTGATGATGGAAACTGAATTAGTTAAAAACAGGTTGGGAGGAACACAGTGACAGAATATTTATAATGACAGTATATTTAATTTTGACGGTGCCGAAAGTGGCCATAATTAAAGAGATGCTCAATTATAGGAGCTTTGTCTTTTCTTTGTCACTTTACTGAGTATCTCATACTATTTTAGTCCTATGATCCAGTTGGGATTGTTCTGTTTTTCGCAATCGAGGCAACATGAACGTTACATATTACAGTCTTCAAGACGAGCCACTTGAGCCAGCACGAATGCTTCTAGTCAACCACAGCATCAATTTTCTGGCAAATCTCTAGTGGACACTTTGTTTTGAGAAGCCCAGCGAATGCGTCTTAGATGGATTTCATCTAATCAGAGCAATCAAAGCACGCTTTCAGAGGGGCTATTGGAGCAGATGCTCTAAGTAGTCATGTAAGAGACATACCTGTATAAGAAACATATAAAACACATCTAAGAGACATAATCCATATATTATACATGCCGCTGTAGACATTCTCAAACACACAGATATAACATGTTTACACCTATAGAGTGTAAATATTCATAAATATTCATGGTATCAATTGATGGGAGTAGGTGTGATGACAGTTTACATTAACATGTTCGGATCGTGACACTACAGCATCGGAATAATTCAAATATGTGAATATGTACATGAAGGCCTTAAACAACACAAAACACAACAGTCAAACATTAATAATAAACATACAAACTATAAATGTTTCAAACGGGAGGATGAAAAGACACTACTGACTCTAGGGACAGAAGCAGCAAGACATAAAGAGTTTAAGAAGGAAGAAATAATGAGTAAGCCGGGGAAACAGAGAGAGAGACGGGGAGAGAGTAAAGGTGGGCTGCGAAGGTACCACAGGGGGTTTTAACATTTGATTGTGGTTGTGCATCATTAGATTCTGCTGAAATCTGATTACAGCGCTCTGGGATTGTTTTTACTATTTTTGAACCCAGACTAACAGAGTTTAGGGAATTACTGCACACAGGAAGAGAACAGTGACAGCCTCAGTATATGAGGTCACATCCGCCATTCCCCTCATTCAAAAGTATTACATTCAAAAAAAAATTTTTTTAACTTATCGATAACATGTTTAGAATTGGTAATTAAAACTAAAATGCACCACCTGAAAAAAGATATTCCACTAATTATTTCGGCTAGATACCAAGGGAAAATGTTTCATATTTAAAAATATATTATTTTGTTTAATTTTACTTATGTTACTAAAGCTAAATAAACTAAAAGTAAGAAATTAATAAAAACAATTACAGTTCTTTCTATGACAAAAAAAAACACAATTACTAAATTATATAAATTATATAAATTATATATATAATATAATATATATATGTAATATATATATATATATATATATATATATATATATATATATATATATATATATATATATATATATATAAAGAAAAACTAATAATATATCAATGACACTAAAATAACACTGATTTCTAAGTGAAATATATTTATTTCCATTTCAAATGTATGAAAAATCACTTGAAAAAAAGATTTTTTTTTTATAGACCATTTCAGGGCATGATCCGTTTATGTTAGTCTCTCGCATCCAAATTGTGTTTTGGCAGCTTACTGTGTCTAGAGAAATATAAGCTGCCAAAATACAATTTGGGTGTAAGAGATAACCTGAATGGATAGTCAGTGTTTGGGAGGGAATAAACTGTCCCCCAATTATATTTTATTCCTGTGTGACTCTTTCTATTTGATTAAAACAGAAATTAATTTAATACCGAGGTTCTGGTAAATTAAAGCTGCGATGAAACAGAAATAGTCACAGATCTTTTCTTTCATATTGTGGCATACATCTGGGTGAAACAGATTAGATGAAAAAGGAAAGAACGATCAGGGCTTGCTTTTATCCATTAGTCGTTCACTGGATGAAAGCAAAATGCAAGTTTGCAGCGGATAGTTAAATAGTTTAAAGAGACTAAAGAACTGGAGATGTTACCAATGAGAAGCGCATAAAAAAAATAAAGTTCTGTCATGACAACTCGCGGAGTGGTTTGCATGGTAAGTACAGGCTGCTGTGAGAATGTAAAAAATATCGCTGCTGCACATATAACATGAATAACCCCTATAGCATACGTGATCACCCATAGCGGATCTATACAGGTGGAGATGGGGAAGGTGGAGGGTCTCTAGTGAGAAACAATCAGTTGTGAAATGTGATGATGATGTCAATAGGTCATATTTTATGTCATAGATACTACTGATAAGTTAGATCTATCAGGCAGCACCATCATGCCAGAACTTTGTATCTATGAAATTTCTATTAAAATGATTAGGTAAAAAAGGGAATATAATTTTTGTCAATGCAACATTTTTTTAAATTTATTTTTCAATTTATAAATGCTGCTCAGCATATTTTGCCTAATTTTACAAATTACGAGCATATGTAAACGCATCAAGTTTCAGTCATCGTTTACCATCACCGGGCCATTTTTCAAAATATCATCTTTTGTGGTCATGCATGCATCAGAGTGATTAACCATGTCGTAATTTTCACGTTTGGTTAAAGTTTCCCGTACATTTGGGGGGTCAGACTCCTCCAGCCCTTCCCTTCGCCCTCCATTTTTTCTCCGACGCACAGCAAACTAATGAAGTCCATGACGCAGGACTCTAAAGTTATCAGAGCTGATTTTATTCCGCTATCTCTATGCAACAGGGCGAAGCAGATCTGTCATTATATGTGGGCTGCCACTGTAGAGCACTCCCTTAGGGCACTACAAAGCCACTCTTGGAACACTACAGGGATACAGCTTTAATGCATTAGGCTGCTGGCCCGCACACTAATCAAGCCTTATGCGCAACATCCCTCTAAGTGCAGTCCCATATCCCTCTCGTTCCACTATCTATGAGTCATGTGTCTCTTCTTTGCCTTGTTTTTAATTCCATAAACCCCTCCTTTCCAACCACACTTTGTACTTCCTCTTCCCCCGTCATAGTCTTTTTGTTGTTGCTCGACAATTCGTTCTCATACACAACTGTACCACGACCCAGAAGCTGTCAGTCATGGCATTCACTCGACTGTTGTTGGCGATAGGGTAATATACATAAGACATGAAAACCCTCACACACACACACACTCACACGTCCAGCTGGTAGGTGTAGGTGGAGCGGGGAAAGCCTGTTCGTCCAGTCATCTTGTGTTTTTGCGGAGGTGGAGAGGGAGGGAGGAAAAGAAAAGAGGTGTCCAGAACATGAGCGAATGGAGGAGGTGCTAAATAACAACATGGACATCCTCGGGTTTACTGTTGTCTTTCGGTTTGTCTGTCTGTTTATTACGAGGATCTCTGGAACGCTAGATTCTGATTGGTCAGCCGTGCCACTGATCAGGGCAGCGCTGTGTAACTGACCACTCACACTGACATCCTATGTTTCCTACGTAGCTGTGCTTCTGTGTGGTCTCTTCGTAGCCTCTTCAAGAAAACTAAAAGACGATGATTAATGATTGATTGAGTCCTGGACGCACTTCTTTCACATACGTCATAAAATCAATTTAAAGGAATAGTTCACCCAAAAATGAACATTCTGTCATCATTTACATAGTTCCAAATCTGTATAAATTTGTTCTGTCGAACACAAATGAAGATGTTTTGAAAAACTAAGATAATTGAAGTAAAAAACTATATCACATGTCCATTTATCATTTTATTTTATTTATTGAGTCCTGATCGACTTTCTGGCTTTATTTTTCATTAATAAACAGCTGACTTATTCAGCTGACTTATTAAGGGCCATTTCTTGATTATTCCTTATAGAAATGGCCCTTTTTGACCATAAACAGCATTTATAAACTTAAGCAATCAGTGTAATTGTCACAAAATATATATAATTTTTATCTTAACGATTGGTGTCGTGAATGCAGCATATACCTATAATGCTAAAAGCTTTGGAGTAGCTACTCAAAGGAAAGTGGCTTATAGTTTAGCCCATTCCAGGAAGCTGCCCAAATAGGAGATGCTGAGACCAAATTTGGTATTGCTTTGGCTTTCCTTCCAGCAGTAAGTGGCAGTAATTGCATTCTGTAGTCACCATTATCAAATCCCTTAACGATTATCTCAGTGTTATAGCTTTATATTTCTATATTTGAAGTCATGACTTGTGTCTCCAGAGCATGAAGTATCCCCTTCAAACAATGCGTTTGTTTCATTCAGGCGTCTCATTAATAATGCGGAGGACAAGATAATCCAAAGGGACGCATAAGCATAGCCAAGAAACGAGCTGTGTGCCTCTTTCATGTGCCTCGTGCGATCCTCCTCGCATGCACTCAGCTCAGTCATTACCGGGCGCCGTGCCTGCGCTCCCCCGCCCTTTCCAACTACGTCTCCACGATCGTAACTCTGAGCTAAGACGTCCGACTTCCCTCTGTCCAAACTGGTGCGCGAGAGCCCTCCCCTCCTCTCTGCGCACCGCCTTTTCCGTTTGCCACCCTCGCTTGGGCTTGACCCGACTGGTGACGTAGGAGAGATTCCGTGGTGCCCACAGCCGTAGGCGCGCGCTTCGCTCGGGTATAAATTGGGCCCGGGACCCATCATTCGGCACTCTCTCAGTCGCTCCGACTCGGGAACCAGAGCATCAGCGGAGATAGCAGGGAATCAGTCGCTAAACTCCTCAGGCTAACTCGCTCTCGTCTTTGGTTCGCAATGGAAACATCAACTTTTACGCGGAGCCAACGCAGCTCCTTTGCGCACAACTTTAAGAGTGAGTTTCTGCTTCTCTGTTCATCTTTATTGTAAATATGCTTTCGAATTGCTCAATTTCTTAAGTGTTCTTTTTTAAGTAATGGAAATGAATGCATTTAAAATAATTTAAAGATTTAGAATATGACTTCGAGAATGCTTGGTTTTACTCAGCATGGTTAGAATTGTGTATTTAGTGCTTGATGCGTTAAATGTTCTGCATGAATGCTTCAGTGCTTTTATTATGACTTTACTCGAACAATTCCTAGCAAATGTAGCATATTTTTAAAATATTAAAGTTACATTTGGAATGATTTTTATATTCAAAGAAAGCAAGAGAATAATATTCGGAGCTGTAGCCTGTAAATTGCGCTTAAAATCTTTCAGTAAAGTTAAAACAATACAATTAATATAAAGTTAAGTAACACTTTATGAACATTTTAAAATGATTTACTTATGAACTGAAATTCCGAAAAATGCTTAATGGTAGAAATGATTGTCACAACGTAGCCTGAATAGATGCAAACCAGTATGTTGTCATAATGAGTAAAACATATTAGTGCATTTGTAGTAGGCTAGTCGTTCGGAGATTCCAGTTTTTTTCAAAATCAAAAATCGTTTTATCATCACGAATTAATGTAAAGGATAAGATGAAATATACCAAGCGGGAAATTGTGCTTTATGTGACGCGTTCTTCTCTTTCCACCAGGCGCGCTCTCGCTCTGGCTGGTGGTCTGGCTGGTCGTGGTAAAACCCGTTCCTGCGCAGAACTGCCCTCACCGGTGCGTGTGTTACCCGACCCCCATGACCGTGAGCTGCCAGGCGCAGAACTTCACTATTGTGCCCCACGGCATGCCCTACGAATCCCAGCGCGTTTTTCTGCAAAACAACCGCATCACTGAACTGAGAGTGGGGTCTTTTGCTTTTGGCACACAGGTAAGGAATCGTATGTAAGACAGAATAGGATATTTAACGTTTACATTTGCGAATATGCATTTGAGAGTGCATTAATGAGGTATTTACTAATTTTGTATTCCTTCTCCATATCTTCACCTCATTACCTTTCTCTCCCTCTACCTTTTCCTGTCCTTTCTGTACATCACATATCAGGTTTTGTGGCTCTTCTCCAACAACATCACCTGGATTGAGGCCGGTGCATTCAGCGAGCTGCGTGATCTGGAGGAGCTCGATCTGGGTGACAACCCTCACCTGCATCGCCTTGAGGGTGGAGCTTTCCGCGGCCTGGAGAAGCTCCAGAGTCTCCACATGCACCGCTGCCGGCTAGCCGCCCTTCCCCATGACATCTTCCACAAGCTCTACAGCCTGCAGTTCCTCTACCTGCAGGAGAACCAGCTCCACTTCATCCAGGACGATCTCTTCGCTGACCTGATCAACCTCAGCCAGCTCTTCCTGCACGGCAACCGCATCCGCACCCTGTCCGAGAACGTGTTCCGTGGCCTGGTCAACCTCGATCGTCTGCTGCTGCATGACAACAGGGTCCGTCAGGTCAATCGCCGCGCTTTCCGCGACCTGGGTCGGCTGACCATGCTCTTCCTCTTCAACAACTCCCTTGCAGAGCTGCCCGGTCAGGCCATGCGTGACATCTCCTCCATCGAGTTCCTGCGGCTGAACAACAACCCCTGGGCCTGCGGGTGCGAGGCACGTCCCCTGTGGGAGTTCTTCAGAGGTGCTCGTGTGTCCAGCTCCGAGGTTCTGTGCGCCTCCCCAGCTTCTCGTCGTGGAGAGGACCTGCGCTTCCTGAGGGAGATGGATTTCGCACTGTGCCCTCTTCCCGACCCCGGCTCCCTCTCTGGCACCACCACCACCACCTTCAGCACCAAGACCCGCTGGTGGTTCTCCAAGCACAAGCCCGTCAGCACTTCTAAGGGCATCTTTGAGAAGACCTCCGAGACCAAGGCATACCCCTTCAAGTCCCAGTATCCCTCAATCACATCTACATCCACAAAGTATGAGCTCGGAGAGGAGGAGGCCCTTCTTCCCAAGCTTGACCCAGAAGAGTATTGGGCCAACTATGGCAATGAAGATGCAGGCATCACCTCTCTGCGCTGCTTTGAGCTCGAGTGCCCTCCTGAATTCGACTCTCTGCCACCATCTTCCTCTACTTCTCACTCCTCATCTTCTGTTCTCTTGCTACTCTCCATGTCTGTCTTGACTGTCTGCATCCATCTTCTTTTTGGCTGAATCTGTTTATCTCAAGAACCCTCTTCCCCCTCATTTTTCTCCTCTCTGGAGGAGGGAAAACCCTGTTTGCTCAATTTAACTCTTCAATGCCTTGATTCCTGTTTACTATCAGCCTCACCTGTATCTCTGTTCTGTTCAGTTCGAGCCTCTAGTTCCTGGTAACTAGAGGGCACTAGACTGATTTAGGATACAGTGGGTAAGCAGGGAACGTTGGGCAGTACAGGCCCTTAATGGAAAGTAATGAAATCTGTTCAGAGGGCTTGGTCAGTTAGGCAGATACTCGGTCCTTCATTTTTTTAAGGACAAGTGTATTCTAAGCCATCTCTGTCACAGTCAGTGCAGACAGAGGATAGAAATTTCCATCTTAGGTTTACGTACAATATTTGTATGCTTTTAGACTTTTCAGCCACTCTAAGTGCTTCTATGATAGTTGTAATTATAGCTTGTGATGTCACTTACGACACCCTCTTTCCAACAGCGCCAGAGCTCCATTATTTCAGTAGTTAGTTGGTAACAATAGCATAATGAGCAAATCTTTTGATTCCCTTTGGAACGCAGCGATCGAATGTTATATTTGTTCTGTTATAACAGAAGGGTCTCAAAATCATTCAGGGCTCGAAAAGCACAAAAGGAACGGCACGCAGCAGCAAAGCAAGATAGGCAAAGCACAATGGAGTGATGAGTTTGAAAGTGTTGCAATACAGCTATAATTTAAGATGAACAGAGAGAGCAAAAGCATGCGCAGGAGAGACAGAGCGCACGCACAAGAAAAGGCGAAAGAATTCATTACATCACCCACTAGCTATGACAGCGATTATCACTTGTGTAAATATGCCATCTTGGCAGAGGGAGCTGTAAATAACGCTATGAAAGGCCTTATGCTTGTCACTGTTCTGAATGGCCAAGAATGTCACTGTGAGTAACGTCTGTGATATTATTTGTATGGTCAGTGCATGGAAAGGTCAATCGAGAGTGTGAATGTCCTTTTTTTACTGTATGACTTTCAAAATACTGTTAATATGTTGAGTTATTACTGTAAAATACACTACCTACATTGTTCCAAGACTTCCCTTTGTTTATTCTTCTTTTCAAATTTGATTGTAACTGATTGTATCTGAATATTCCAGCAAATTCCATCCTTTCTCATTTAAAGTATTGATTTTAAATCAAAACAGTCAACAGCTTGCAGTTATAGTCAAAAAAAAAAAAAAAAAAAGAATTGGCAAAATGCTAAATACTGGGACCGAATCCAAGCCAAGGCAATATATGAAGGACTGTTTCTTGAAATGAACTGGCTACTGTAGAAAAATGTGTTTATTGACAGATTGGTCGACATTCAGATTAATGTCTTCCATTGGTCAGGAACATGCAAGGAGTGACTGCTCTTGGTGAGCTTGCTGAAGACAAATGGCTTTCTTCGGTGGTCTTTGCCTTTTCCTTTTTCCTCCTCTTTCAAACTGCAATAAAGGAAAGAAATGCTTTAGGGAAAACAAACAGAGAGGGCAAGGACAAGAGGAGCGAGAAAAGGAAAAGAAGAGAAAAAGAAATGCACGGAAAGCAGAGGTGGATGTGGGCGGTAGAGGCGAAGAGATGGATGATAAAGGATGGACATGCTGATAAAGAGAAATGCAATCTAAATTTCCTTAATACAGTAGGTAAAGATATACTGTTAATTCCAGCAATATCCTGTTTGTGTTTTCCCTGAGATACTACTGAAACAAAAATACTGATGTTTTTTTCCCTCGGATGTTACCATGACACATTTATGTCTTGCAATGTTTGTACGCTGTGTGAATGTATATCTCAGCTGAACGGGTAAGGTCAAACTGCCTTAAGGTGCTCTCGAGTGACCATGTTTGTGAGGTTGCTCACGGATGACCAAAGCATTAGTTATACCTTTTTACCCAGAATGTATGCATCATGTGCAATCGAATGTAAGAATGTGAAAGAATGAGCTGTTCAATCTTTTCACTACAACACAAAGTGATGGACAGAAAGCATGACAAAAGAATAAATGCTTATCTGTGAATACGAAACATCTCTGGTGTGGGCGTACTGTCTTTATATCTCCATCCAACGGCCACGACTCTACAGCAGAATCTCGCATGTGCCTTCTCTCCCTCGCATCTCTCAGTCTGACCTCCCTTGACACATACAGACAGACAGACAAATAGACAGACATACACACACACACACGCACACGCTCACTCTACTCCTCACCGCTTGTAAAGTTCTTTGAAGGCAACATCATTCACTATAACATGCAGTTACCATGCAACGCACTGGCCATCATTCAGAGCTTCGATTCAGAGTTGCAGAGTATGCAAGATGTGTGCACGAGGAAACGCACCCCTGAGGCTGACTAAAAGATGATGTTATTGGAAAAGGTATTCACAAAGCCCTCCAGCTGTGGCATTGAATGGTTATTGTTAATTCAGAAAGTCTTCTTTTTTCTTTCGGTCTGACTGCCTTTAGCAGATGGCTCTCACTGAAAGAGCAGCAAGATGCAGAGAGTTTGCTTCAGTCTCCCACCATGTGCAAAGGCAGGCTGTGCTTAGCACAAATGTGTATGCATACGCACACACACATATACGTGTGAGTCCTGGTGAGAGGCTCAAGTGCTTTTTCTTTCAATTCCACAGTAAATCTACCATGAAAACTACAGCCAACAGGCTTTTTCATCTTCCGTCCAATGTTCAATCTCCAGCCTGTTTGCGTTACAACTTCCACTGATTGCGGATTAAAGATATCAGTGTGATGTGAATCATGTTTGTGTAGACTGCAATTACTCAACTAATCAACCAACTGAGTAAACTGTGTATGGCCGATTATGATGCATGAGGCTATTTTCTGAATCAGGCCTTTGAATGGAAGACATCTGCATACCGATGCCCCCATTGGACGGAGTACTGTTGCGCAAATAGTCCCTTCATCATCCCACCCACCATCTGTGTGCCCATTGGCTGTCGGCCACGCTGCTCAACAATGAGACACAATGAGTTGGCTGGCAATCGAGGGGTGGCGACCACGTCAATATCACTGAATATTAGATGAAAAATGAGTCACTGAATCACATGAATGGGGGATATGTGTGAGGAAGAAAGAAATGGGAGGCAACGTCTTGCTTTCTGTTTTGTATTTGTGCGTGCGAGTGAGTTTACCGGAAGTTGCTCATCACAGCAAGAGTTTGAAAGTGTTGGTAATCGCCCCCATGAAAAGAAATGTCAAATAAATACAGTTACTGGTACATTTCGACACATACACATGGACAGCCCTATGGTGTGTTGTTTAGTTTATTCAACATGCAGATTTTTGGGAGCTGAAATTGCATTTTTTCCTCTATGAAACATGATTAAAAACTTATATAAAAACTTATAAACAATATAGCTGCTGCAGGGGCTGCATTCGGTATAAATTAGCAATGATTTTAACATGTTCCCACATCTCTGTCTAGCGTGCAGTTCAGCACAGCTCAGAGCTCTCGTTCTTGGTTAAATATTCAGGGGAATTTTTTTCACACTGTCTCTTCTTTGGTCTTTCCGCTCGGTTTGTCGTCATCAGCTCCTCTCTCACCCCTCCCTCACCTTTCTCTCGTTTTCCAATATTCACTCCCATTCGTTACCTCACTTTCTTCAGGCTCTTTTTGACTTGAGCTTGATGCTTTTACTACCTATCACTCATCTTCCTTGACTCTCCCCTCTTTTCTTTTCCCCTTTTTTGGGCTTAATTATAGGTGTTCAGAACCCATTGCTGTTGAGTATTGAACCCAAGGATCGATGTGTGTTGGAGGCCCAGAATTTAATGATGTCCTCCTTAATGATTACCAGCATGCCTATATGTAGGAGGAGGAAAATAAAAAGTGTAGGGGGTGCTATATTGATGCGTCAACCTCCATTCATCCTGTAAACACACTGACAGGTTTTTATCTCATATGTTTTGATGCGTTTTCAAAGTGTAAGGAGAAAGCCGTAAAACTCATATTGCTCTGCGTAAATGGAGCAAAGAGACAGTGGCTGACGTTAAAACTTGAAAGAGAACCAAAAGGGAGACAGAGAGAGAGAAAGACAGACTGCAAGAGACATCAGCAGGGCTGAAATAGTGTGTGAAACGGTGAATAAAATGCAGAGAGGAGTGAGAGGAGATGTGAGATATTTGAGTCACATTCTTGGCAGATTCCGGCGCCACAGACATTTGGAGAGTTTATGAATTGCGTATGCAAAGTCGCACACTTGCGCGGGTGCACACATACACACTCATTTAGCCCTAATCACACATTCGCAGAGCGCTGCACTCTTCCCGCAGTGAGGCAGACGGTTTTCAAATGGAGTGCGTCATCGCTCTCATCAGTGAATCGTGGAGGGTTCACGTGCCTCGGCTGCCTGAGCTGCAATTTTACACACATACCTGTAACTTAACTGTCTGAGAATACTGTTTTCAGGTCAACTTAAAGCAAAGATAACACCCCTTTTGTACCTTATCTTTGCACAAATAGGATATATTGAGAACTGTCATTAGCTGGTCATGTGAAGCTGGTCCTAAGCAACTAACTCCTGCATGACCAGCTTAAACAGCTCCCAGCAACCATGCTTCAAAACATACTTCATCAACACTATAATGTTGTTCTCTTGTAACCAAACAGTTGCTGGCAGCCATTTACTTCCACAGTATGAAAAGTCACAGTATGGAAGTTAATGGCAACCAACAACTGTTTGGTAACCAACCCTGTTGAAGAAACCAGTATCTGGTTAGGTATGTTTTAAAGCATGCTGGTCATAAGCTGGTTTTACATGACCAGCAAAGGACCATATTAAACCAGCTCAAGACCAGCTAAGGACCAGCTGCCATGCTTCAAAACATACCTAACAAGCATATGCTGATTAACAGGGATCATTCTTCTAAATATCTTCTTATGTGTTCAGCAGCTAACTGGCTCTAAAAAATTTTATCAGCAGCAGTATGCTTAGACTTAAAAAAATACACTCCACCGAAACAAGTAAAAATTAGGTACAAGGGATAACTTTTTTGGTACTTACTTACAGGACTTTAAACACTGCACTTTTCACTCTAGTTTATTTAATTTATCTAATTAGCAATATCCACTGGAAAAAAAATAATGCAACTAAAGGAAAGTTCTGTCAAGGTGAATACTGGTGAAACTACATTTTTAACATTTTTGCGAGAAAATGAAAGGCATGCTAACATTTCATATGTATTTCAAACACATTTAATCACTTTTTGCACTTCTTGCATAATTTAACAGAAATGCAAATTACAAATGATCTAAAAACATATTCTCTATTTACCTTGATTTCAGGGATTTTTTATTCGAGCCTGTTCTGATACCGCTTACACTTTTGTCGGCACACCAACTATTACAAGAAACTTTCACCAAAACTGCAAAACCATCATAAAAGTGACCAAAGTTGAGGAAACACTCTCTTAGACTTTATCGTCGTTTGGCACATCATCTATTAGGGTGTCTTTCAGAGTGGATATTTTTGAAAGACATCTGTAATATTTGAATGCATTTGGTTTTATTATGAATGTGAAATTTTTGGGTAGCTGACATAAAAATTTCAACAGCTTATCATGTGTGATTTATTATGTGAAATGCAGGCCACAAAGGACGCGCCGAGGTGATGTACCAAGACAGCTGCCACTAAAGGTGAATACACAGAAGCATCACTGACTAGGCTTTTGAAAACCACCAGTACCATCTGCTTGCGCCTATTTCTGCAAAGCTAGATCACACATTTGGTTGCATGAAGACCAAATCAGTATCCAAATTGGATCTATCATAAGAGATGAGATGCACACTTTTATCTCTAAGGGGATGTTTGTGCAGAAGGTTTTCTTGCATTGCATTCAAAACAGCTAGACAGAGCAGAATACACAGGAGACAGTCTCCAGACGTTTTTTTTTTTTCAATTCAAAGCTGAACTATTTTTAACTAGACATGACATCTTATAAACACATCACTTACGGCAGATGATCAAAAAAACATCAATCATCCTGACATCCTGACTAGTACCAGAAACTAAAATGTATAGTTATATATAGTTATTACATACGTATTTGTGACATATTTGTGACATATACACATACATATATACATATACATATACATATATATATATAAGTAAATAATAAAGTCCTGATGAAAAAATGTGATTTGTCAATTGCAAATTTATTTCATCACTGTCTGCCACTGGTAAAGTACCCATAATCCCAGAGGCAAGATAATTAGCATATACTAGTCAAAGCCTGACTTCTAAAAATGCATGAATAGCGGTATGTGATATCTGACAGTTTGGCGCTGTTTTTCTTCCCAAAAGTGCTATATTTTTTTCTTGCATACTATCAGGTGAGGACTATTTCAGTTTTGCCCTTTTTCGACCCACACTACACTAATAATAATATTTTTGCCAGACAGTTAGCGATGACACAGATGAATAAATTAAGCGTCAATACTTTTTTCCTTCTCAATCCTACATCCAGCATATGACTACCATAAATATCTGCCTAAAGCTTACTATGTTGAAGCTATAGTGACAGACTTTTGTGCTTTGTCCAAAGTTTATGACATTTTATAATGCTCAATATGCAGTTAATATACTTCACTGATTCACATCACAGTTAACATTTGCAGACAGAAGCTAGACATCTGTCTGATGTACTTAGTGTAATAAATATATCACTGTCCTCCTCTTTAGCTAAATTTTAGCCTCTAACACCGTTTGCATCTTTACAATTTTATTAATATGTTTTGCTGAAAAACAAGTACACAATCTTCTACACACGTCTTTTTAAAAGTAAATAAAAATAAAATCTAGTGATTTAAAAAGTAAAAAAAAAATTCTAAGAAGTGATTCAAAATAAGCACTTTCTGGACTAAAGTAACTTGGGTTTACTTGATTATCCACATATAATTTGTTGGAACAGTCATGTTAAAATGTTTTGTTTATTAAAAATATACTCTCGCTACTGAAGAGTTTTGTTATTATATATCAGAAATGTTTACTTGTACAGTATCTGTCAGTCATCACTATATAACATTGCATTATGTGTATTGCCCTACAATAAAAACTACAGAGGATTGCTCACAATAATAAGCATAGTATTTGTGTGACAAGGAATATTGCATTTTATTTAGATAGTCTGCTATACTGTTATAAACATCACGTTACAAGCTATCAGAATTTCATCTTATTTTTTTGATCATATAAATATCAGAAAATTGCTCAGTTGCTCATTTTACTCAGTTTGGACCTCGAAATAAAACCAGTGTATTTTCCCCCTCCTTGTGATTAGTTGTATCTCATACTATTTGAGCCACAACAGCCTGATGTATCAAATATGATTACTCAACTACGATTTTATTAAGATGTTCAGTAAACTTTTGAAAAATAGATTCAGAATGCTATTATATGTCAAGCTTTAATGCTGTTTTTAAAGCTTAAAGCTTTTGACCTTAAATGTCTATGACCATATTTATGCTTCCTTCCTGCGCTCCTTTTCAAGTCTTTTCAATTTTCGGTCCCTCGTCTTTCACTACACGCACGCTGTCTTTCTCTGCATCATCTTGTCTACGTTCTCCCTGCTGCTGTTTTCGTCATCCTATTCTCTTTTGTTTAAACTCCTGCCTCTTCTCCTTCTCCACCCATTCTCGCATCTCCTCTTCAAACTCTTTGCCTCTTTGTTCTACTTCCAGCTCAACCTATTTTTGCTCGTGCTTGTCTAGGCAGTGCGTAGAGCGATCTCAGTGAGTCAAAAATAACCCTGGACAGATGCAGAGTTGTGCCCTGGGACACTCACGGATCCCCTATCATCCCTCTCAAGATGGCCGACAATAATGAGTCATCCGCTGCCTCTCTCCATTCATCTGCCTAGCAGCCTGTGCACTATTAAAGAATCAACCCTCGTCTTCCTACACAGACACAGACACAGACAGACAGACAAACAGATGGAAATAGATAGATAGATAGATAGATAGATAGATAGACAGACAGACAGACAGACAGACAGACAGATAGATAGATAGATAGATAGATAGATAGATAGATAGATAGATAGATAGATAGACACTTCACCATGTGAGTATACTTTCAAAAAATAAATATATATTACCACTCATATCATGATTGTGGTCTGGTGAGAACTGTTTAAAGCAGGAAATGAAGGCATCTTGAATGTACTGTGTTTGACTTTAGAGGAATAATTAATAGAATAAGAGTAATTCTGTCATCATTTACTCATCTTTGAGTAGTTCCGGATCTGTATGAATTGGTTTGTTCTGCACGAAGCAAGATGTTTTGAAGAAAGTTTGTAAGCAGGCTGTTTTAGGTCACCATTGACACCCGTAGTATTTTTTTTTCTTACTATGAAAGTCAATGGTGACCAACAACTGCCTGCAATTTTTTTTTTTGTTTCAAAATATGTTCCTTTGTTTTCGGCTGAACAATGAAATTCACACATGTTTGGTATTTCTTGAGGGTGAGTAAATGATGACAGAATTTTCATTTTTGGGTGAACTACTGCTTCAAAGACTTCAGCTTCTCCGTCTGATCTTGATCATTATTTGTAGTGTTTCATGGGCTGCCGATGCCCTCAAGAGGTGAAAGTCTGCAACAGACTTGTCCAATGACCCAGATTTTGCTCTGCTGCTCAGAGTGGTTTTCAGTAAGGTTGGATAGCTCTTGATTAGTTCTACAGGAATGCATTGTCTGTTTATAATCACTCTTTTCATATCATAAAATAGAATTGTATTGCATATTACTAAAACAAATTTAAAATAACAATGGCTACAAAAACAGACAGTGAAAGTCTAAAGGCATAACAGTTTTAGTTGATGTGAAAATGCTCCTGTAAATTTATACAGATGAACAATGTCAGCGATGCTTCTGTGAATAAAAGCGTTTGATTTTTTTTTAATGAATAACATATTTATTTACTTTTTTTTAATACTACAAATATTGGGTTTTCTTCAATCCACAAGTCTATGATGCACCTTGCCACAGAATAAGTGTAATACACATTCTGGCCACAAGGGGGCACACATATATCATCAAAGTATTCCTAAAATTACAATATTAAAAATAAAATAAGATTTATTATTAAGCATAAGAAAGATATCTTCAGATCTAACGTTAAATAGTAAATTCAGGCAACAGAAGTAAAAATACTGGTTTCAGTTTTATGTTTATAGCAAATACATTGAATTTTGAAATTATTTAATAGTCTGCGCATTCAAGGACACATTCCATAACAGAAATATGCTTTTATAGGTTACAAACAGGGCTTGACATTAACAAGCCGATTAATGTAGATACTGAATTCATATGATTGGTAACAGCCCTATATTATCTTATTATATTAAGTGAAATTATTAATAAAATGTAAGAATTTGTTTTGAAAAATTACACATGCTTTTAAAACGGGAAGGGGAAAATCCCCTTTAAATAGGTGAAATGACTTGGAAACATTTGTGTACAGTATCAAGTCATATATAATGTCATTTTCTAACAAGGAAATTGAGGCCAGTGTGAAAATGCTGTGAGCGGCCACTAAATTTGGAAAACCACTAGACACCTAATATAAAGTGTGACCATTACGTTTTATTTAAATATTTGTTTATCCTTTACATTTGTGTTATTTGTATATTTATCCAAAACCTGGAGATAGAACCAAAATATTGTGATCATTGTGGTTTCAGGCTTTTGAAGGATACACATATTTAATTAAAAAAAAAAAAAAGCCTGAACAATCAAATTGTCACCAAGCCAGCAGAGGGAGCTCTTACCTCTGGGTGATCTGCGATCACTCCCTCTGCTGCTACTTCCTGTCAGAGGACTATAAATACTGCAGCAAGCCACTCAACTGCAGGTTGCATTGTTTCGCCTGTTTCGTTGTTAGATCGCCCGTGGATTATTGTCTCTGGTTTATCTGGTTTTGACCCTGCCTGTCTTCTGATTCCGTGATTGTTTGCTGCCTGACCTGACCACCGCCTGTCTCTGGATTTTGCTATTGTCTTGCCTCCTATATATCTGTTAGCCCTGTTCGACGCCTGCCTGTTATGACCATGCCTTCGTTTAATAAAAGCCTGCACATGGATCCGCACGCCTCAGACCCTTCATACGTGACAGAATGCAACCTCACACCAGGATCCAGCGGCTTTTCACCGAACCATGGCCAGGTATGCACCTTGCAATGTCTTTGCTAACCCTCAAGCAGGGCACCCGATCACTTGAGGATTATACTCAGGAATTTCTGGACCTGGCTTACTTCTCTGATTTACCGGACTGTTTGCTAATTGAATTTTTTCACGAGGGAATAAATCAGCCACTCAAAACACAACTTGTTCGAGAGGGTCCACGTGAATCACTGGCACACTTTATTGAGTTTGGTTTAGTGACTGTGGGGTCAGCTCTCACGTTGGGTATTATGGAGGAAGAAGACACTGCATTTATTCCCAAGATGGCCGCCTTCCCCGAGCCGCTGCCCAAGATGGCTGCCGCCTGCCCAGAACCGCTTCCCAAGATGGCTGCCGCCTGCCCAGAGCCGCTTCCCAAGATGGCTGCCGCCTGCCCAGAGCCGCTTCCCAAGATGGCTGCCGCCTGCCCAGAGCCGCTTCCCAAGATGGCTGCCGCCTGCCCAGAGCCGCTTCCCAAGATGGCCGCCGCCTGCCCAGAGCCGCTTCCCAAGATGGACGCCGCCTGCCCAGAGCCGCTTCCCAAGATGGCCGCCGCCTGCCCAGAGCCGCTTCCCAAGATGGTCGCCGCCTGCCCAGAGCCGCTTCCCAAGATGGTCGCCGCCTGCCCAGAGCCGCTTCCCAAGATGGTCGCGCGCCTGCCCAGAGCCGCTTCCCAAGATGGTCGCCGCCTGCCCAGAGCCGCTTCCCAAGATGGTCGCCGCCTGCCCAGAGCCGCTTCCCAAGATGGTCGCCGCCTGCCCAGAGCCGCTTCCCAAGATGGTCGCCGCCTGCCCAGAGCCGCTTCCCAAGATGGTCGCCGCCTGCCCAGAGCCGCTTCCCAAGATGGTCGCCGCCTGCCCAGAGCGCTTCCCAAGATGGTCGCCGCCTGCCCAGAGCCGCTTCCCAAGATGGTCGCCGCCTGCCCAGAGCCGCTTCCCAAGATGGTCGCCGCCTGCCCAGAGCCGCTTCCCAAGATGGTCGCCGCCTGCCCAGAGCCGCTTCCCAAGATGGTCGCCGCCTGCCCAGAGCCGCTTCCCAAGATGGTCGCCGCCTGCCCAGAGCCGCTTCCCAAGATGGTCGCCGCCTGCCCAGAGCCGCTTCCCAAGATGGTCGCCGCCTGCCCAGAGCCGCTTCCCAAGATGGTCGCCGCCTGCCCAGAGCCGCTTCCCAAGATGGTCGCCGCCTGCCCAGAGCCGCTTCCCAAGATGGTCGCCGCCTGCCCAGAGCCGCTTCCCAAGATGGTCGCCGCCTGCCCAGAGCCGCTTCCCAAGATGGTCGCCGCCTGCCCAGAGCCGCTTCCCAAGATGGTCGCCGCCTGCCCAGAGCCGCTTCCCAAGATGGTCGCCGCCTGCCCAGAGCCGCTTTCCAAGTTGGCCGCCTGCCCTGCGCGCCGCTTCCAACATGGCCGCCTGCGTGCAAAGCCTCCAGTGCCGCGCGCTCGTGCCAAGCCTCCAGTGCCCGCGCTGCGTGCCAAGCCTCCAGTGCCCGCGCCTCGTGCCAAGCCTCCAGTGCCCGCGTCTCGTGCCAAGCCTCCAGTGCCCGCGCCTCGTGCCAAGCCTCCAGTGCCCGCGTCTCGTGCCAAGCCTCCAGTGCCCGCGTCTCGTGCCAAGCCTCCAGTGCCGCGCCTGCGTGCCAAGCCTCCAGTGCCCGCGCCTCGTGCCAAGCCTCCAGTGCCCGCGCCTCGTGCCAAGCCTCCAGTGCCCGCGCCTCGTGCCAAGCCTCCAGTGCCCGCGCCTGCGTGCAAGCCTCCAGTGCCCGCGCCTGCGTGCCAAGCCTCCAGTGCCCGCGCCTCGTGCCAAGCCTCCAGTGCCCGCGCCGCGTGCGCCCGCCCAGTGCCCGCGCCTGCGCGCGCCGGCCCAGTGCCCGCGCCTCGTGCGCCCGTCCAGTGCCCGCGCCGCGGCGCCTCCTCGTTAACCCACCTCCCACCCTTACCACACGTCGACGATGGATCCCAGCAGCCCCTGCACTCATCCTCTGCCCTCCACCTGGAGCTCGCCACGGGTCTGCCAGTCTCCATTGCCGCCGTGGGTGAAGGATCCTCGCTTCATCGTCCCGCCTCCGAGCCCGGACTCCAGCTCGGCTTGTAGACCCGCCGGCTTCCCTTAGGCTCCTAGCTCCCTCCTCTCCACCGTGCTCCGTCAATCCACCAGCTTCACCAGGCTCCATCGTCTCTCGGCTACGCCCTGGTCGGTCGTCGACCATCCGTCGCCTCAGGATTCCTCTCCTCCAGCCGCCTCGTCCCTCCGTCCCTCCGGCTCTGTCAGGCTCCTCCTTCCCCGGCTCTACCTCAGTCCTCTGTCGCTCTGGCTCCGCCGCGTCCTTCTCGCCCCCCGCTCTCCGCATCAGTCGCCAAAGCCTGGGGTGTCGCCTGGGACCTCCAGCGCCTCTGCATCACCCTGGCTCTTCTGCTCTCCGCTTCGCCTCAGTCTCCTCGACCACCTGCTCCACCGCCGTCGGTCGGCTCCATGGGGTTGATGACCGTTCCCTCTCTATGGCTCCTCCCTCCGTCGGCTCCACCACTGACCATCATGGCTGGGCTCGTGCATCGCCTCCCGATCCTTACTCCTCCCGTCTTCTCCTGGCTCCTCCCACCGTCTCTTCCTCCTGGTCTCAGCTTGCTGACTCCTCCCGAACCCCTCCCAAGCTCCCAGTTATGTTTTGTTTTGTTTGTTTTGTGGAGCGCCAGGAGTCGCTCCTAGGAGGGGGGCTATGTCACCAAGCCAGCAGAGGGAGCTCTTACCTCTGGGTGATCTGCGATCACTCCCTCTGCTGCTACTTCCTGTCAGAGGACTATAAATACTGCAGCAAGCCACTCAACTGCAGGTTGCATTGTTTCGCCTGTTTCGTTGTTAGATCGCCCGTGGATTATTGTCTCTGGTTTATCTGGTTTTGACCCTGCCTGTCTTCTGATTCCGTGATTGTTTGCTGCCTGACCTGACCACCGCCTGTCTCTGGATTTTGCTATTGTCTTGCCTCCTATATATCTGTTAGCCCTGTTCGACGCCTGCCTGTTATGACCATGCCTTCGTTTAATAAAAGCCTGCACATGGATCCGCACGCCTCAGACCCTTCATACGTGACACAAATGCTAATCAAACTCATCTTAGATTCTGGCAGTGGTTATATATATATATATATATATATATATATATATATATATATATATATATATATATATATATATATATATATATATATATATATATATATATATATATATATATATATATATATATATATATATATATATATATAACTATAAACCTCAAATCATTTTTGTAAGGAAAGAGAAGTAGAAATTCAGAAGTAGAAATTCTTATATTAAAGTTACTCCACCCCAAAATGAAATTTTGTTATTAATTACTATCAAACCGTAAGAACTCTGTTCATTCATTTTTATGCATTCTGACAGCTCCTTAACCCTCCATAGACAGCAATGGAATTCTGGATCTGTAAAGTTAATCAATCATCATTTTATGAAGCCATGAGATTACTTTTTATACATAAGGAAACAAAAATAATTTTATTTAGCAATTTGTCTCCTCCACGTCACTGTTTTGGAAAATATCATACTACATTGTTTGATTTGACTGAGAACAGCATATCCGTGTGGTTCAGCTGACACAGAGCAGTGTACTCTATTTACCAATCACCTTTCTATGTTTCTGGTCTCTACTGACATCATAACAAGTGATAATGTCACTATACTTTATAAAGTTAAAATGCAATCAAAACTTTTGTGAAGACACTCGGTTCATTTCACGTGTAAAAACACCTGTGTCCCATCATTAGGCTACTTGAATTAGTAAGAATGTGTAAAGTGTTTAAAACTATAGCCAATAATGATGAAATTGTACGTGGATCGTCCTCTGATGAGTTAAGAAAGTAAGCCTATGTGTCTCGGCTCAGCCCTGGCCCGATTTAACCCCTGCATACAAGCCTACTAACATTGCAGTGATTGGAGCCAACCACAGCATTTTAATTATGATTCAAACAAAGACGCTGCATATATTTAAATGTTTAATTTTGTATCATTTAGAAATTTGAAGCAAAGGCAGAACGGTCTGACTCCGAGCTGTGTTTTGTAAATTACACTACATAAGACACACCAACAAAACAAAGGCATCATACCGAGCTGAATGAGTGAAGAAATGTTCTCCCTGCCAGAAGGTGACGCTTATGAACAGCAGCAGCAACACAGCCTTTTCTTAGTTACCCCAGCAAACAAAACATTTACCTGGCCATCACTGCTGATTTTACTGGCAATTCACATTTTTTATACATAATTATAATCATTACAAAATCTACTTTTTTTGTAACATGCGTTACTGAGATTGTACCGGGCATAATACTACACTATACACTGTTTTATTTGTTTATTTGTTTTTATATTATAGTACCAAAATTTGTTTACAATGCGTTATATTACTGTATTAGGCTACAGCAAAAAGGAAAACATTACTAATGGCTTACTTTTGTAATGAACATTAAGAATTACAGTATGGGTGCATGTACAGCATGGGCCCACAAGTCATATAACTTATATTCATTTTCAAATATCATAAAGAATATCAGTTAAAATTACAATTGTATGTATGTATATATATATATATATATATATATATATATATATATATATATATGTTTTAATCTTTTGTTAAACTTATGTAAACTTTTAAACATCTTGGGCCTAAATGTAATTTTTAGACAGATTTTTTAAAACTTTTTTAGACACAAAAAGTGATTAAATGGAGTATGTTTTACAAAAATATATACTATTAACTTTCTAAATTATTCACACTTATTTCTTGTTTGTGAAACTTTTTTTACAATTAACCAGCAATTAAGTTTTTTTTTTCTACAGCCATTTTTATTGTATGAACATATCTAATGCTACACAATTTGTCAAAAATGTATAAATGAGCTACATATAACATTCTATTGACCTGAATTTCATCTGATGTTATATCGGCTTCTGATGTTAGCTATAATTAACCATTAGCCTACCTGTTTTAAATTTATTTGCAAATTTCTTGGACTCATTATTGCAATAGCTCATACTATTAGAAGTGTTATATGCAAACATCTTTTCACATGTCAACAGGCTACAATTTCCTTGTTGGTTTTTATTTGTAGCTCGTCAAAATTTCTGATTCTGAGAGGTTCCCTATTATTCCAACTCAGGGACCACAGAATAAAGTATTATTCCCAAATTCCGAGTGTTTTTTTATGAATACATGAGCATCTACTGATCTTGGATTAACGTCTGCTTTGATTAACTTGTTTGGAAAAAGGTCACACACTGAGGATATGATATGCATATGCATCTGCCAGACAGGACTATTCTAGTTGACTGTTCTATTTTTACACTCTTTGTCATTTGGACCGTATCTAGGCATTTCAAAGTATTGATGTGTTCCTGTATATTTCACAGGAAATTACAGTCTGGTTTAGCCCTGGCATCTGTCAGGCTGCTTGTATTTTATGTGTGTTGTACACAGAGCAGTAGATTTGTGTTATTTGGTCTAAAAGAGGTGGTGTGACAGATGTTGGTCAGATTTGTGCGGATATTAGGGTGGGTGGGGGGATAGACGCTTATCTGTAAAACTCCTGCTGTCCGTTTAATCCTTAGAGCAACACAAGCGTCTTGTCTGTCTGCCTCCCTCTCAGACACGCGTATTTAATATGTCACTGTGTCACTTTTTATCCTTCATTAAGCTGTTTATGTCAGTCAGTTCATTACAGACTTACAGAGAAAAGTATAAATACATTAACTCTTTGTTTGTCATAACTCTGCTCGTTCGTTCGCACGGTTCCTGTACGCCAGCGTTGAGGTCAGGCGTCTGTTCTTTACGGTCTTTCATCAACACCTGAGATTGGAATGAATTTGACAAGTCCCTCCCGTCAAGCGCTCTCCAACGTCTTTTCATTGGCCGCTCGGGGTGGACTGACGGCAGCTCTCAGCCAATGAGCTCGCAGGAGGGCGGAGACGTCAGACTGTTCTGGGAGGCTCGTGGATGTGGACCCGTAGCTCGTGCCGCTGCGCTGAGCTGCGTGAAAATACGGTAAACCTGTCGCTAGCTTCAAGCTACGCGAGCTTTAGCAGGCTGTACGCGACAGAATATAAACTTAAACGACTTTCGAGGGGACCCAAAACTTGAATTACGTATTATAAGCTCGAGTGTGTGCAAAATAAGGCGAAAGAATTACAGTTTGGACGCAGGCTAACTGGCTAAGTGAGCCGTCGGCAAGACCCCACCACCCAAAGATTGAAACGGAGATTAAAGCCATCATCTAATCTATTAAAGAGGATAACCAATGTCACACACACCAGTCCTCTAAAGCAGCGACGCCAATGAACTGACAGGTAGGTCGCCAGTGGTGTTATTTTATTTTAACGTAAAGACTGTTTTGAAAAAGGGGCGATATGATGCTAGCTGTCATGCTAATAGTCCTGCCCAGCTGTGGTGCTACTACTATTTATGATTATATGTCAATCCAGCGCATCAGTATTATAACTTACTGATTTCTTTTACATATAAGTCATTTGTTCTAGGCCTGTCTCTGCTGTCATTCCTCGTGTAAAAGAATAAACCGTCTTTTAAGGGGCTGACCAGAGATAGACTTTACAATTGACATGTACTGGTTGCATTTTCAGGCAAAGCCTGAAATGTGCGGTTTAAATACCGTTTTTTGTTGCAGTTTCACTGAGTTAATCGATCGAGGCCCCGTTATGGTTCGCGCGACGCCACCGCCTTCACCCCGCGTTCAGTATCGGCGTCGCGCAAATTCATGTCAGGGCCTAAAACCGATGACAACAGTGCAGCTGCAGCGAAACACACCCAAAAGATACACACCGCCTCAAAGTAAGACAACGCCGCTCTGCTTTTTGATTCCTTTTAGCCATTTAATCCTCTCACCTGACCATAATGAGATCGTGTTTATTAGTTATGCACGTTTTGTGTTTTAATCATGTGTGAGTCATTCATTTTCATCAGATCACCTGCTAATTAATGCCCTATTATTGCTTCAGTTAACAATGAGTGAAAATAGCAGCATTTCAAATGTAATCATAATATGGCACTAACTAGGTTACTTACGATCAGTGACTCACGTATGAATGGAAACGTGCTGAACTAGAGAATATGAGCTGTGCTGGTGGAAATCAGTCTCTGGTTATAATATGTTGTATTTTTAGTGGAGGTAAGTGTAGGTTACATAACTAGCTATATCAGGTAAGATCTGGTAATTGTGTATTTTATTTATTTATTTAGTAAAGGGGTGTGTCTGGAAATCGAAAACGTTCAAAGGGCCTGTGACAGATCTCTCTCCTCACAGAATCAAAGAGATGCTTTGCTTCACTGTCACCGTGTAAAATTGGCAGTCGTTTAGAGGATTGTGGGAATTGCAGGTTGCCTCAGTTGGCAGGGAGTGTAATGCCACATGGCTTTAGGTTTCAGTCATTCTGTTGTAAGAGGACGATGAGGAGGAGTCGAGAGAGAGAGAGAGAGAGAGAGAGAGAGAGAGAGAGAGAGAAAAGGATGCGGAGGAATCATTACACACTGTGTGTGACCTGAAACAAAATACATAGTATAGTCCAATAGCAACATAAGAATCATTCTGTGTTTCGAAATGTGTCAGACTAATTCCTAATGCAACCTGATTTTTAGGTTGCATTAGGAAGTTTGGTTTGATTAAATAAATGTACCTGCTCTTAGTGTAGTTCGTCTGAAAAAGCGTCAACGCTGCCATATAACCCTTGGTGTGCACCTAACAAGAAAGTAGAGATCCACTTATTGGTATGTTTCCAAACAAACTGGTACATTTTGGCTGATATATGAATGCAAAACAGACACAATACATCTAAATGCCACTGTTTTGACCCTTTCCCACATTTTATAAGAGTTTTGTGAACTGGTAAAGTACCACCATGTCTACACACAATCACATGTAGCCCAACACACAGCATTGTTTTGGTTGTTGTGTATGTCATAAAAGCTGTCCAATCAGGTTGCAATTAAAGAACTGACCTAAAAGTCTAAACATGGTGTCAGGAGATTTATTCATAAATTTGCTAAATTCATCATGTTTTTAAAACGGCACAGGAACAACACAACTGTGTTTTTTTTATTAAATAAGCAACCAAAAATGCCTATAAAATGTGTCCTAACCGCATGTCTATTGCATGCAGTATCATGCAGCGCTAACTAGAAGTAGAGTTGTTCGAAGTACCAACCATGATACCATTCGGTAATTTTATGTCATATGTTTACTAACTTTATTTTCTAAATAATTTTTTATAGAGCACAGAAGACTGAAGAACCTTGTTGACTATTTTCTTTGCTTATAGTGTTAGTTCTCCCCCAAAATGTTGTCATCATTTACCCACCCTCCACTTGATCCAAACCTGTAAGAGCTTCTTTGTTCTGTTGATCATAAGTTATTCTGAAGAATGCTGGTAACCAAATAGTTCTGACTTCCATAGTATGGAAAAAAAATCCATTGAAGTCAATGGCTACCGTCAATTGTTTGGTTACCCACATTCCTCACAATACCTTCTTTTGTACTCAGGAAGAAAGAAACTCATACTGGATTGAATCTTTTTCACTTTGAAAAAGTAATGCATGTTTGATGTAGATGTCCCCCGGATTTGCAGTTTTCAGTTGAATGGTCATATTACATTTTGATTAATTTGTGATTTAATAAAAATTTAAATGGTTGTATAGATAAAGTACCCTAAATCGAAGTATATCTAATTATATATATTTTAAAATTACAAAGATCATATCAGTTCGGTTTTAAGAATAATTTTAAGATTGTTTATAAAAATATATATTTTAAATGCATATGTTCTTTTACCAGTGTGAGACAGCAGTACTTAGTTATGACTTGTGATTGATTTGTAGCCTTGTGTGTGGACAAATAGCTTGTTACTGGAATCCTGTCATGTCTGGTTGGGACAAGATGCCTGTAAAGGTTTTTACATGCAGAGCACAAATTAGGAAGACTGAATTTGAGCAAAAATCTACATGTACCAATCTTGTTTGTTTGATCTTTCTGGAAAAAGTGCTTAAGGTTCTTACGTGACCGTACATGTTATTGGTATATTAAAGAGGTCATGAACCAAGAAACAAAAATTCCCTTAATTCATTGTACTGTAAAAACAGTATATGAACGTAGCGTAACGAGAGATGAATACAGGTCTACATAAACTATCTAAACTTTTTGCGTTGCCTTCCTTCTGATTAATTTTAGGAAAGATTTAATGATCTCCATTTTTAAAGAACTTGGACTTTTGTTCGTTTACAAACCAGGCACAACGCAATACAGGATTTTCAGAAAGACTGAAATGAAAAGATGATTCTATGTTGGATGTGACACTAATGTTGTACCACACAAGTGTGTGTCAGTTTTTATGTGGTAATTCACCATTACTTTGTCTGTTGTTGCATATCATTAGATATGTACTCAGTACTTTTTTGCATTTTTACGTAAATCTCAGCTGCGTCTCTATATGAAGGACATATGCTGTCAAACGTACACTGTTAGTCAATCATAGCAATGGGCACAAAATTCTTAGTCTACAGTCCGGCATGCCTGTTCAAACCGAGCGCTCCAATAAGGGGGGTCAAAACAGGAAAGAAAATAGCCTATTAAGTCTGGGACACACATCACTGACAAGCTACTGGAGGTGTAGATGTTCCGTGATCCATACAGACCAGTCCCCCAGGGTTCAGCACACATATGATCCGTGGATTAACTGTTATCATTTGCACGTGTTTTGCCTCAGTAGTTTACACATTTAAGCAATTTCAGACCATTCAGATGAAGAAGTCGTCAAAGGATACACGCAGTTATGTGAATGGCCATGTCCATGTCTTAAGTTAACATATACAGATGACAGGTAAAGGAACCAAATGTGTATCAGTTTTATGTACGCGCATTGAGCCTTTAAAGAGACAGCAGCCTAAAAATACCTGCTTCTGTCTGGTCTGCTGATCGAACAACACCGCAGCTTTAACAAAGATTAATCTTTAATTTATACAGTAAGCTTAATTGTGGTGTTTTGAATTAATTATTACATCATCTGAAAGCTACTGTTACTTTATACAGCTACTTTCTTTATATAGCCTATACATTTGTTGTAGGGCTGTCCATCTAGTAATTTCTGCAACTGTTGTTGTTGTATTACTGACCTTTAGTGCTTAAACTAGTAGTTTCTGCTGGGGTGCAGAAATCCTTAAAATAAGCCTTTTTTTTTAGTTGACAAGCTGTTCAATATCATGTTCAGTTTTGAGGGGGATTCATTTGCTATACTGAACTCGATACTATGTAGCTTATCAGTGATCTACGGCTCTGTGTATTAACTGCTGCTCCATTTGAAAATAGGTTAATTTACCGCTAACCAAGGGACCACTTTCCTGCCTTGATGTGCATTAATATACTATACGATATGTTACCCAGCCCTAGTTCTATATGACCTTATTCTACATCCCTAATCCTACCTACTACCTATGCCTAACAACTACCTTAATTACTATTAATAAGCAGCAAATTGGAACTTGAGGTAAAAGTCATAATTAATAATGATTAAGTGTTCACTATTCTAAAGTGTTACTCTTTATTCTTATTTTCATATTGAGCAGTGTAGGCAATGCAGCTTTGCAAATCTTAATCTGGTTATGGAAATATAAATAAAATTTATAAGCCGCACTTATTATAATACAGTGGCCATAATGAAAGTAAAAGCCAGAGAATGGAGAAAGACGGAGCTACCTTAATGATTAATCTCTGGCATTCTGTTCTCTTGTACTCTTTCTCTTTCACTTAACATACACACTGAACCCATACCAAGCCTTTCCTAAATACTGGTCAAAATGTCAGCCAGACTGTTTCCTGTCTGTTGCTGACTCAACCACATTGACTGGACTCTGATCCAGCGGTTGATATAACCTCTAACTAAATTTCTTGCCGTAGGATCCACTGCACCAGTGGATGCTGATCTAGGATCAGACTTTCCAAAGGTCATGATCTTATGTAGAGTATACAAGCTGTTCAGATGCACAACTCCACCCTGAAATGTTTTGGAGTGGTGTCCCTTGGACCTTATGCAGGGTTACGCAGCTATGGCATTTTTAGACCAAACCCTGGGTCAGATTACCAAATGTCAGGCATAGCTAAACTGATAACAAGGCTGTCTGAAATTCGCTTTAAGCCTTCTCCGCTGAGAAGTTCACTCAACAAATCTAAAAGAGAAATATTTTACAAAACTGACCGTAGACAACACTGGGCCGGTGAAACACGGTGTTAAATGAGGTAAATGTGTCTTTCAGCATAATAGCATTGGCACAAAAACTGAATGCTTTAGGACTCGAGACTATCATTATCATTTTTATGTATTTTTTGTTTTGTTTTGTTTTTTCATGGTGTTGGGAGAACAAACAATAGCGCAGTTCTTTGTTGAATGCCGAGTTGGTAATAAAGGGTGTACTCAATTAAAATGAGTCATAAAACCTGCAAAATGTAGGTTTATGCATAATTCCAGTACAGTAATCACACGGAAAGATCAAGTCTTGCTATTTAGTTTGTTTTCCAGAATGCTTTTCATTTTAAGGTTAGTCTGTCTGCTTTCACATACAATCATGATATCTTATGAGCAATGATGACGGAGATAATTTTTTTCTTAGCTGTCTTTTTTAGATTAGACATAGTAATGCCTAACTCTTCCTGGAGTTAGTTACTGTATTGAATTGCTATTTTGAATAGCACCTTCACCCCTTTATTCATTAATTAATGAGGACATCTGTCAGCTGTCACCTAACGGCTGTTACTTTAACATCCTTCTCCTTTATTTTCAGCCATCTCCTCTTGCAGTATACCCTCTCTGTTGTGATTGCATTTTTGCTAATACACAATGTAGCTTGGTTAAATGCAGTTTTACAGATAGTAAAAATTCCTTGATTTAAAAAAAAAAAAAAGACTATTGCGTTCATAAGGCGTCTATATATGTTGAAAGTTGGCAGAATTAACTTTTATCTGATTAAAAAGTGTGCATGTGTACAATCTGCTGTGATAGTATCGCTGTGTACATCCTCCTTTTCGTGATGTGTGTGGTTTCATGATGTAGTTGGCAATACCCAGCCCTAATGTGCACGTTGCACGCGCAGTATCAGAAGGCCTTGAGGCTTTGCAAACATTCAGACATCACCTTTGTTTGCATAACATTTGATAGTGAAAGCTTATGTGATGTCATTTCAATGTGTGCTAGATGAATTAAGAGAAACTGGTTGGAAATTGCCCTACACATGTCTCTGTAGTTAGGGTTTTTCCACTTTGGTTTAGTGTAAGTGAAAGAGTTATTCTCTAGGCTGACCTGTGGGTGTTTGAGCATTCATTTGTGTCTTGATGTGTATATACTTTAAGAACTTATTTATAAAATGATAAAAATGTATAAAAAATAAAATGCTGAAAATATAAACAAAAATCAGTTATTGTTATTCTTAGTATTTGTAATATAGCTGATGAAGGTTTGATACATCACTGTTTATATAGCACTTTGTACACCTTATGCTTTAAAAAAACTGTATGTGTGTAAATAAAATGCTTTGAAAAGAGAGAAAAATCATTTTGATTTGTCAGTATAAATTTAATTAAATTTTGATGAAAGCAAACTAGCTAAATTACTTCTTTAGCTACACTGTTAACTGTAATTATAACTTTAAGTGAGTCATTTGTTTATTCAAACTAGTAACAACTGAATTCATACATCTTTTTCAATAATATTACGTCAGTTTCTCATTGAATTTTTGTTTGCAGCCCTGGAGGACAATCCAAATATTATTTATAAATATAAATATAATTATAATTTGCTTTTTGCTTGATAATGAAGTCAGTGGCCATTACGTCAGTCTCAGTGTCATTTTTTTTTAATAAATCATTCTAATATGCAAAAATAAGCATTTCTTATTATCAATGTTAAAAGCAGGTTTTCGCTCATTTTTATGGGAACAGTTTTTTCCCCTTCATTACATTGATCAAAAGTGACAGTAAAGAAATGTAGAATGTTGCAAAAGTTTTACTTATTTTAATTGTAATAAAAAATTAAGGCTCAAAAGCTGTTCCAGCATCAATAAGAGAATCTTTATTTACAATTGAGCAATAATATGAGCACCAAAATATGCACCAAATTAGCATAATAAAATGATTATTTGTTGTGTAGAATTTCACAACTCACTTTACTTTATGGAAACTTCTAAAAATCTAAAGTTAAAATAAATAATAAGCACTTTATTTGTTTCTACTCTACCATTTAAAATTTGCTGCTCAAGCTTTTTTTGGCTCAGAATTAATTATTTTTTTCTCTGTTTTTTTCAGGTGGAGTTTATTTCCATTCTCTCCTGCACACCCACTGGAAGGCCCCAACATTGGCTGAGTTTGTGGATACTCAGGGTTTGAGTGTGCGTATGATCAGCTGAAAGACGAGAGAACTCCACAGCATCAGAGAAGAAAGCGCAGGCATGGCTCAAGGCACTCCCTTGAGGCCTCGTCCCCCAGAGGTCCTTATGTAATGCCTCCTCATCTGCTAATAGACGGCAGCTGTGCCTGATACACCCACACAAACACATTTAAGGAAGTCTCTGAAGTGTCCCAAAGGAGAAGTTGAACTCTTGTCCATTGTTTTCTCTTTGACCTCATTCTCCCTCAGTCTTCACATGCTCACCTGTGAATCCCAGGATTCCTCTGAGCTCCAACTTTTTCATTTCGGAATCGCTCCACTAACCTGGATCTGTTCCCAGGAGTTTTGAGGTGTGTGCAAGCTAAACCCAGCTCTTTCACCTTTTTTTTTTTTTGTGTCTATGTGCAAGCTTCATCAAGAGAGGTGTTTTACCTGGAGCATTCCATTCGTTTCGTGCCTCTTGTCTCGAAGCGAGAATTTGATCTAATCAGCTATGCAGGTGTAAGCCTGTTTACTGGAGAAGATACTGTCCAGTCCTTCGAAACTAACCTGTGGATCAGCAATGCTTCGACTCCGGAGAGACAAACTTGAGGTTCCGTTTTTTAAGGTGCAGTGTAGAGCACTTGCTGTTTGACATGAAGGAAAGACATTTTTATATTTTCTGAGTGTGGATGGTGGGGGGAAACGGTTAACGGTTGATTCCGTCTGATTCCTTCATTGTCATAGCTCCCTTCAAAACTGAACGACACCAAAAGCTACACCTCCAGTCAATCTTTTTGTCTTTTGCTGGTTTATACATTTTTTTTAATATATATTTTTGTTTTGTTTTTTCTTTTTCAACTGCCATTTCAAAGCAGAAAAACTCCAGGACATTAACTGATTACAGTGCTGCTTGTCAAAAAAAGAAAAAAAACCTAATTCATATCCATTACTCTCCTCTACCTCTTATTTTATACAGTAACACCAAACATTAAAAAAACTAAAATTTAAATCACCATTTTTTCCCCCATATTCAAGTTTTTTTTTGTTGCACTTTTTAAACTAGCCCAAGCCTTTTGAAATCAAATGTTTTCTTTTTCTTTTTTTTTATGATTGTTTTAAATGACCCAAAAATACTTAGATTTGAAAGACTTTAGACAATTTAAGTTTTATTAAATGCTTTAATCACCAATAAGCCAGAAACTTCAACTCGAATAAAGTCCCAAATTTTTCTAATTTCTTTTTCTTTTTTCAAAAATACTTTTTCAAATTTGAGAATTTGTTTTTGCGTTTTTGCAACAATGCTCATCTTGTGGCCTTTTCATACAATGCTGAAAGGACAGCGACTTCTCCCCTAGTCTTTCTTTGCGTTTGTGCTGTCTTGACAACACAAACACACAAACGGATCATTTTCCGTGGCACGCTGCCATCCTGCCCCCTGGGTGATGCCGAGCGGCAGCATGAGTGGGGGCATGTCTGGACCCACTTCCCCACCCCACCCCACCGTTCCATCCAGACCTCTCCGGCCTAGTCGCTACGTGCCAGTCTCTGCGGCAACGGCCTTCTTGGTTGGCGCAACCACCCTCTTCTTCTGCTTCACGTGAGTACACAAACACGTTTACTAACACTGATTGCTGCAATCATTTATGATGGATGAGTCAACATGTTCTGGTAAATCACAGTGATCAAAAATGTATTGCTGTGCTATGGCGTGAGTAATGGCGTGTTTTGCCTAGACCTCATTCAGAAGCACCAAATTATTCTACCTGGAACTGATTTTTGCTGGCATGGTTAATTAAGACAAGTCTTACTGAGCGGTGTGTGTTCACTTGCTTACAGTATGATGGTGCACATAAGCTAGGTAAAAACTACTTTGGAGAAATGTCTAATAAATATCATTATTGCATACGAGTTAAACATCAGGCTTACCCTGTAGATTATACTGTTTCTAACAAAAACAGTAAGCTGTTGACATCATTTTATAAAAGCTTTGTATTGTGAGTTTGCATATATTGTTACTGTACAAGTATGTCTGTAACAGTAAATCATATTTATGGGGATGAGAGACGACTGCATGCCCTTTTCGTTCTTATTTAAACCTTTAGAAAAAATGACTAAATACCATTTATGTCCTTTTTGATATCCATTTGCTTAGTTATCATTTTTCACCGCTATAAAAGATTGATTTCAGATGTATTTCTATAAAACCCTGTATAAAATGTGTAAAAATACTTTACAAAATATCTTGTGTGATGATGATCATATGGCAGGTAGGACAGTTTAACAAAATTTCAGTGCTGTCATTTTTCAGCCTTTTTATCTTTTAAAAGAGATTGTTATAGTCTGTGTTAAAATAACTAGAATCGTCTTTTTTGTGTGCGTGTGTTGAAATTTTTGACAGCATGCATCTAAGAAATGCGCTTCTAATAATATCCTCAGTTCATAAGTTAACGTTCAATACAGCAGGTTGTATCTTAAATATCAGATGTTTTCCGCACATCTTAATATCAGAATTTTCCTTGCCTGTACTGTATTAAAAGGCTACTTTACTTATTAATAATCTCAGTTATATCTCAGCATTTGTATTGATATGATAACAGCGTTGCCCAAATCTTAAGCACTGCATATGAGAAACATCAAACGGAAAACGATACAAAACAAAGGTGCAACAAAACCTCACTACACTACAGATGTGACACCAGGTTCACACTCTGTATGAGGTTTGTATTTTTCCATGCTCATGTTAACGGAGTATTCAGAGCATTCACCAATCCAGCAGACAGAGATCTTATACTAAATTCACTCTTTGCAGCAGTGCAGAGATCGTTTGTAATTACACCATAAATGCATAAAAAGTCTACTGTTTCTCAGTCAGCACATGGCTTTTTGGCTTGATTAAAAAAACAAGTGCACTTTTAGATAAACAAGGCAATAACAGTTGGCTCTCGTGGAGGTAGGAAAACAAAGTATTATTTGAGTTTAAACGTGAATATGTCTATAAAACACATTGTATTACAGTACTGTGATAAAAGAGAATCACAATGCTGAAGAGCACATTTAGTAACAACATTTGGATTTAAAATCAAAATTCTGTTTAAATGTTTGTTTTAAACAGCTGCGGATCTGTAAACGTGTCCTCTGCACCGCATATGCAGATATTATACACACACATCTATTTGAACACCTGAGGCAGCGCATCAAAGAGCTCACTAGTGCATGGCAAAAAAAAAAAACCTGGACACAGGATTTTTGTTGTTATTATTATTATTATTATTATTATTATTACCTTGTCTGTTCTTGAGAGGTTTTCATGAAGCTCTAATTGTTTTTTCTTTTGAAAATGTTTCGAATTCACACTGAATGCATTTCTTTCTGTGTGGGCCAAAATTGTGATTTTGTTGAAATTGCAAAATTGATATAAAAAATAATAATAATATTTGCAATTTAGATGCATTACAATTCTGCACAGAATTCTGTTATAACAGATCAAACTGCCCTGATGTAGAAATCCAAATGTCGCAACTCTTGACTATAACCATGGTGTTGTGGCAGAAAGTGTCAAATATTATTGCAGCATTCATTTCAGGGTTTGCACAACCTTCAGAAAAAGAATTTCAAACACTTTTCAGCGACTTTCAAATAATTCAAACTATTTCCAGCACTTTAAAGCTCTAAAGATAGTTTAAACATTATTAGATAATTTAAACAGAATTTTTAGTTGGATGACCAAAATAAATATACTTTGTGGTAAACAAATGCTTTTGTTAAAAAAAAATTCATTTCTACTTTTTGCATTACATTTATAAAAGTGACTATAAAATCGCTATTATAAAATATCAAGATCACCAGTATTTTTTAAAGTCACTGACAAGTTATTTGAGAGATATAAGATATATTAGAGAGAGAGAGAGAGAGAGAGAGAGAGAGAGAGAGAGAGAGAGAGAGAGAGAGAGAGAGAGAGAGAGAGAGATAGAGAGAGAGAGATATAGAGATATATAGAGATAGAGAGAGAGAGAGAGAGAGAGAGAGAGAGAGAGAGAGAGAGAGAGAGAGAGGTGTATATATAAGAATAATAGTAATTTTAGAGTAAAGTAAAATTTTATTTGAAACTGATTGAAACTAATTACTATACATTTTGTATGCTTCCCAAGTCAAGCTTAGTGCTTTACTGTCAAATGTGTATCACCAAATAATAAATATGTAATATTATTAGTAATTGCACTTATTAATAGTTTTCTCTTGGTGAAATTAAGAAATCGCATCAGCTTCCTGTTGACTTCTTGTGCCCTGTGTTCTGCATGTCGTGACCTGTAAAAAATAACAGGACTATGAAATAGTCATCATGCCAAAAAAATAAAAAAGGCCCTTCCAGTTCACACACAAAAGGAAATCTGGGGGGCTTAAGTCAGATGCTGTGTCACGTCTGTTCATTCTTGTCATTTGCCCCCCGATCCCTCTCTTCTCACCAACCCCTCAGATTAAACTCTGAAAGGCAATGAAAATAGGACAGCATCTGTCATGAAGAGCCACTTCTCTCTCTGTCTCTCTCATTTTCTTCTCTCTTCTGTTTTTGTGTTCTCACACATTGTATGTTTTGTGGTACCCTCTCTTTCCCGGGAGAAATTGTATGGTTATCTGTACGTCTGTATTGCTTAGAGTAAGAATGTGGTTAAAACATTATCAGTGATTATCAGTTCCCTTGACAACCAGCCCTTTTCCTAAATTAGGACAGTTAAACAGACTTGACGAAAATATATAAAACATGCATGTAGTGTGTGATTTCAGTCTCATTCATGCCTCTTTTTCTCACAGGTGCCCTTGGCTTTCAGAGCATTTTTCCGTTGCTGTGCCAATATACAATGGCATTATGTTTCTGTTTGTTCTGGCCAACTTCTGTATGGCCACTTTTATGGATCCTGGCATCTTTCCTAGAGGTAATGAAGCAATCTGCGATTATGTGTCTGTGTGAGTGTACAGCTGCAGTAGAATGTGTCGCTCTCTTATTGGAAAAACAAACAGCTTTATATATAAACCACTTAATGTTGTTTTTTTGTTTGTTTTTGTTTTTTTAAGTCTATACTTCATACTGTAGTCAATGGATGGAATATTTTTTTATTTAACTGATCTTGATGTACTAAACATTAGCTGAATCAACCCTTTAAGCAAAGCAGTGTTTTTGTTAACTAAAACTAACAAAAATGATTCTGATATTGGGTAGAAATAAAATACAATGTATTTAATGCATAATAATTATTAGAATGTTTATTGTTAATCAGTTCTACAATGGTATATAATAATATAACTTAGTCGATCTTAAAGTCAACCCTGGGGGGGGAATCTGGAAATCTGAAAGTTAATTGGCTATTGGTTATTTACTTTGTCTGTTAGGTTCATTTTACACTAATGAATTGTGCACAAGATGTGTGTTAAAGAGCACATGTATACATTGGTTATAAAATGAACGGGGTTGTTGACTTAAGATGGAGTTCAATAAAATACAACTGTAGTTTGATCCACTGAGGAAGGCATTTTAAAACTCTGTGTATCTGTTGTAGCTGAGGAAGATGAGGATAAAGAGGATGATTTCCGGGCTCCTCTTTACAAGACTGTGGAGATTCGAGGCATTCAAGTGCGGATGAAGTGGTGCTCCACCTGCCGTTTCTACAGACCCCCGCGTTGCTCTCACTGCTCTGTGTGTGACAACTGTGTGGAGGTAAACACACACTCGTACCTTATTCCAGTCATTGTTAAGCTGACTCCCATTATTGTGTATTAACAAAACAAATGACATTACAATACATAGCCATTCCATAACATTTGCAGTTTTTTCTAAGGGTAAAACCTTTATCGTTAATCAGTTTGTCCACTCTTGCTTTGATTAATGCTTTGCAGACTAGACTGATCGATTTGTGTTAATTAAGTAGATAAGTGTGCTTGCTTTGGACAGCCTTAAGCTTTTCTCTGTCTTTTTCACCATTATGACTCTCACACACACACTTATTGCCTCTTCTCTTCTCGCAGGATTTTGATCATCACTGCCCGTGGGTCAACAACTGTATCGGCCGGAGGAATTACCGTTACTTCTTCCTGTTCCTGCTCTCTTTGACAGCTCACATAATGGGCGTTTTTGGCTTCGGCCTGCTTTTCATTCTCTACCACACCCAGCAGCTGGACAGAGTGCATTCAGCTGTCACGTATCCTCAAAAAAATTTCAGTTTTATGTGACCAAAAAAAACAGTACTTGAAAACGGTGTCTTGAACTTAACTGAATTATATTATGATGCGCTATTTTTCCTTGACCCTTTGTCAGTATGGGTGTCATGTGTGTTGCTGGGCTTTTCTTCATCCCAGTGGCAGGTCTCACTGGTTTCCATGTTGTTCTGGTGGCAAGAGGCAGGACCACCAATGAGCAGGTTGTGACATGCAAAGTCATAATCTTCTGTTGTTATGTTTGTTTTCCTGTCAATAACCATGCTGTTGGTGGTGGCGAACTGGGATTAAAATCCCTATTAAGCAGTTTTATAATCCTACAAAATATGACCTTCTCTCTGGCCTCCTTCTTTAGATTGTAATCTCATCTTAATCCTCTTCCCAAACCAGTTTCTGCCCATTTCTCCTACTCTTTGTGTTGACAACGTGCACACTTTTGTGTTTTATTGTCTCACAATTTTTCTTTACTGCCTCATTCCATCTCTTTTTAATTATTTTTAAATGTGACCCTGGACCACAAAACCAGCAACAAGTAGCACAGGTATATTTTTATCAATAGCCAACAATACATTGGATGGGTCAAAATAATGTTTTTTTTTATACCAAAAATCATTAGTATATTAATTAAAGATCATGTTCCGTAAAGATATTTTGTAAATTTCCTGCTGTAAATATATCAAAACTTAATTTATGATTAGTTATATGCATTGCTATAAACTTCATTTAGACTAATTTAAAGGCAATTTTCTCTCTTTAGATTTTTGCAACCTTCAGATTCCGGAGATTCAGATAGTCAATGTCTGACAAATATTGTCCTATCCTAACAAACCAGATGTCAATGGAAAGGTTATTTATTTAGCTCTCACTTACAAAACAGTGACCCTTATGACTGGTTTTGTGGTCCATGGTCACAAATGTTTTATGGCAAATAACTAGTTAGGTTAAGTAACTACTAAGGTTACTGTGTAATGGTAAACTCTGTTTGTAGGTAACAGGGAAGTTCAGGGGAGGCGTGAACCCCTTCACAAATGGCTGCTTGAGGAACGTCTCGCACGTTCTGTGCAGCTCACAGGCACCCAGGTATGTTTTCCACTATGTTCACAACTTTGACCTATATGTAGTATTTTCTTATTGAGATTTAAACAGTGTTGTATTCTGATCGCTCAGGTATCTTGGTAGAAAGAGGAAGGCTCAGACGGTGTCTGTTCAGCCTCCTTTCCTCCGACCGCAGCTTACCGAAGCTCAACTGGCAGCCAAGGTGCTCGACAACGGAATCCAAGGAGACCTTCACCGGGTAAGGAAATAAAGCCTTTTTACTTATTTTCTACAGTGCTTCTCTCCATCCTTCTCCTTTTGGAAGAAGAGTCTCTCAACTAATATGAAATATCAGGGAATTTTTAAATTGTATTTTCCAGACCTGAGAAAGCTATGAAATTAAATTACATTTTTGATAAACCTTATCTGGTAACTAGATAGGCCATGGAAATTCATGATTTAAATTGTTTGAATGAGGCCATGATGGTTACCTCTGCCACTGAGATTTAGATGTTTCTCTTAGAACCAAAATCCCTAGGTCAGAGAGTGCGTTAGACTATTTTGCAAGCAACTGGCTCCAATTCCCCTTTCTGGCAGGCGTAGCTCAAAAAATATCTGTTTGTGCCATTTACCATCTGATTGAGGACGGCTGACACAGACAGGCTTGCATTAATATGGCTGAAACGTAGAGTGGCTTTTAAACTGTCAAACATACTTTCTTATTCCATAATGAAAGGTTGTGCTCTGAAATGATTTATGTTAAGAATACTTGCAATTTCTATCAGATTGGAGCACTTCATTACAGGTTTTTGACATTTTTCAACATTGTAACCTGGAGTTATGAGAAAGGTAGTCATGCTTTTTGGGAGTACATGGATTTCTGCATTAATGGTTTCTAAAGCGAAAGGCTCAGCTTGTAGCTTGCTGAGTTATAAGCACTGATAGTGAAAGGGAGGATGGCGATACAGTGTGGCAGAGAGAGCTGCTTGATAAATGTGCACCACTGTGCAGAAATGGAAGGAAGGAATTGATTATAGGAAATGTTCATTCACGTTTACTCCATTATCTTCAGAAGTCACCGTTTTATCCCTCTGATAAGGTTCCTGATTCTGCTGGCATCATTTGCAGCAAATCCATTGTTATTGTTTAAATTATAGCAGAGGTGTGTCTGTTGTAACCAGTTACTCATGGAAAGTTGGCATGCCAAATCGTCCAAAGCCTGAGAAAGAGCCTAAAGTGTGTGTTCATGTTGCCACTCCCAACAACCTGTTGTTCTGTGCCAAATAGGGTTGCATGGTATTATGCTTCCACCATAAAGGTTCATCTGATAATCACAATTATTATGGCTAATAAAGAATTCATCACAAATAACCAATCAAGGGAATGTCAACTGGCATTGTTTATTTAATCTCATCTAGTTTACTGATGTATTATCATATAAATAAACTCACTGTTTACATGAAAACTGGTACAAGTAGATTAGAAACCAGAATTAAAAAACCGAAGTACTAAAAATTTAGAATAAAAATACATAATTTAGTAAATTTTATAACTGCCCAGTGTGTACCTTAATGATGTGCAGCTCTTAAACACTGTTTGCCCGTTCAGGCCGTCAACAGTATAGCAATTTTTTTTTTTACTTTGGCATTGAGGAGGGAGCCATGATTTGAAAGAGTCAGAAAAAAAACGTTTAGTCGGCTGTTTTTGTCAATTTCTTTATTTAACCACATATGTTTTCTGCTTCTTTTTGCCATCTTTCAGTCTAAGAGCAGTTTGATGGAGAGTCAGTCTGCTGATGCCGAGCCTCCTCCTCCACCCAAACCAGAGCTCCGATACCCTGGGCTGTCACGAGGACCTGCCGGACACTCTGAGGGTTAGAGAAACTACAGTAGCCTTCTGATTCTCTCAAACATTCACAGATACTTTATACCTTATTTTTAGCATTTTTTAGTTACTGATTACATTTAGGATTTGACTTCAGTTGAATAATGTAAAATATACCATCAGTGGTGTCATTCTAATTCGGCGCATGCTCTTGTGATTGGTCTTGTTTTGCTTGCACACGTTTCTTTGCAAATGGCATTTATGAATCTGATTTGAAATGGTAGTATAAAGACCTGATCATATAAGAATAATAACTGTAAATGTAACTATAATGATAACATCTACACCAAAGCAGCAACCAAAGCACCAAATTTTGTTTTTTTGTTTATATATATATATATATATATATATATATATATATAAACAAAATAACTGTTATCTTGTGTCACTTTAAATGCTCAAGTGAATTGTTGTTCATTCTGAATTTTTTTGTAATATACATCAGTTTCAAATGATATTACCTTAGTACCTTTTAGTGGTACCTTTTGTGTAAACATTTGTTGTCATAGATTCATAGTTGTGGTTTTCATCTTTAGTGTGAACAGGCCTTTATATTGAGATTACATGCCGTTGTGTCAGCTTAATTAACTTCTACATTCCTCAGATGTGTTCACCACTCTGTTCTTTGTTTGCAGAGAGTAGTCTGTTGAATAAAGCCCCACCCACCCCCACCATGTTCAAGTACAGGCCCACATACAGCAGCCCGGGCAAGAACCACACTGCCCTCACACATGCCTATGCCAACCAGGTAACTTGTCTTTGTTGATTTATGTGTTGCTTGTCCAAAGTAAAGAGGTCTGTGTGCTCATTCACAATCTATGGTGGTGATTCACATCATTTAAGTTGATATCCTTTACACTCTTTTGCATGACCGTATTTATTTCCTTTATACCACATACAGTCTTTTTTTCTCTAACTTTTTGTTCAATCCATTAAATTGTTTTTCCCCTCCAATTTGGTTGACTCAGTGGCTTTCAGTTGAACAGTATCAGTAAGTTTACACTGTACTACTATTTATGTGTGTCTGTGTGCTTTGGTTTATTATGTGCCAATTATCTTCTCCTTTCTCTAGTATCTGTCTTTTTTTCAGTGTCCATATGCATTCATTTTTAAATGCAGCTTGTTATTGGAGCTGAGTTTGTTTAATTATCATTATAATAATCTCTCACTGTTTAGTTTATCACCATTGTAGTCATTTCATATATTTGACTTGAAATATTAGATGAAGTTATATAAAGATGTTAATAAAGCCCACAGTATGTCAATACAAACAATCAGTCTCTTACAAAATCGTTGTGCAAGACAATTTATAAATTGTTGCTGTGGGGGTGTGCCATTTTGGCTCTGTGATGCTGGATTAGGATATATTAGATGAGAAATGCACCATGCCATCTGATTTTGATTGATTCTGAAAGACCTGAGGCCTCATGAATAAAACTTTACAGAGTTTCCATTATGGAAGTGTGTACACAAGGTTTAAATTCAAATAGTAGTATTAACGCTGAGGGTCGGGGATTTAAATCAGAATTTAACAATCGTCTCCCTTTTAATAGCAATATACCAGCATTAGTAACTGTGACGTGTAAGAAATGGAGTATTAATATTGTATCAATACTTCAGTTTTGGTGAAATCATTTAGTAGCAAAACAAACTAGGTATTCATAAGTAGAGCTATATTTTCTTCTGTGAACTAAAAAAGTACCTGCAAGTTAAATGGATGAATTATGAACAGTCACTTGTTTGGCTCCAATCAAATCTGCAATTTAAGGCTAGGAAGCCAAACGGGGTAAATGTCATGCTTGCTTGTTGCTTACTTTTTGTACATGAGGCCCCAAGCCTTTTTTTTTTATCCCCTGCCAGCAAAGACCACAAGGCAAGAAAAGATAGATGTTGTGGTCTTTTGATTTTTAACGTTGCTCATGTGATGTGGTGAGCTATACTGAAACAAATGCAAAAATGACACTCTGCCTTTAGTGCGTCTAAGTTTGTTCCCTGCCTTTCCAAGCTTAGCCTCTTTGTCCATCACAATTCTGGCTCTTTATTATAGCTGTAGAAAGCGCTTTCCTAAATCATCAGTCCCCAGTGGCCCACAACATCCTTCCCCCAAGGGTTTTGTCCTTGACATCATCTCTTTAAATTAAGCTTTCCGATTTCCTTTAAAAACTTCATAAACTCTTCTGCCTGCTCTCTCTCTCTCTCTATCTCTATCTCTCTATCTCTCTATCTCTATCTCTCTATCTCTATCTCTCTATCTCTCTATCTCTCTCTCTCTCTCTCTCTCTCTCTCTCTCTCTCTCTCTCTCTCTCTCTCTCTCTCTCTCTCTCTCTCTCTCTCTCTCTATCTCTCTCTCTATATATGTAGATGAGTCGCGGGGACAGTCTTAAAGAGTCCTCTTCCTCTCTCCTCCAGTCCAGTCAGCAGCCAGGCTATCGCTCTGAGCCCAGTCTGGATGGGCGCGAGGGGGGTGGAGGAGCAGAGCGGAGCGGGCCAGAGCGAGCAGCTGGGGGTCCCGGAGGTCCTCCAGGCTCAGGGATCAGCGGATACTCCCTAGGAGGGCGTTCGTATCCCTCATTCTCTGATACCACAGCTCTTGCCGGAGGGGCCTCGCGGTCCTCCAGCGTTCGCTCTTCCCACAACGCCCCGCCATCCGAGGCCACCACCTCCACCAGCTACAAGAGCTTAGCCAATCAGACGCCACCGCCGGCCCCTCGGAACGGCAGCTTGTCGTACGATAGTCTGCTCACGCCGTCTGAAAGCCCAGATTTCGAGTCTGCAGCACCCGAGATGTCTCCAGGCCGGCCGCGCACGCCTGTGGTGGGATACAGCTCTCCCTACCTGTCGGCACAGATCGCCCAGCAGCGGGAGGCGGAGCTTCACCAGCCGTCCGCCTCCAGCGCTGCCCTCCTAGCCTCCCCGCAGCATTCCGGCTATCTACGTGGCTCCGCCTCCTCTCCGCCTGCCCCACCTGAACGTGAGCGGGAACGCCTGCTGCACGACTCTCAGCAGCAGCAGCAGCACCACCACCACCACCATCACCATCATCACCATCACCATCGGCCTCCCCGCTTCTCGAGACCCCCTCTGCTCTCTGACTCGGGCCCGCCTCAGCCCTCGTACCCGTACCGCACGCGCTCCACTGACACGCCACTGCCGCCCACCACTCACCCTCCACGCTCGCCGCACCCCCCGCCGCTGGGGAAGTCTCTGTCTTACTCTAGCGCTGCCGCTGCTGAGATGCAGTACCGCCTGGTCCGCAAAGCCTCGGCCTCAGTCGGGGGAGGGGGCATACAGGCGCCAAAGTGAGTACCTCCCCCTCAACCTTACGACGCTCTGCGCAGCCTGCTGCCTCCTTACTCCTACTCTTCCTCCTCCTCCTCCCAGACTCCTGTGAGTGTATCTCTTTCACTTCTTTCTTCCTTCTGCCTTTTCCCATCAGTCTAAACTCGTTCTTTCGATATAATAATTTTATGCTTTCGGTCAGTGATGAAATGTCGCTTTCTGCTGCTGGACGTCATTGTGTAGAATGTTTGTGAAGTTTTAAAATGGCATGGAAATCAATTATTTTAATAAACTAATTAAATAGGTTTCTTTTTTGGCAATTTTGCCTTGATTGTGACAGTACAGATCAGAACTGACAGGAAGCAATGTGCGAGAGAGATGGGGCGGGATTGGAAAAGGTCCTTAGTCACGATTCGTACTCGAGATGCCTGTAGCACAGCGGTTCTGTCAGCGCTGACTAATTAAGATATGTTTTAAAATCTGCATGACACAGCTTTAAGTAAATGAAAACGTCCTGCAAAGTTTTAAATCTGAAAATACACAGTGTGTAACGTTAGTGTCTCTCAAAAGAAAGAGTCGACTCTAAAAACAAGTCATTGAAACGTTTTTAAAACTTAAAATAATTCATTTAAATGTAGTGAATTATGTTATAAAATGCATTACTAATGGAACTTAAACACATTCACATTTTATTTAAAAAGTTTTTAATTTAGATTTAAAATTTTATTATTACATCTGACCATTTAACTTGAACTGTCCAGTCAAAGAAGGCTTTGCTAATGTAAGCATGAAAAGTTATTTGAAAAGTACAATGAATATTATTTATTCAGAAATTATCTGAAAAATCGGGACATATTTCAGGTAGTTTTTCCTCATGAATGCAAAACATTTAGTATTGCCTCCGTTCTATTATGTCCATCAGTTTTTTCAGTACCATATTATGATGTCACAGTAAACATGGACGAAATCAAATAAAGCAAGACAGGATGGAAAACATTTTGAAGTCTTCTGACATCATGTTGTAACCATGGCGACCTAGGTAGATAAACTGGATATTGTTTAATAAGCATATCAATTTGAATCATTGGCAAAATGACTAAATGGATAGATGTGAGAGACAGAGAAAACTTCATGACTCTGCTCATTTAGGGGTCTGGAAAGCCTGCTTTGCTTCGAGCTATTAGTCAGCTTTTCAAAAGCAGCAAAATCAACCTGGCCTTCACCAAGAAGCAGAAGATCTTTACAGGAAACTTTGTTGCTTCGAATGAGGAAGAGAACAAAATGAAACATTCTATCATAAGAGCTTTGCGTTTTAAGAGAAATTGAAATTTACTCGCAGGCAAAACTGAATTTGCTTTTCTAGCTAAACTTCATTCACTGCTTTTTTGCAATATCTGATCTGGGAGGCTTTTAACTGTATATCACATCACAGGAAGTGAATTTCACATAATAAGCGTCTTGTGATACGGTATACATTGTCAGTTATCACATTGTAATTCTTGGGTTTTTTTAACTGTGGAAGTATTAACTGTAATACTTATATTTTTAACTGTGGGAGTGAAACATTCATGACTACAGACAGCTGCACATTTCCTATCACTATCAATATTGACCCTGTTCATTTTACAGGCTTGTTAGGTATCAATGCATGCTACAGAACCATCATGCTTTTACTCTAAAATATAATATAAAATGTCTCTTGCTTACAGAGTTTAATAAAAAAAATGCAGTAATATTATTAGAACTGTTTTCAATTTCAATTGTTTTAAAATGTAATTTTTTATTGCGACGCAAAGCTGAATTTTCAGCAGTCGTGACGTGATGTATCAGAAATCATTCTGATATGCTGAATTTCTGCTCAAGAATCATTTTTTTACAATGTTGAAAACAGTTGCAGTGCTTAATGTTTTTCAGGAATCGATGATATGTATATTTGTTTTCAGAGCTTTTATTTAAAATATAAATCATTGCACCTTAAAATGTAGTCATTATTCTGTTTTAACTGCCGCTTCCAACAATTTAATGAAAACACAAACTGCAGGGTGCTATAAGTGCAGGAAATGGAAGCTGTGCATTCTAATCTAGATCTTTCTCTGATTTAGGGACGAGATTCAGATGAGGTCGTATAGTCGGACAAACGGGCAGCCGAAACCTTCTTCCACCCCCTCGTCCCCCTCTCATCCTGTCAGCGTGTCCACTCGCCCGGGTCAGGCGTATTCCAGTGTTAGCTCTTCTCAGAGCCCCGCCCACAAGCCTGGAGGCGGGGTGAAGAAGGTGACGGGCGTCGGCGGGACCACTTACGAGATCTCTGTGTGAGAGACGCTCCGCTTTGACCCGTGTTGTCAAGAATGGAGATCTGGACTCTTCACAGACACGTCAGAGAAAATCCTGTTTGGTGGACATTTATTGGTGCCTGCAGGAAAGATCTGAAAACATCTGACCTCTGCTGTTAATTTTTTTTTTTGAAAAGAGAATAACGCTGACCAGCAGGTTTTGGTTAGATATGACGTAGAGGAGGAGGAGGAGGAGGAGGAGGAGCAGGGGGTCATTTATAGTGGGACTTCAGGACTCCTCACCAGTAAGGAGCTGGAGCGCATATTCAATGTGACGGCTAAGGACCGGATTGCCTTGAAAACATTTCAGTACATAACAACAAAAAAAAAGATTTTTATCCAACGTAAATGTGTAAAATGTTGTGTATAGAGGAAAAAATTATCAGTTTTGTTTTGTTTTTTTTCCCCACAGAGTGGAATTTGATTTTTACAAAAGGGGACCTGTGGCATTCAGTAGCCATTTCAGACCACTGTGTTTGGCATGCGACAATGTTGCGTCTGTATCCAATCAGCACCAGGGAAGCAAAACATTAGGAAAGATTAGGAAATGGACTAATGCATTATTTAAGCAACAGCAGCCTTTTCAAGCGCAAGTAGTGTTTTCTGAGCAATGGCCTTGGAAATTCAAGGAAGTTTTTATTTAATTTTTAAAGTGTTATTTTATATGACTTTATAAATGGCTATTGATAAGATCAAATGTTTTTTTTACAAAGGCTGATGTTTGTTCTCTATGGACTTTTATCTAATCAAATCGAGGGATAAAGAGCTGGTGGCCGTTCTAGCTGGAAAGAGATCAGCCGGTAAACGGAGGGTTAACCGTAGCATAAAAATGCATTTGATATGGTGGAGCCCAATCTGCGGGGGGGCGTATTTAAAATTTTATCCTGTAAACATTGATTGGCTGCCTCTTAGATCAGTTGTTTTGTTTTTTTTTCACATTTCATTTTGTTATATTAATATGTGAGAGCCAAATCTCAATGGTGGCCTTGACTAGCCGGTCATGTAGGCTTTAAAGCTTCCCGCTCATGATGCCACACAACAGGGGGGGAACCATATCAGTGCCCTCTGATTGGACAGTTGAACCAATCAGTGGAAGTTAGCCGTCATTATGAATCATCAAAAGCCTTCTATTTTTAATTATTTAATTCTTACCTATTGCATTCAAGAAGATTGTGACATTGTGCAGGACTCATTTCAATCATCGTCTGTCTTGTCAAGGGGTGTCGATTTAACATTTTAGATCAGAGCTGGCAAATCAGGAGACAGAATGTATTTGCTGACTTACACAAAGCCAATGAATACACTTATAGGAATATTTTGGATCAAAAGATGGATTGAGGCGAGGGAGGAAAAGGAAAAAAAAGAACGTGTACTGTATAGTTTGGTGTGAGTGAACATGGTTGTGAATATGTGTATGCGTGCGTGCGTGTGTGTGAGCATTGGTAATAAACTCTTTATAAATCACTTATGCTTTTGACTTTAATTTCCCCTTTATGCATTGCTTCTGTTTTAATAGATTTCTGTTTTAACTGTTTTAACAGAACAATATATTTTTCTGTCCATCCATAAATATGTGGAAGTAGACATTAAAAAAGGTCTAAAAATATTTAGGCACTTTTGTTACCATATCGCTACAACTGAAAATAACTGGATGTACCAAAACATACATAATGCATTAATGGATGTGCTCCCATATTTGTGCTCTTCAGGCAACCTTTTTATAGGTTTAATGATTGATTTTTGTGTTGATCATTTAGTTCTATAGCCTTTTAAGTATTTTTATGTCTAAAGTTTAAGCTTTTAATTCTGGTTTTCGGAAAATAAAAGGTTTTTAGCACAGTTTTTAAACATATTGGCTTTAAAAAGATAGTATAGTTTTTTTTTTTATATGTATGCACATATTAATGTTTTTGGTATTTAGGTATGCTCTGGAATGAGCCCAGTTAGTCCTGAAACATCTACCAGGAAATGTTTTATGTAACTATATTTTTTGTACCCTTGCACATGGTTTGCGTTGTCGTTGAGAGTGCTTTGAATGCCTCTCAAATGCTAACTGTGCACATGGTGTCACTTAGATGTGCACGTTTCAGCAAACGTCAAACATCGGCTTGGTTGCTCTGTGGAGTCTAAATCAGGAGCAAATTTGAACAAAATGGATGTGAAGAACAAAGTGTTTTATTGGAATGGCGAAAACCCTTCTGTTCACAACCACTTAAAGCACTTCATCATCTTTCAGACATCAGTTCATTAAAGATTAGTGAAAAATCAAGACTCGGTTTACTCGAGAGGGAACTAAAACAATTTAGCTTTTTGTGGAAAAAAAAAATTCAAGCTTCCACACAAACAAATTAAAGGTAATGATTGGAAAAGGTTAATACGTGAAGACTGCCTGCAGCTTTCTTCTGTGCCTGTCGGTTTAGAATACAATTGTTAAATAATCCTTTAGCACAAAGAAAATGAAAATAAGCTTAATATAAAAAAAAAACATTCAAGACTTTTACAGCAGTATATTCTCTCTGAAATTAAAGTGTAACTGGATCTAAATGTCAAAAAGTAACAACTGAATTTTACAGAATATTATCTTGAGGTCTTGCTCTTAGAAACAGTAAATGTTCAAAACATGAAATGTTAAAGGCCCACTCTTTTAGGACCGCCGCGTTCGGTCTAGTAGTCCGTACCGTCACACAACCAAGCCACATCTTAGTAAAATAGTAAAAAAAAATCTAGAAAAAGAAAATACTAGGAGTGACAATGGAATGGGAGGATTAACAATACAAGAGAAAAATAAATGATAAAAAGTTTGTTCCCCGATGCGATGCATATGCAACGCAAAATAACCCCTTACTAATGATCACCATATTAGAGGTAGATGTCCCATGTTCACCTTGATTAAATTAAAAACGGCTGACAGACTGATATTAATGTCCCAAATAACAGCTGTTTGAACATCTGTGTCCAGTTTATCAATGATTATGACATTTAAATAGGTATTAACATAAGGATTTACTATATTATTGGACTCATTTTGCACTTAATTAATATGTTATACAAAAAGAAACAAGAGCACAATCATTCCGTTTATATCTCGGTACAAACTCTTTCTCTCTGCATACTGAACATCAGCACATCCTGCTCCAGTCCCATAGTGATTCACAGTGCTCTTCAGCAGCATGCGCTTCCTATTTGTCCTTCTTGCTCTCTGTGTCCATCGCGGTGATGGTCTCGGCCTCCGGCTCCTCCTCCTCAGGCACGGGGGAAAACACAGACTCGTTGGGCCTCTCGAACTTCTCTCCTTTGGTCTTACCAAGCTTCTTTGACTTCTGATACAGCTCGTTGAGGTTAAACTCCCGGATGATGTTTTCCTGGAAACAAAGGAAAAACACTGATCTGTATAGCGCAGAAACATACACAGAGAATAAAGGAGGATGTTTCCTGACAAAGTTTTTCCACTCGAAAGGTCGGATTTTTCGGATTAAGCCTCACCTCTGTGAAGGTCCAAGACACTGCCCGTCCCTTTTTGTCCACTTGAGGGCGCCTCATGATTTCCTTTCCCCCCTGGAAGAGCACCAGAGAGGGCAGCTGCTTGGAGAGAGGAGAGGTGCTGACCCTGTACCTGAGAGGGGGAGGGAAAACAGCAAGCATTGTCAAAATCGGTTACAAATAGCTCAGAAAAACAGACCCAGCAGAGCCACTTACTTTTTGGACACTTCACTGTAACGACCAATGTCCACTTTGCCAAATTTCAGTCCTGCACAGTTATACCTGAGTGAGAGAGAGTTAAAGTTAGCTATTTCTATTCAGAATATTGAAATTCGTAGAAACTGATGCTGGATGAACAGTACGAGTCAAAAGCTTGAGGTCAGTAACATTTAAATATATATATATATATATATATATATATATATATATATATATATAAATAATGAGCATAAAATAATTTAAAACACACACACATATGTTTTAAATTATTTTATGCTTGCATTTGTTGTACAGCAATATTCTGAAATTTTAATACAATTTAAAAAACAGTTTTCTATATAAATACAATTTAAAATGCCATGTATTTTTAGAATCCATTACTCTAATTTTCAGTAACTTGATTCTTCAGAAATCATTCTAATATGTTGATTTTGCGGATCAAGATGTATTTAATTTACTTTTTAATGCCAGCATCAAGACTGCTTTCAGGGTGATCTCAGAATAAATTTAAACCGAGTGTACAATTAACAAAACGCTAAACGTTACAAAACACGTCAAACCTAAATACACAAGCGCTACTTATGACTGGTTTTGCGCGGTTTATTTGAAATAGTTTATTATTTTTGATGTTTTTGAACGAAAGCATATATTCTTACTTCAAGGACAGATCAGCATAGACAGATGCGAAAGACTGACACTCTGGTGACCAGTTAGCAAAAAACTCCACGATCCAGGTCACTCTATTATCCTTCTCCAACTCATCCTAAAAACAAAAGAAAATTAGCACGAATTGAACCGTTTTAAGCGTATATCTAACTCTACACCCCCCTCGAGCTGCTAAAGTTAAAGTTCAACTATGAATGTGGCTGAAATCTGAGCATTTATGGCCTTTGAATTTCTGTTACTAATAAGCCAAGCACACTCAAGCGAGTTTCCTCTGAGGTTTTAAATCAGAATAAAGCGTCGTTCTAATTCATAATCTGACTATAGTGTATTGAAAACCAGCAGCTCGTGATTAAAGCACATAAAAGTAAAGCGTCTAATATGAACTCATACTCACATCAATGGTTTTATCGCTGAAGTACTTGATGTATTCAGGGCCCATGTAGAGAGGAGGTTTACAGGTCATCAGGAAAACTGCATCGGTGATTAGAGAATATTAAAAATTATATACCATTATATATAATTAAAAAGAATATTAAGAATATTAAAAAATAGTATACTATTAATTTTAGTTGATACATTTAAATTTTTATTTTAGTTGTCCTTTTTTTATTATATTGCAGGATTTTTGTAGATTTATTTACAAAAAAAAAAAAAAAAAAACAAACAGCTTTACTAAATTTGCTTAAAGATTTTATTTTTGTCTACAGTCCTTTAAAGGCGGATGACTCCAGTTTAGTGCCTGTTTGCAATCCTGGGAAAGAAGAAAAAATAAATAAAAGAATACTGACCTATACACAACGTCAAATAGAGAAGCCCCAAACGTATGTCCAGTCTGAAGAAGAGGATCACATTGGCCACTTTACAAAAGAGGATGATGTTGCCCACGTGCTGCTCGATGGTAACTGGGCAGCAAAAAGTAAACAAAAACAACTCATTATTTTAATATTGCACCGCTTTGAGAGACGAAAAGGCACAGTCAAAGGGGTCGAGTTGAACAGCAGAACTGGAGGAGGGAGAGAGTCACAGAAACAAAGCAATGACAAAGAAAACTGATTGAACCACAAACACGAGGACAACCGTCACCGAGAGCGCCAAGACTCGCAGGTGCCCAAATGTTTAGTGTGTAAACAAAACCTTCACGTTCATCATAGCTGAGAGATTATTCGTTGACGCTTAAATATGCAATACAATATGCTTTAGAGAAAATAATTGTGCAAAGATGGAAAGGAGTTTTTCTAAGAAGGAGAATGTCTTACTTGCTCTTCTGTTCTTCATCATGACTATAGCACTTAAAAACATCAGTATCTCCACCTCTCTCTGAAAAAAAAAAGTTGAATAATCAAAGACTGACAACATTTGAAATGTCGGTGCATAGTAAAGACAATAACATAAAATAATATAGCTATATTTAATAAACAATGTTATAATATATAGGCCTATTATATTATAAATACTATACTAATATACTAAATTCTATAGTACAGCTTAAATATGCTTTCCATTTTATTGTTTCAAATGACTACAAATTTCTGTGAATTTAATAGTGCCCTTTTTTGCTGTATTGTTCACGGTTTTGGACCCTACTCTGTGGCAGTTTTTTTTTTTTAAATAAAATATAAATAAATACACAACAGTGAATGATACAGACGCACCACACGTGCATATTATTATATTATATTATTTCCACGTGCGTTGTTTTAATGCATGGTATTTCAGACTCTTTTACTATGGTTTGGGCTTGTTTTCTTAATAGCGACCCCCAAATTCTGCTGGCCACTGCCCAGTCCCCTTGTTACAAAGCAGCTATATCCGTTCCCACTCATCATGTGTTAAACCTCAGATGTCTGCTTTATACATACCCAGTCAAAATCGCATGAATTGCCATCCTCGCGCTGCGTCGAAAGATGTTCGCAGATCCCAGGCGTTTTGCGGACAAGCAGGAACGCGATAGACATAAATAACGAGGCGATGTAGTACGGCTTTAGTAGCCATTTGTAAACCTGCGGCAAATGATACAGAAACGCGAAGAGGGGTGTTAATAAAGCCATTGTTCTTTTTTAGTTTTAGAAAACGAGTTCTGCGGTGATCCGAGACGGCAGACTCCGCATCGATGCCGCTATCAACGCGAAACAATATTCGTCGGCAAATGAATTAAACGATTTAAAGGGACAGAGGTCACTGCGGACGAAGGAAAAATTCGCCCCGCCTCTTTAAAGCGCGCCCATTGATTGGTCACCTTCCTGAAGCGGCGTCGCTTATTGGTCGTGATGTCACATAAAGGGAAGGACAAGAGGAAGTATGTCGCTTTTTTTCTTTACCGTAACAAATAAACTCCCAGCGATGATTTTGACATGCGTCACTGACACAAACGTTAATAATTTATCTAATCTCATATAATTATGTATGCAAATAAATTGCTGTCTTATATAATATAATGCATTTTTAGGACGCATTATGTATGTATATTTGGTGCATTTTAGAAACTGGCTACACTAAGATCACGTACTTGATAAATTACGGTAATTTTCCCCAAGCAACCGGAAGCAGTTGTGAACGGATCGTCGTTCTGCAGTGTCAAGCCGAGACAACTGTCCACGCAATAATAACGTCGTGGCGTAATTTTGCCATCATGACAGAAATCTTCTCTTCTCTGTATGGTCAGCCTGATTCACAGGGTCCAGCAGGGCCCTCTGCGCTTGGCTTTGGATCTGGGAAACCCCAGGGACCCCAAAATATGGGCCCGATGTGTTTCCCGCATCAGATGGTGGATGAAGGGGGTCCGATCAGAAAACCCACAGCAATGAACGAGCCCTTCTACCTGCTGCGAGAACTACCCAGTGAGCGCCTCTTTGAGACTTTAATGATGAAGATATTATTGATTTGAACGTAATAATATATAACACCGTATCAGTATCGATGTCACTGTAGAGTGATTGTATAGCATGCAAACTTGCCAGTTTATTTACATGGTACTTCAAAGTTGCTGTATTCAAATAAGCATGGTACATGGTAACCATAGTACCATACCATACAATATATGTCATGCAAGAGCCTTACTAAGACTAAGGTACCCTAATAACAATGAACAACATCACTGTTATTAAAAAAAACCCACTTTTTATTAAAAAAAGTTCTATATTTTTTTAACCATGGAGCTGGGGCCACTAGAGGGCCCCGGAAAACTTCCAAGAGGGCCTCCTAGACAAAACAAGCTTTAATAAGATAAACAAACAAAAAAAGTCATTACACAGTCATTACAGCAGATTTACCGTTAGACACCAATTAACCTCGAAGTCAAAAAGATGTTAGCATGGTAAATTTTGCCAGTTATTTTAGAGTTAATGGAGCCGTTATGAACCTGTTAACTCTCATGTCTTCTTCTCAGTGGAGAACGAGCTGACAGGACACACTAATCTCATCACACACTACAACCTGGAACACGCTTATAACAAGTTCTGCGGAAAGAAGGTGAAAGAGAAGCTCAGCAACTTCCTTCCTGAGCTGCCTGGTGTGTATGCATACTTTTACCTTCCACCGCCCTTTTCTGCTCACCCCTCGTTCTGAACACAAAAGATGATGTTCTGACGAATCTTGGTAACCAAACAGTTGATGGTAGCCATTGACTTCCATAGTATGAAAGAAAATTCTATGGAATTCGATGGCCGCCGTCATTTGTTTGTATATTTGAGTGAACTGTCCCTTTAAGTAAACCTAAACTCCACTGCCACTTCTGTATTCCAGGTATGATCGACAGCCCAGGCATTCAGGACAACAGCTCTCTGCGATCTCTCATCGAGAAGCCACCAGTTTGCAACAACTCGTTCAGTCCTCTCACTGGGGCCATGCTCACCGGCTTCAGGCTGCACACTGGCCCTGTAAGTGTGTGTGTGTGTGTGTGTGTGTGTGTGAGTGTGAGAGAGAAGCTTGCGTTAAGTGAAGTATGAAGTTGACTGTACTCTGAGGTTTGTCAATGTCTTTCTTAGGTTTCGGTAGTGAATGGTAATGCGAGTCAGACCTTTCTTGTTGTTTTGTATGCGTGTTTTACGTGACTCTCTCTGTCCAGCTACCAGAGCAGTACAGGCTGATGCACATTCAACCACCAAAGAAGAAGAACAAACACAAGCATAAACACCATCGGCCTCAAGATCCCTTACCACCAGGTGACAATTAAACACAAACAAAGAATCGAGTATCTGCTTTCTTAAATCTTAACTGTCCTTTTCCACATCTTTACCGCAGAAACTCCGTCAGATTCAGACCATAAGAAGAAGAAGAAAAAGAAGGATGATGACCCAGACAGAAAGAAAAAGAAGAAAGATAAGAAGAAGAAAAAGGTAAATTGACCTGATTTTTATTAGAATTTTTCTACACTTTTTAATTGTTTAAAAGTCTTATGCTCACCAAGGTGGCATTTATTTGATCAAAATACAGTAAAAGATTAATGTTGTAAAATTATTACAATGTGAAGTATCTATTTGAATATGTCTTAAGATGTAATGGATGGCAAAGCTAAACTACTTCAGACTTAGTGTCACATGATGCTTCAGAAATTATTCTAATATACTGATTTGCTGCTCAAAAAACAATTCTTATTATTGTCAAATGTTTTCTGCATTTATCAGAAAAAATTATAAATATCTTTACTGTCACTTTTGATACATTTAATGCATCCTCGGTACAGAACTTAGGTTTAGCATATCTTAAATGTGTAATACCTCAATACATGGTACACCTAATATCTGTGATAAATGGAATATTGTTATTTGTTCAGAATCGCCATAGCCCTGACCACCCGGGCATGACTGGAGCTCAGCCCAGCAGCAGCAGTCTGAGATAAAAACCAGAGGAACGAGATGAAGAGAAGCACAATCTGGAAAATTGGGCCTTTTCTGGGACGCTACAGATTTAATGTTACAGTGACTCAGATGCGTGTGTGTATATATAAATGTGTGAGAGTATATCATTATGTAATGTACCAGAACGCCTGGTCAACATCACATCTGTTATATTTGTAAGTGCCTCTGTGTCTATTTATGAGTATAATAATGAATTTTTCATTCAACCTTTTTAAAAACCTTTTTTTACAAATAAAACAGTCAGCTGAGAAATGGGCTGATTTGTGAGAAAATATTTGAATTTATTTGATTTTTTTCCCCCCTGTCAGGCATATTTACAGTCGTGAGCACAGCACAAGCACCATTATGTTGGACAATCAGTAGAATCACTGAAACCGGTAACATGATTACAGTCCTGAAACATACAGAACAGTACTTTCGAAACAACAAATATAGTAAAAAAACTGGCCTCTGCAATAAAAAGAATCATCTGTATTTACCATTTTCACGTAACGCTGCATTTCTCTCAAGCTTAGTAAAAGAGGGATAGCAAACTTTTAATATTAAAACGATCCATGTCATGGTAAGTTTTACCTGTTAGGAAAACATTCTTTAAATGGCGTGTTATTTTCATTTTGTTAATTTGATTATGTTTGTGTCCTGCACATACATAATGAAGACTTGAATATGGTAGAATAAAAGTTCCCAATCATTTGTGAGCTACTCTCCTGAAAATTTCAGCTTTTTGATCGAGACACAAGGACTAAAGGTAAGGTTACCTTTTTAAGCAAGTTGGATCGAGTTTTGATTTTAGATTCTAAACACAGAATGATTGTATATGTTATAAAATGCCCTGAAAAACAATAACACTGCTTTTCAAATAAATGGAGCAAATGTTGATTCATACTGACTAACAAAAGTGATGAGGAAAGGAGGTGCTTCACAGAAGGACATTTATAATTTTTTTATATATATAAGTCTCCCTTCTGGTTCTGCTACCATTTTAATGGACATTTCAAAGTGTCCATGCAATATTAATAATTGAAGAAAACGGCAAACTACATACTTTAAGTGAAGGCATAATGTTTTTCGGATTGATAATAAAAGACTTGAAAACACATTCTGCTCAGTCACTCATTCAAAGGCTCGACTGAAGCTTTAAATTGCACATTTGCTATTTTTTAACACTGTTTTATATTTGTCAAGTCTCCACAGTGACTGAACACGAAGTCAATAATTCCGTTTCTGAAGTGCCATGATATCATAATTCATAAACCAGGCGTATAATTCACATACGCCTCAACTGTCAATGTTTTCCACCTCAGGCGTTCCCGTTTGATTGATATTTTGCTGAATCGCTTGTTTGGTTGAGACTGTCGCTCTCCTGCACCGTCTGGCTCATTGACAGACTATTAAGCGCTGCCTTCTCCTTCATAATTTGTCTCCGGTGGTAGAAGAGGTATCCGGGCAGCAGGAATCCAACCAATGAGAACACAAGCAGGCCCAAGTTGATCTGTTGATTGAAAAAGCCACATTTTTGTCCAGATTCTTGATTCTGTGAAACTTAAATTTAAATACAGACACACATTTGCTTTGCACGTGAATGGTGCATTACACTCACCCAATAAGGATCACCCCGCAACGGTCCCACCATGCACATGAAGAGTGGTTGTTGTAGGAGGGCAAACACAGCGCTGATCGTGGACTGCAAGCCCGTCAGAGTGCCAAAGTGATTGGTTGGGTAGCTAAACATGCAAATAAACACTTTGAGGATAACAAAAAACAGCTAAATTACATACATGCATCTTACTGAGCCATTTTTAACAGCTATTTGCGAGAGCATTATCGTTAACTAAAACACTCCAAAAATGTATGTTTATTTATACAAATAAAAAATATTAATTACTTTTAATTCACCAAGATGTCAAAGCAAAACGTATCATTTTTTAAGTACTAGAATCACATAAATTCATTTCAAAGTCATTTTAGCCTTCATCTGCTCATAAAAACTTGTATTTTGATAAGTAAAACTCACACAGCAGCGTAGAGCCCACCACAGCAGGAGTGAAAAAAACCTCGAACTGCAGTGTGAAGAACAAATGACACCACCTGAAACAAAAAGGAGAACAAAGAAAAATACATACAATAATTAATATTCATCTAAACCAGGGTCGGCAACCTTTTTATCAAAAGAGCCACTTTGTGTGAGCCACTCCCGGAGCCGCAAAAATTACAGAGTTTATAAAGTTCTAAAAGACGGCTGCTGATGTTGATGTGAAATATATTTTAAGTGACAAACTATAAAAAAACTTTATTAGATGGTATCAACTAAAACCCCAGAGGAATTGTGCAACAAAATGAGCACATAATGACGATAATAAAAATAAAATAAAAAAAAACCTTCTATGTTTTTTTGTCAAGGCCATCGGGAGCCATTACAAGGAGGCTGAAGAGCGCATGCGGCTCCAGAGCCGCAGGTTGCCTACCCCTGATCTAAACGTTCATGTTTTGCAGCAATAACACAATAGTATCTGTATGCATTTGTACACATAAAGACTTAAACGTATACATGAATGTAATTAAAATGATACATGAGTGCAAAGTTACAGATGATTTTGTTGTGTATGATTGCAAAGATACATACGAATATGCTAATTAAATAAAATTATGTGAGTGAAAAGTAATTTATTGTAACTTAAATTAGTATGAGTGCAATGGTAAATGTGAATATAAAAATGCTAATTAATATATAAAAATTCTATATAGTAATTAAATATCATTACATAGCTATTAAATAGTATTTCTGAACAAACAAGTGCATTTGTGACATTGTGTCTAACCTGTACGGGCAGATTGTCAATGAGAGAGATGATGCCGAAGATGACTAGCAGAGTGTTAGTTAAGATGAACGCTCTGATGGCGTTAGTGAGTTTCTGGATCTTTCGGTCCCTTTTTGGATGCCTGGAGGGACTGTGGTAAACAACGAAAGGAAACGGGTAACAATCTAACACATTCAATTAATTCAACATCTCTCTCCTTCACTCTTTCACCACTATCACCTTTTTTCACCCTCTGCTGAATTCACCACGTCCTCGCACTCCTTCATTCTCCAGTCCATGATGTAGCCAATCAGAGGACAGGAGACCAGACAGAGCAGCTGAAGAGTGCCAAAGATGGACGAGTAGAGATTCACAAAAAACACACACACACACACACACACACACTTCAACACTATACAAGCACTTCCTAGAATAATGTTGCTTTATTATCCTGATATTGCACTGCCTGCTACATTACATATTAAACACATTAATCCAAATAAACGATACTAGACTTTTTATCAGAAGTAATTTAACGTTAGCGAGAGATTTTGAAACTTTTAACAACTGGTGTCAAGGTCAAAAAAAACGTTTTTGTTAAATGTCTTGCTCGATTGAGCTGTCTTTCTTCAAATTTCTTCCTGTTTTGATATTATGTTTTCTAATGTGATATTATTGATACATTAAAGAGACAGTTCATCCAAAAATTAAACTTCTGTCATTATTTACTCACCGTCAAAGTGTTACTTTTTTTCGCTGAATAAGATGAACAAGATGATTTGAAGAATGCTTGCCTTCGACTTTACATGATATTTTTTTCCCCTAATGGCTGCAATCAACTGTTCTTCAAAACATCTTTGTCTCAAAACAGGCTTGAAACAAGTGAAAAGTGATTAACTGAAGAATTTCCACGTGTGGGTGAACCGTCCCTTTAAGTGTGTTATAAGTGCTTAAATATGTTTGTTACGAAACCAAAATAAACATACAGTATAATGGTCTGGTTAAAATAATGTGACTTTTCTTACCTTTCTCCTCTGCCTCCTTCACCAACTCCTCTGAGGCTAAACACACACAAACAGGCAGTCAAAAACATGCAATATAAAGCCAACTTACGCCACTAACTTTACTACCCACTTACAAACACCCACCACTAACACATGCTTCTGCAAAACTGTAGCAGACGCCTGTGAGTTTGCGCTAATTTACCCATCTGTTCTTAAGCAAAGTAATAACACCAATTTTAAAAGAGCAAATCTCATTAATCCCGTTAAAAGCAAACGACTGGGATGTTAAGCTGATGCTCACGATTGGGGTCGCCATGGGTAACCAGGAACTCCAACATCTTATTCATAGCGCCCATGAAAAAAATGACCCGGAGCTGGGTCATGGCCATCGTGATGATGCTCCACAGGAATATAGGAGAGCACACAGAACGATGAAAGGGAGGGGATACTGCTGTACCAAACAAAATTTGAAAACATAAGATTATTTCATGATCAAAGTCACAGTTCTATGGTGTTTCGCAGGCAGCGTGTTTGTGAGACTTGCCCTGGCTCTGAGCAGCTGTCCCATGGCTGGGAGCTTCATCAGTGGAAGGCTGTTGTTTGGTCAAATCTTGCTCTTTAAGAGTCTCCTGAGTGAAAGAACTTTCTTCAGTCATCTTTTGGCCCTCTTCTTCACTTGTCAACTTCACCATTGTCCTGTGCAATCAAGAGACAGAAATTCATGTACAGTTTTAGCAATATCCTGTATATTAGGATTGTTACGTTCTCGTTGTTCAAAAGTTTGGGGTCAATGTTTGTAAAGTGTTTTACTCTCTGCATTTATTTAAACATAAATACAAAAAAACGTAATACAGACTTACTGTTAATATATAATATAAAATAATTTGTCACATCATTACTCCAACAGTGTCACGTGATCCTTCAGAAATCATTCTAATATGCATCTATATGAAACTTTTTGAGGATTTTAGCTTTTGTAACATTATGTATTAGTCTTCAATGTCTTTTTTGATCAATTTAATGCATCCTTTCTAAACAAAAGTAATAATTTCTTTTAAAGAAGTACTGACTCCAAACTTCTGAATGCTAGTTTATTAACATGTCTAAGTGTAAAAAATAATAATGTAATAATGTATAGTGTATGTGAAGAATTCAGATGCGAAAGCTTGTTTCTCAGGCTCCTATGTTTACATTCAGTTATTTTTTATTTTAATGGCAGTGAAAAGAACCTATTCTTGGCCTATAATGTGAAATGACTAAACCTACCCAAAAAAGCCTGATTAAAAAAAAGCTCATATTAGAAGAAATTTTCAAACAGCAGCAATATCTGAACTCTTCATGTATTTGGCATGTACTGACGTGTATCTGATGTCCTCAGGGCCAGGAAAAGATTCTCCCGGCCAGTTAAAAAAGCAGTTGAGGAAGACGAGGCAGGCAAACCCTGCCCATACCCACAATATAACAGAAAAAGAGACGCCCATGTCATAGATCAGCTAGAGAACAAGACAGACAGAGGACATCTTCGTAAACTGCACTGCAAGACCAACGTATTTGTGCATAATGTATATCAGTTGTTTGACCTAGTTAGTGACTGAACAATCTCTACCTTGACTCCTGGGAAGGTGACAGCAGAGGAGGCGTACGAGCCAATCATGAGCGAAAGAATCGTAGACCGCACATTCCCGAACATATTTGGCAACTGAGAAAACCAAACGTGAAGAAAAGAATCGTAAGTGTCCATACCAAAGTGTGTATTCAAACTGTAACACTTGTTCATTGCCACTAGAGAGCACTATGTGCCTGAAGTTAGAAAAACGTGAAGACGCAGTTCGTCAGGCAGTGATCTTATAGTCTGACGCTACTGCTTATATTTAAAAAGCTCTTATTTACTGATGTACATCGAGAAATACATGCAGAATTTCATTTATTTAAATATAATTATACATAATTGTGTTTACTATATATGTAGTACGTATACGCACATAAATGTTTTATATTAGTTATTTAATCATTTAATCATATACTATTAATATACATACATGCATACATCCACAGAGATACTACAGAAATTAAAAATTAGGCACATGTTTCTGCAAGTGTTGTGTGTTATTATTATCATTGTGCACATCTTTCTTTCCCTCTTACATTTTAAACCAACGGTTCCATGCACCGTTAGAAAAAGGTACAGACAAAGGGTATATTTCTGTACTTTTTTAACCATAAATGATCCACATTAAAGGTACATTGTGCTCTAAAAGCCTATACCTTTCTTAAAGAGTACTGCCCCAGTGACAGTTTTACAGTGTACTGACAGTATATGGAGTTTTTAGTCTGCTCAGTTTTTATATAATAGAAGTATATAATTGCCTTTGATTTATTTAAATCATTCAGCATAGCTTAACTTATTTGTGGGTGTGATAAAATGCTGAGCTAAGCGTACTCCTTTGCTGTTGTGCCAACAATGCTCTACCATCCAAGCAAATAAACACACACACACACACACAAACATAGATGTCCCTATTCAGACTGACGCAAACACAAACAGTCCATTGCCAGCTCTTAAATATAACCCTACTATTTTAGCATATAAATAGGTTGCTGAAATGAAATACTTTCAGGAAGCTGACATGTCCTTCGGTGTGACATGCCATACTCCTAAATCTATTTAAACAGCAGTTTGCTAGTTTGTTTATATTATACACGCAGGTTATATGCAGTACACGTGGAGCTCATATAAAAACATGATTCAGAATTTCATCCAAGTTCAATTCAGGATATGTGCGTGTGCCAGTACTATGTAACTTAACAGTCTGGACAGTAAACACACAAAGATCACAGACACAAGAGGACAGAACATTGTGGCAACGTTTGCATATCTCTTGACAAATTATTTAATAGGTAAATAATGTTTCACATCTAGAAGTCAAGCATGGTTTCTTCTTTAACGACCCCTTTTTATCATTCGCTCAAATCCAGATGAATAAATTCCATCCTCGGTTTTCCCTGTTGATTATGTTTTATGCCGGATTATGGCAAAATTGTCACTTTAATGGTGAAATTGAAAAGTAAAATGAGTTGTGAGCTATGTTTATCCACATAGCCTGCGTAAATGAAGTGAATTAGAAAATATATTGTAGATATGAATTCATGATATTAATACATTTTGAAACTTTTAGGTAGTGTAGAAATAAGGGGGACACATGAAGAAAAGCCAGCACAGTGCGTGTTGGGAGACAGTGGGCTTGGTGGAGAAGAGGGCGTGAAGATGGATCTGTGCTGTGATTGGCTGAGAGCAACATGCCAAAAGAGCGAGGGGATGGAAAACGTACAGAGCTTAAGTGACCGCCAGCAGACGAGAGCAGTAACTCATGCAAGTGCAGAAAATGGCATCTGATATGCACAGCAAGAAATACTTTAAATCTTTTTGTGATCTTATGTGTAGGCGCGGTATTTTAATGTAAAACAGCAATCATGCAAAAGTGTAGCCAAAAGGTGTCATACTTACTTTTCACCTTGCACGTGTCCACAGACAGGCATAAAGAAATGATCCTAACCTCTCATTTCTTAATTTCTTGTTTCAATTCAATAATAAAAAAAAAGTAAAAAGAAATGATCCTAACCTCTTTCAGAAAAAGTCACTAAAAATGGTCACTAAGGCAGCATTTACTTGATCAAACACACTAAAAAAGCAATATTGTAAAATATATTATGATTTAAAATGTACTTTATTTCTGCCGGTTCAGTGTTATAAAGTTTTTCCAGGTTTTTGCTTTTCAGGATTGTTTGCTAAATAGAAAACAATAAATAACTATTTATTTAAAATGCATCCTCGTTTAATAAAAGTATTATTATTATTACTATTTAAATCTTATTAGCCCCTAACTTTTATAGCAGGTATTCATTTAACATATACATATACACACATATATATATATATATACAGACGTGGACAAAATTGTTGGTACCCTTTGGTCAATGAAAGAAAAAGTCACAATGGTCACAGAAATAACTGTTATCTGACAAAAGTAATAATAAATAAAAATTCTATAAATGTTAACCAATGAAAGTCAGACATTGTTTTTCAACCATGCTTCAACAGAATTATTTAAAAAAATAAACTCACGAAACAGGCATGGACAAAAATGATGGTACCCCTAGAAAACACTGAAAATAATGTGACCAAAGGGACATGTTAATTCAAGGTGTGTCCACTAATTAGCATCACAGGTGTCTACAACCTTGTAATCAGCCATTGGGCCTATATATATGGCTCCAGGTAATCACTGTGTTGTTTGGTGATATGGTGTGTACCACACTCGACATGGACCAGAGGAAGCAAAGGAAAGAGTTGTCTCAAGAGATCAGAAAGAAAATTATAGACAAGCATGTTAAAGGTAAAGGCTATAAGACCATCTCCAAGCAACTAGATGTTCCTGTGACTACAGTTGCACATATTATTCAGAAGTTTAAGATCCATGGGACTGTAGCCAACCTCCTGGACGTGGCCGCAGGAGGAAAATTGATGACAAATCTAAGAGACGGATAATCCGAATGGTAACAAAAGAGCCTAGAAAGACTTCTAAAGAGATTCAAGGTGAACTTCATGCTCAAGGAACATCAGTGTCAGATCGCACCATCCGTCGTTGTTTGAGCCAAAGTGGACTACATGGGAGACGACCAAGGAGGACACCATTGTTGAAAACGAATCATAAAAAGCAAGACTGGAATATGCCAAACTACATGTTGACAAGCCACAAAGCTTCTGGGAGAATGTCCTGTGGACAGATGAGACAAAAATCGAAGTTTTTGCCAAGGCACATCAGCTGTATGTTCACAGACGAAAAAATGAAGCATATCAAGAAAAGAACACTGTCCCTACTGTGAAACATGGAGGAGGCTCTGTTATGTTCTGGGGCTGCTTTGCTGCGTCTGGCACAGGGTGTCTTGAATCTGTGCAGGGTGCAATGAAATCTCAAGACTATCAAGGAATTCTAGAGAGAAATGTACTAGCCAGTGTCAGAAAGCTTGGTCTCAGTCGCAGGTCATGGGTCTTGCAACAGGACAATGACCCAAAACACACCGCTAAAAACACCCAAGAATGGCTAAGAGGAAAAAATTGGACTATTGTAAAGTGGCCTTCTATGAGCCCTGACCTCAATCCTATTGAGCATCTTTGGAAGGAGCTGAAACATGCAGTCTGGAAAAGGCACCCTTCAAACCGGACACAACTGGAGCAGTTTGCTCATGAGGAGTGGGCCAAAATACCTGCTGAGAGGTGCAGAAGTCTCATTGACAGTTACAGGAAGCGTTTGATTGCAGTGATTGCCTCAAAAGGTTGCGCAACAAAATATTAAGTTAGGGGTACCATCATTTTTGTCCAGGTCTGTTTCATGAGTTTATTTTTTTAATAATTCTGTTGAAGCATGGTTGAAAAACAATGTCTGACTTTCATTGGTTAACATTTATAGAATTTTATTTATTATTACTTTTGTCAGATTAAAGTTATTTCTGTGACCATTGTGAGTTTTTCTTTCATTGACCAAAGGGTACCAACAATTTTGTCCACGTCTGTATATATATAATATGGTAGTGTATACACACACACACACACACACAGTTAAACACCAACAGAGAGTTAAATGTCAACATGACCACCACCCACTGACAAAATAATTAAACTAAACCCAAATACATTAAAACTTTAATAGGATCTAAGAATATAGAACAGGTCAAATGGTACATTTGCAACTGTGTCTTACTGTTAGTGAAGTGAAGGTTAGACAGATTCCTCCGAACCCATTCATGGACACAGCAATAAATATAATAGCTGATAACACTGTGAACAAAAAGAAGAAACAATGTCTTTATTACTTAGAAAACATTAAATGTACAGATTAACTAATTACTTGCCTTTGGAATTTAGCAATATTTATAATTAAAAATGCAATGTGTGTGTGTGTGTGTAATTTCAAGCTCTATATATTGTACTTTGGTTCTCACTGTGGTGCAACACCTGAAACCATTAAATGTGGCTTAATACTGACCTTTTGGATCATAAGACGCCACTGCAATCAAAGCCATGGATAATGCAAAGCACGAACTAAAGGAGTCATGAAAGCAGAGAGTTGGAGGAAATGACCAAGATTGAAAGTGGGCTTTAATGCTGACCTTCTAAAGTATAAGCCAACAGTCAACGTTAAGTTGTGAGGAACTAAGTCTTTTCCAGTTTTATACAGATAGCTGTGTGTCTCTCACCTGCCAAGCAATCTGATTGGACGTGGTCCAAACCTGTCCATCAGGACACCAAGGGGCAGAGTGGCTGCGCTGATGATGAACGAGCCAATCGTAAAGCCCAGATTCAGAATCTCCTCCTGCTCAATACAGCTCAGCCAAACCGCCCGCTCCGTCAAACTTACATTAGCGTGAGCCTCGGTGACATTCTCTAATAGCAACACAGGGAGAATCAGATTTACTTTAAACTTCTGCATGCTGCCGAGCATACAACCGCTCCGTGTGGATGTCGTCTGATCACGTACCTGTGCACAGGTGTGAGTAGAAGCCCTCATTCTTCAGCATGATAAGAAGAGATCCCCAACCCAACAACACGGCAGAGAAGAGCAGGTTTTCTATGATTGATGTGACAGCCATCCACCAGCGCCTCCTGTAGGCCTGTGAAAGCGACGGAGCCATTGCGCTGGAGAATGAAAGATACAGCAGTTCAGTCTTGTACAATCAGAATGGGGCTTCTTAATTCATAAAAACAAAATAATATCAGAAGAGGCAGGGACATCTTGCTTTGTTTGATTTTGTAAAGTCAAAGCAACACAACACACTTTCTTTGACACTTTTCTCCATGTCTCATCTACACTTTCAGACCCCGCTTGCCCAGATTTATACACCGCTTTATTAAAACTGCTTGCATCTGAGACTCATGCACGCTTGCATGTGTACTGCTGAAGACCACAAACGTTAATGTTGGAATTTATTAATCTTCTCACAACACGATCCTGCACTTATTCAGGATACCGGGGTTTTTTCTTCTATTTTAGTGTGAAGAGCTGAAATGAGAAGAATTCAGGGAGGAAAGGAGAAAAACAGGTTTGTTACAAATTTATGTCAAGACTTGTCCTCTTTGTTCAGGCATTCTTGAACGGCATGCCCACAGCGTGCTGCTAAAACGAAATGGGAGACCGTGTATTAAAAAAAAGAGTGTAAGTGTGATTTATGTCTGTTTATGTTTTGAACACAGCCTTTTCTAGTTGTCCTCATCACATGGATAAAACAGGCCGAAGTATTTTTATTATGCATAGAGCACATGTCCACACACCCCCTGTCCTGCTGACACCAGAAATAGTCACAGACCTTCATGGCACACCACGAGCATCACCGCCGGTGTGACTTATTTCCCCGACACATAGGTTAAAATAAATAGGCTACTGCTGTAATATGGAGTTCGATGCTGCTGTAAAGTAGATCACTGACAGTATAAGGTCGGACAAATGTAGTAATTCATTGTATAAAACAATGTAACAGCAAAGTGAATATATCATCAAACATATTGAAGAATAGTAGACAGGCAGTCAGTTTCTTAACTTTGTCTGCACAAACACTTTTATAATTTTTCTAATTATTATTATCTAATTATATTTTAAGCATATGCATTTCCACCACTGAAATTTAGATTTATTTTTTTCGCTCACAATTCTGAATCAGGATTCCTCCCCCTACAGGACTACAGGACATCAAGAAGCTTACTTAAACTTGGCCCAAAAAAATGGTGCAAAAGGAAAACTTATTTTCTTCCACCGCTGGGCCTTCATGCGCTCCTTAATTAACAATTTCGTCATTTAAAAAAGGTATATTAGGTTAACTGTGCAAGGGCTTAGGATAACAAGTATGTCCTTCCACTCAAGACTGTTTAAAAAGGTCAAAAGCCCCACACACACACACACACACACACACACACACAGCTGTTTCCTTCACACTGACTGCAGCTGCTACCGCGTGCTCAGCAGCTCACTGTAAGTGCCGCGTGCGCACTTCAGTTTCCTAAAGGAAAAAACACACCGCGCGTTGGCTGCACGAGACCATTAATACTTGCCTATCGGTCGTAAGGTAATTTAATGAATACTACATACAGTAAAGTTCAATGAACCGTGCGATCCGGCCTGCGTGACATGTGTAAACGAATATCACCGTGACCTAAAACCCCACGCCCCGAACATAATCTGGTTATAAAAAAATTATTTCAAATATTTAATTCGAGATTTAAAAAGCAAACGCAGCCTCCTTTATTACACAAAACTACAATCTTTTTTAGAAAATCGAGTGATTGAGAGAATGTACTTCACGAGGCTTAAACAGATTTAAAAACGTAACATTCATTTATCAACTCGGCTCTTTAAACAAGTTTCCAAAATCTTGGAAACACAGAGAGAGTAAACTTACCACTGTTTTATGCACTGTTATTTATAGCAATGGCATGTGTCTGGTTTTCCTCAGCGTTACTTATCCTTTGCAGCGCGCAAGCGGGGCTATAATTTAGCGTTTTTCTCTCCGCGCGCTCCAGGTTGCACTTGCGCGTTTGTAGAAACTAAAAAGGATATGTCAAGTTTTGTATGCACTTTCTCTCTCCCTGCTCGTTTTGTCTATAAATGGCTCTCGGCATTGACCCTCCTCCCCACCTTTCCAAACCAAACTCAATTTATGGATGGTTTCCCAAAGAGCACACGCGACTGGATTGTTAGTGCGGAACGCCTGTGATATTTTTTCCCGGCGCGAGCGGCGCCCTCGCGCGGCCACGACCACACGGGAACTCACCTAACCGGCCGCGAGGAGCGTTCGGTCAACGTTTTAAAACGTTTGCAGAGTACTCACGCGTGCAATCTTCCCATGACGTCTTCGGGCGCGTTGAACTTGGCTGGCTTCTGTCTCTTTTGGAGATCTCGTCATTCTACGCCACATTACAAACATTTCTCAAGAACTACGGCGATGATTGCCCTTCGCTGCTAAAATAGATTGTTTTACTGGAAAAACTAGACCCCCCCCAACCCCCAAAGCAGGCGAACTAGGGAAAGTGCTACCGCCGTGGACGTTGCAACACGATGAATCAGTCGTCGATTTAATTTATTTGCCGTCGTTATCCCACCGCAAGACTGGATGTAATTACTCTGAAAGTCAGATAAAACCACAAATCTGTCGACGATAAACATCGCCGCCGATGTATTCATAGGAAATAGGGTTTTCGTTAAAGCACACTTTACAAAACATTAATGTGGCACAGACCGTGAGACCCTGGCCATTACTTATACGGCCTTTCACCTCCTGTACTTTTTTCACTAGCGGTGACATATTAATTACCGCATGTTCATTTGAAAATATGATTTAATTAATGTTAATTTCCAGCTATTATATGTAAAATAATTTTTTTAACATTTATATTTAAATGTTATGAGGGATTCATAAAATAATGTATTTAACACAATTATCCCATACAATTTAAGTTTCTCATTATTATACCAAATCTTATTGTCCTCCAGCTACTTCTAAAACAGTGTATCCACAGAGAAGGGTTCAATCGTTCATATGCTTTACAATTAACAAAAATGTTTTTTTAATGATGAAGACGACTTAGTTATGAAAAGTAACACTTAATGATATCTCGTATCAAAGCAAGATTGTTTTTTCAGTGACATGTGCATGTTTCATAAGGTTTCTGGCACCACTTTTTGTTAACACCGACAGACGTTCACTAGAACCTCTGCAGAGCTCATCACTGTCGGTTTTATCGTTTTAGAATATTCTAAATATTCAAAAAATGTATATTCTAATATTCTAATCCTAATGTTGATATTTCTGTGTCACAACCATGATATGTCAACACCATCTTCCAATTTCTGAGGAAATTATTTGATCATTTTATTCTCCTGAAGCAGGCTACATTAGCATCTAGCATCAATAAAAAAAATGGTACAAATACACATTTTGTGGAAAAAAAATGGCAAATTTGTCAACCCCGTATGATTTTGTTTTGAAATTATATATACAAATACTTAAATGTTACTTTTAAATAAGAGTTTTTGTCACTTTTTGTTGTGTATGTTTTAATACAGTAACTGATTGATTTATTGTATTTGATAGTTAAATAACTACAAATTTAGGTTTTCGTCACCTCGGTCAGATTAATATTTTGATAATATTTCATTATGATATTTTATATTCGTTGGTCACATGTGAAAGTGTAATATGTCTGCTAACATGGCAATGTGTTTTGAAATGTTAAAAACATCTTGGATGCTTTTAAAGATAAAGTTGAAATTCTATTATATAGTTCAAGGTAAAAAGCATGTTTTGTTAAAAAGTACAAGGTTTTATTATTATTATTATTATTTTATTAATTTTTTCATTTAATTAAATACATTTTTAATTTAATTTTGAACCCTGTTTTATCCCACTTCTTAAGAATCACTCTAATTCCTAAAAAAAGGAGCATGAGCCAGACATTCATTCAGTTTATTGATGTGACATAACAGGAAAAACAAAAACAGATGAACTTAGTCACATTTAAAAATATATATATATATTAGCTGGATAGTGCTTAATACGAGGAAAAAGTCTAAATGAAAACATTAATTTGATTTTTGAATTTTTTGTTCAGCATCTAGTGTTTACTGAAAAAAAGTCTGTTTAACATAACCAGATCTCATAGGCCTAACTTTGTAAAGCTAAAATGTATGTAGCTATAATTATAGTTCGTTAATAACTATAATTAGTTTCTTAATTTTTTAACAATATATAATAATTATAATAATATATAAATCATATTTTTATTGTATAATTTGTGAGATATATAAATTTATATAAATTATATTGCATAATTTACAATGTCACAATGTTAAAAACTATTATTGATCATTACAATATTATGAAGCACATCACAAACTAAATAGTTTTATAATGACATTGTTCCTTTGCAAACATGAAGATTAAAAACGGATTAAAATCCCCACTGGGGGAAATATGTTCAGATACAAGTGTATTATGCAAACATACAATAAAAAATACGCAGCACATGGCTGTCAAAAGTGAGGAAGGTTTGTGTTATCCTATGGCAGAAATTCAAAGCAAAGATCAGAGGAAAATGTCTTGCTGTAATATTTTACCACCCAAAATGTGTCAAAAAATATTTTATTGGGAAGAACCAATACAAGAATCTTAACAAAGTTGACTAACCTTTCCAAAGCTCATCGACTAACCTGTCCGAGCAGTTGCATGTAAAACCTTAAGGGGTAAAGGTTCTTGTAATACTATTCCACATTGCATCAGTAGTAAAGTCTTCCCTAGGGGAAGTGACAAGCAGTGATCCTAACGGGGGGATTTAGAAATTCTAAGGAAATAATAAAAGCATTGACACATGTTCAATTGTACGTTTCAATCCTCACGCACGCCCACAAATATTCACATACACATTGTAGGTGGATGAGGTGTTCGATGACTTCAGTTTTAAGACCACTGCTGTAAGCTCTCTAGATATATAAGATGGACATTCAGGGACATTTGCAGAAATCGTGGAACATAGAAAGACCCAACTCTAAAACACTTCCTGCGACGATCTTAGACTCCAACCAACACAGAAGACACAAGTAAGTCTTTACAAGGTTGAGTACATGACTGAAGTGCATTAGTGTTTTGACATGCTTTGTTTTACAGTGCGTTCCATCATTTTTGCCCTTCTACTAATGCTGTGCGTGAGATCTGGCAGATTTGCACCATTTGGGATCCACACTATGGATAAAAGGAGTCTAGAAACCTGCAAAAATGTAAGGCTGCAGGCTGAAAGGATAATGGAAATGTTAATCGATCAAAACGTAAGTGCGTAAGTGTGCCATGAATCTTAATCTGTTTTTGGTTGGTTTATAATCTAACGCTAATGCCATTTGCATATACTCCAGTTCACACACACTCCAAGCAGCACTGCCTCTTCAGAAAGTGACTGTGGAGCCGTAAGTTACTGGTTGACATTTTACTTTCCTCAGTATCTTTTGGAAACGCTTAGCCAATGTACTATATCTGATATGCATCTATCCTTCTCTCAGGCGAAGTGTGTAGTTTTACAGAAACTTGGTGATTATTATAACTGCGAGATGACATTCCAGAATAATTCCACTAAAATCAAGAATGAAGTTCAAGGCCTAATTGATAACCTGCAGGTAATGAAGTGTTGTAGATGTATGCAGTACATATGTAAATTACACGAGTTACAATGTTTCTTTGTATTTGTAGATGCTCAGATGCTCAGATGAAGAGAACACATGCAATTTATCAGATCCTTCATGTCCCTCGGAAGTTCAAGAACTCTCTTTGTGGGACAAAACTAAAGTGTTTGTGGATAAGGTTGTTTGGGCGTGTTTACATACAATGCAACACGTGTGTCCTAAGTTGTAAAAAGAAAAAATTACTGGGATATCCTAACACACACACACACACACACACACACACACACACACACACACACACATATATATATATATATATATATATATACACATCAATGTTTTAGACCTTGTTTGTGCATCTTTTGTGTTTTTTTGTAATACATTTATTTCAATAAAGATTTTTTTTTTACTTTTTAATATTCACAGTAGTATTTATCTGATCATTTTCAACATGCTTAAAAAACACAAGCAAGTGAATTTCAAATCAAGAGTTTATTTTCCATTTCATGAAGCAGTTTCCATTTCCCTGTTAATGAAACAGCGTGACAGTTATGGTATCAACTGTATGAATAACAAAATACTACAAAATTCAAAAGGTGTTGTTTTTCAAGAAATAGGAAATAAATAGAATCTAAACGACAGAAATAGAAATAACAGGGTTGTTACTCTTTTATAAAGCTCATTTTTATAGAATGGTTTTTTATAGAAAAACAAACAGTAAGACTCAGAGACGGATGAGGGAAACGTGACATGGAATAAACTGATGATGAACATGAACATGTCCCTTTTTCCCCCTTGAACTTGACACATTTTTATGAAATTCGACTCAGTGTTTTACTCTGTTCTTAACAACAAGTAATCATCAACCAATCCTGGAACTCCAGAGAGCATTTTTTGGGCTCGGATCAAGTACAGATGCTATTGCCAAAAGTTTTCAGCATCCGCCTGATGACCAGAATATAATGATCGGACACCTAATAATGATGTTTGGTCTTAATAAAAATGAAATGGCCCATGTTCAGGCGAGGGTCCTTTTAAAGGAGAAAAGGCAGGCAAAACAACTTTTCCCATTATACAGGCACAGCAGTAGAACTAAAACAATCAAACTGAAAATATTTCTGAAAATCCCCTCTTTATTTTGAAATTAATGATTCATGGTCAGCATGACACTTCCAACGAAAAAAGGGTTTAATAAATGTGACTTGTTAAAGAGTTTTAATGAAGCACAGTTTAGCTGGCATACCCGAATAAAAGATCATAAGCCACATGGTTTGAATAATGTAAATAGTATTTCGTAAAAATTGATGCATCGCTGTAGGCATATAAGAGCGACAGTTTTCAAAAATAGTTACAGCTGAAGGAAGTGTTCCGTGTGAGATGCTAAAATGTTTCAGTCACATGACTGTGGGAATCTGAGGAAAATTTAATTAAATGGCACGACAAAATAGATTGACAGTGTGACCTGATTTAAAAAAAATAACAAAAGGAAAATGCCAGAAAAGATAAGGATATTGTATTCTGCCACAAAAAAGTGTGTTTTATCCCAACCAAGTGAGGTAACATCAAACAGATAACTAATGGAACTTGGTATTTATCTCCAGAGGCTACATGTTTTTTTTTTTTTTTTTTTCTAAACACTCTTGTTAAAGAATTTACTTTTTGAACTTGCTTTGACTTAAAAACTTACACCCCTAAACATTTAATTAATATGTTTTAGGGCCCAACAAAAATAGCTTTCATTATAAATAAAAGATGAAAAATAATAGATGAAAAAAAAAATTAAATCAGCAATATGTTACAGTGTGTGGTAAAAAAAAAAGAGAGTCTTTGATGGACAATTTTAGTGTTTTTGGGGGCGTTAGTTACATTGCTTAAAAGGGAAGTGTGTCATTTCTGTGCCAATAGCACTACCAAACGTTTCTACCACCGTTCATAGGTCAGTTAAAATGGTAGTCCCACTAAATTCATTCCAATGGACGAGGCAGTTTTGTTATGTCTCACCTGGTTAGGCTCCTTAAATATAAGGCATTTGGTGTGGCTAGTGATACAGAAATTACACACATAGCCTTTAAAAAGCTCATTTCGTAAAACGAAAAAAACAAAACAAAAACATTTTATTCTAAACCAAATACAGATGTATGTGTATTTAAAAAAATAAATAATGAAAATAATAATGAAAAAAAAAAATCTGAAGAAGAATGCAAAACCAGTGGCATGTACATTAGCTGAAGAAGGTGGTCATGAGCACAAAACTTGCCAATTTACAAGACTGAATTCAATTCCCCTTCATCTGTCTGTCCCTAGCGTGTCCCAGCATTCTTTATTTGTGATTGTCCTGGTCTTGCTCTAGATTTCATTCATACCTCTCTGTTTTTCACACCGAGCACCACCGTTCTACATTGGATCTTTGCTCTGCTTCTGTTCATCAGCCACTTTTCTGTCTGCCTCTCCCTCTGACTCAGAAATACTCACACACACACAATCACACACATGCTAATTCTTTCTAATCCCAGAAGATGTTGGTAATGTCTGAGTCCAGGCTGAAGATCCAGACCAGCAATGGGCCAGAAATAAGCACAAATGACCAAGACACACCCCTAAATGCCTGTCGCAGCTTGCCAATCACTCCACTGGCTGGGTTTCCATCTTCCTCCAGCTGCAGTTCATTGCCAGGCTCAATGTAGTTTCTGGCCAAGAACTTCAGGGCTTCATCCATTAAAATAACAGGCAGAGACATCTTGAGAACAGTCACCCACTGGGGCCAAGACAATGGCCGGATCTGAAATATGACCTAAAGAGACAAACAGTAACAGAGATATATATTGCTTACTGGAACAGATCCCTTAAAAAAGTTATGTCATCATTTAGTCATCCTCAGATCATTCCAAACCCTCTGACTGATCTTCTTCCACAGAATACCAAGCAACTGAAAGTGCCATTAAGTTTTTTCTATGTAATTTGTTGCTACTAAAGCAAAATAAGTTACAGATTCCTGATTTTCTCTGATCAGTAAAGGAATAGTTCACCCATAAATGGAAATTACATTTATTTAAGCTGTGTACCACTGGGTCATATCCAACTAAGGTGCAGCTAGATACACTTTATTGATACACTTTATTTTAAGTAGCTTATGTCTGTGTGCTTGAATTTATAATTACATTGTACAAAGTCTGCAACACATATGTGACAAACATTTGGTTACAAAAGCAGCTGTGTAACAGACTCTGCTACAAATGTGTAAAAGTAGCAGCCTATTACATCTACATAATTACAAACTTAGTTACATGGTAAGTACATTTTGTTTTATGTAAGTACAACAGCTACTACTAAGTACTTACTAGGTAATTACTCTGTATTAGAGACACGTTAAAATAAAGTTCAATTCAAACTCGTGGTTGAGAAAATTATGACAGACTTTTCATTTCGGGGTGAAAAATTCCTTTAGGTTACTACATAGTTTCTGAGGATAAAGATTTCTGGAATGGCACACAGATCAAAAGTTATTAAAGGCAAAAAGTTATTCACAACAACAGACAGAACAAAATGTGATGGGAAATTAAGTCTGGAACACTATAGTCCAGAAAACGTTATTCACAACAACATACAGAACAAAAGGTCATGAGAAATTAAGTCTGGAACACTATAGTCCAGAAGCAATGCCCTCTAATGGCTGTTATGGGCACTCCAGAAAATAGCTGTGACTCCCGCTTTAAAGAGCGGATACCAGATGCTTTACCATGCATCAAAGAAGTCCAGGATCAGGGAAAGGGATGGTGTGCAAGGCCGGTGTGGTTAAAAATGGCCCGGGGTCCAGAGGTAGATCATGGAACCAAAGTGGGCCTGGCATGGCAGGAGGCTAAGGAGGGGCCTGCAGAGCAGGTGCCCACCAGTTGGGAGTCAGTGATCTCCAGAATGGAGCTAATGGACTCTTCATTGGAGTTTAAGATGCAGGAGACCACCAAGGAGGATCAGGCAGAACTAAGTGCACAGAGAGGTAACATCATTTATGGCCACAAAAGGACAAGCAGGCAGCTCAGCAACTTTCTCTGTGGAACAGACTCATAAACTGGAGCCAGCTCTGGAATATACTTTGTAGACTCCCAGACTAGAGCAGGCTTTGGAGTGGTCTCTGAGGACACCTGGACTGAAGCAGGTTCATGAGTGGACTCTGAGGGTTTCTTGACTGAAGTGGGCTCTGGAGTGGACTTGTGAGCGCTCCTAGAATGGAGCAGGCTATGGAGTGAACTCTGAGGACTCCTGGACAGGAGCAGGTTCATAAGTGGACTCCGCGTTTGGTGCGCACCAGGGTTCGATTGATGTCAATGGATGCCCATGGTCCAAAAAGAAAACATTTTCCAACAGCTGGATCTGACATTGGCATCAGTATTTTGTCACAGAATTAATGAGGCTCTAAAGCCTGATTTACTCTACTGAAAGAATGTGTCGAGACTTGTATAAATTCTCCATGATCATGTGACTGATGATGTTTGAGGCTTCATACATCACAATGTAGCACCTGAAGAGAGATGACTGATTCAAATCTTTGGAGCAGTTTCATTATAAGGAGATGCAAAAAGCTTGGAGTTCCCTTCCTGCTTCATAGTAACACGTCCATGTGTGGAAAATGATTCTCAAAATGAAGACTTTTTTTGTGTTGAAACAGAAATCAACAAGATGTGTGAATCATTTGAAGCTGACCACTAGTAGGGTCTGTCTTAGAGGCTTTGAAGGTCAAAAATAGGGCAACAGGCAGAAAGCAAAGGCAAAATGTAATCACAGGAGGCAGAAACAGAAAATGGTACATATAGGGGAACTAATTAGACTAATTACACAAAGCTGAAAATAATGACAACTAATAGGCAGAGTAAAGGGTGATGGGAAATTAAGTCCTGAACAAACAAAGGCCCTGTCCCAAATGGAACTCTTCATGCGCACTTGTATTCTTATGCATTTACAATGGCCACGTGTGCATGTGTCAGCGAGTCCCATTCGTCATTTTAGCATTCAGAAGGGTGCTCGCCAATGCCCCCTTTATGGCTGCTATGCACCCTCGATATGCACCTCTGTTGAGCCCGTACTGGGGCAATGTCGCAGCAGATTTCTCCTATGACAGTCAAAGCTGTATTATGTCATGAAAATGCGGACTCAGAGAGAGTCCACAAGGGTTTAGGGTGCCATTTTTGGACAGAGCCAAATTATAATCCAGAAGGAGTGCTTTAAACGGAATGCCTTAGATTAATCCAGAGTTATAGTAAAAGATTTCTATTTTCTAGCATCTATTTCAAATAAATGCTGTTCTCTTTATGCGTTACAAAATCCTGAACACCAAATCAGCATATTAAAATTATTTTTATATATATTTTTAGATACATTAAAATTTTAAAATGAATGAAAAAAGAAAACAGTTATTTTAAATGTGAATAGTATTTCACAATATTACAATTTGTATTGTATTTTGGTCAAATAAATGTAGCCTTGGTGAGAATAAAACCTATGACCAGAACTATAAATAATTACAAATACTCCATTAAGGTATGCCGGGTTATGATTTACTGTATTCTCCTTAGTCATTTCCTTGGGGAAGCCTTTCATCATCAGTGAAATTAATAGCAAATCCATCATTTCCTGATTGATTAGGCAACTACTTTCACTGTGGTTTATGACTGACACACACACATTTCTTACATTCCTCATTATGCCCAAGCATTTTTTCTGATATTATGCTGCATCACTTTTCTAAATTCTTGAGCACACTGATGCATACTTACGGGAAGCGGATCCACATATAAGATGAGGAAGTGTAAGGCCATGGAGAGACAGATGGCTCCCACCAGCCAGGGGTTTGACCACGGTGGCATTTTAAGTAGAGACTGATTTTCTGACAAACTGAAACAGATATAGATATTACTTATAACAATATTACTTATTTTGCAGTCTTGGTGAGCATAAGAGACTTGTTTTATAACCAAGCAATTTTATTGTTACAGGAAAATACCAAGTCAGAATTGTCTATATGTGATGTGTGCTGTTCTCCATATTCAGCAGTGATCTTTTTTTTTAAATCACATACCTGTTGAGGGCATTGCACATCTCTATAGTGACCAGCACAGACAGCGCCATAGTCATGGGGTATGGAGACTCGAACACTGAGCACTGCACTCCTGCAAACTCAGCATGACCTTCACTGCACTGCAGATAGTGAGACTATAGAAAAAACAATAGAGAAAAACATTATGCATTTACTATAATACAGTATTAACAAAAATTAAAACCTCCTAGTTGAAGACAACTCAAAACTCATAACTGCGCTCTTCTAACCTGCCTTAAATTATTTTGCTTTTGAGAAGTTATTTTTTATTACCAGCTGGTAGAAAGTAAGCTTTGGTCCATCATGAGCTGCCATGAACCACCAGGCAGCAGCTCCAACTGTTGCTGCCCCTACATAACCTACAAAACAGAGAGAGAAAGAGAGGGCAGTGCAACTTAACAAATCAACATATTCAGAGTGAGTTCATTTGGATTTCATTAAAAATATTAACATTTTTGTTCTGAAGATGAACAAAGGACTTATGGGTTTGGAGCAACACGAGTGTGAATAATTAATGACAGAATTTTCATTTCTGGATGATCTTACCATTTAACATGCTGATGCCTCATTTACTGTATGTTTGAATAAACGAGTCAATCAGTTGAATGAAAACAGCTTTCTATGAGTCACTTTTTAAATGTTAATATTTCAACTTTTTTTTGCTAACTTTCCATTGATCTTTTCTTTATTTTTAACATGCTGTCTAGTACATTAATAATGGTTTGAGTTTTGAAGAAAATTCCTGTGAAAGATGACAAATATAAGTGTGATCACTGATTATATTTGGATTAAAATGGGCCAGATGGCTAAGACCAAATCTAATCACTGCTGCACACTTCATACAAAGCTGTTTGTTAGATACATGGGACAAAATGGATCACTTTTAACATGTATACCACAGTTGCACTGTTTGTCTGGTATAACTGTTCAAATATAAGAGCATGTTCATCTCTGTAACAAGGAATGTCATAGAAGAGAACCCTCCTCTTTAGTGAATACCCTAAGAAGAGAGGGTAAAAGTGTACCTTAAAGTGAAATGAAAAAACACTACCATGCACTCGCCATCTCTGTGTATGTTTGTTCGTACTTGCCTTTAAAATGAACACATACTGCGCATGTTTACATTTCTTGTGCATACTACACATGCACGCGATGACACCATTATGGGTTTTTATACGAAAACGATAACGATAGATTTCCCGTTATTGGCTGAAAAAGTTGTTTGCATAAATGACCCTTGATGTGACGTGTGTATATGACTCACAGCCGATGATGAGGTATCTGCAGAAGAGCCAACCCGAAATGAGTGGTTCTCTAGGTGACCGCGGGGGTCTGGACATGATGTCCAGGTCAGGAGGGTTGAAGCCTAGAGCAGTAGCTGGGAAACCATCCGTCACAAGATTGACCCACAGCAACTGGACTGGGATCAGAGCCTCAGGCATTCCCAAAGCAGCGGTGAGGAAAATACTAAGAGACAAAGAGAAAAACACAGTACTTAAAATGTTCATTTTTCAGAACAAATCCAGTCATTTCAACTGGAAATCTGCGCTAAGGGGATATGGTGACGGAAAAAAATGTTTTTGTGTTCTTTGAAACTGGAAACTCTATCTTGTCTCGCAAATGTCATTTCATGCGAGGGTGAACGATTTTCTTTTACGCATTTCGGAGTTGTTTCATAGCCTTCTACATATGTTTTCTGAAAAGATGCCATAGAGTGTGCCGTCATATTAAACCTTTGCGAATATTTTGCTTGCTCAAACTATAGTGTGATTTTTGTCTGTACATACCAGACTACCTCTCCAATGTTGGAAGAAATGAGGTAACGGATGAACTGTTTCATGTTGTTGTAAATGGCTCGGCCCTCCTCCACTGCAGCTACGATAGTTGAAAAGTTATCGTCTGCCAAGATCATCTCTGAAGCAGATTTAGCCACAGCCGTGCCTGAGCCCATAGCAATGCCAATCTCAGCCTTCTTCAAAGCTGGGGCATCGTTCACACCATCACCCGTCTGGACAGAAAACAAAAATGTGAGTTTTTTATTCATTCCTTTCATAAATTCATTAAAGGTTTTTGCACTTTTGGACTCTTGCACTCTCACGTGTCTCGTAACACTTACCATCGCTGTGATATCACTGAGGCTTTGCAGATATTCTACAATGCGGCTCTTGTGCGTTGGCTCGACGCGGGCGAAACAGCGGGCGGTTCGGCAGGCCTGTCGCTGCAGGTGGGGAGGCAGCTCATCAAACTCTCGTCCTGTGAGGCCGCTGCCATACGGCCCACCTTCAGCCTCCTCTTCCTCCTGTTCAGTAATGATGCCCACTCGACGACAGATAGACAGGGCAGTGCCCTTATTGTCACCTACACAAACCAACACAGGAAGAAGGCATTACATTGACATTCACATGCATTTGTTTGTGTTTACCCTGCCCAGGCACAATAATATAATAGACTGTCTTGTATTTGGAGTTACTAAGCCTACACTTAGAGGTTTAAAGAATTAGTTCAATCAGAACTTTCATCATTTATTCACCTTCATGCAATGTTGGGGAAAGTTACTTTTAAACAAAAGTGAAATTAATAAGCCTCAGGATGAAGGTAGTGCCTCTGCATGGGGACAGGAAAATAGTGAATAAATGGGAAAACAATGTAACTTAGATCTTCTGTTCTTTTATCAGGCGAAATCTGCCAAAAACCCAACCAAAGCAATTTTTGAGTAGCAATTTGGCGGGTTTTGCTGAGAAAACCTGGCAACCCTTCACAAAAGACTTTGGTTAATCTTCAAAAATCTAAATAATTTTAATGAAACCCAAACTCCGAACCAAAGATCCAAAAACACAACTGTTTACCTTTTATTTTAATAGGATAGTTAGTTGACAGCAAGCAAAGTAATATGGAGTGAGAGGGAGCAGAATTGTGAAAGGTTCCAAAATAAAGCCAAAATTAACCAAAGTTTTGTGGGTTTAGAATGACATGAAGGTAGGTAAATGATGAATTTTCATTTTTAGGTGTACTATCTCTTTACAGTCACTTCTATGTGTGTGTTTAACCCACCTGTGATCATAATGACTCGTATACCAGCCTGTCTGCACATACGCACAGCATTCAGGACCTCCTTCCTGGGTGGATCTAGCATCCCCACACAGCCCACGAATGTCAAGTCCGACTAGGAGAGACAAAAAAGTGTTGAAGTTATAGCACTCAAATATACGTTTTAAAATATTTTTTACTTAATGTACAGTTAATTTCATATTAATTTGTCCTAAACTTATTCTCATGATTTCAGAATATTTACCACACTTGCTCACCTCATATTCTGTGAAGGCTGCAGAGTTCTCTAAATTCAGGGTTCGAGGGTCAGGGGGAGAATCTCTAGTTGCCATGGCAAGGCAGCGAAGTGTATCACGTCCAGAGCCCCACTCTCTTACTGTGCTTAAGAGCTGCTCTCTTAGGTCAGAGGTCAGCGGTACGCGTGTACCACCTCCAACTCGTATCCAGCGGCAACGCTCCAGCACACTCTCTGGCGCCCCCTATCAAGTGAGTACGGAGTATGAAGTGAGGAAGGTAAGAATAAAGTTAAAGAATACAATTAATAATTGTAACAGGAATTAAAATCCATAAATAACGGCAATATATAAAATGTATGTAGAGTTGTGGATGGATGGGCAATTATTTTTTTTCACATTGCGAGGGTTTTAAAAAAAATGAAAAATAACAGTCTAGTCATTTGTAATGTTGAATATCAAAAAGATTGTTCTTTTTTAACTTTGTATTCATCAAATAGGCCTAATCCTTAGAAAATGCATCATAACTTCCACCAAAAAAATTAAGTTGCAGAACTTCAATGTTTTTAACATTGATATAATTAAATCAAATCAGCATTTTAGAATGATTTCTACAGGCTCATGTATCACTGAAGACTGGAATAGTAAAAATTGATCTATAGAAATATTATATATAACAATGATCGCAATCACTTCAGTCCCAGCTCTAATTTTGAGCTACATTAAAAGGCACAATGTTCCACCATTTTTTTAATGTTGGCTGCTGAATGTACACTTGTTATACAATGTTTTTTTTAGACATTTGTTCTTGCTAAAATAGGTTGTTTTTGTGTTAGTCTATGTTGTTTAAAGATACATTTACATTTACATTGAGTGATTCTTCAACAAAAATGCTAAATGAAGGAATGGAAAAAGAGAACGCTTTAAAGAAAGATGAAAACCAGACCTTGACAAACATCTTGGCACCTGAAGCAGAGCGAGTGAGTTTGTTTGGAGAGCAGAAAACAGACATGGACTTCCTGTCTCGAGAAAACTCCAGAGTCAGCTCTTTCCTCATTAACTGCTTTATGACCTGAGAAAAGAAACATGTGTTTGAGTTTTCAGCTCCTTGAGATTGAAGTTCTACAAACATTAAAAGGCTTTTCTCTCTCTCTATAAGAAACATATCATGCAAAATGTGCATTCATCTACTCTTGGCAAATAAACTATATAAAATAAAGAAATTATTTTAAAGTACATTTAAATTGTGATGAAATCTGTTGCACCAAAGTAGCTTACAAATAGCATTTAATGAAATCATTCATAAATACAAATACTAAAAATAATATATCTAAATGTTTATAGTTTTATTATTATTAATTGTACATAATTTATATATTTACTGTATTTATATATTTATTGCATTTGTGTAAATAAATTCTAAATTATATAATATATAATATATGGTCCCCACTTTATATTAGGTGGTCTTAATTACTATGCACTTACATTTAAATTAATAATTTAATACAATGCACTTATTGTGTACATATGTTTTACATTGTGCTTATATATAAAAAACATATATGTAATTACATCTGTAATTAAGTTTTGTAATGACATTTATAATTACCCTGTTGACCCATCCCTTACAACTTGACCCACCCTTAAACCTAACCATACCACCAAACCTTACCAATACAATAACCTTTGCAATACAATATGACCACGATAAGTACACAGTACTTATTTTTGATGCAAGCAAATAGTAGTTAAACCCAAATATAAAGTGCAATAAATGTATAATCATATAAAATAATATAATAATATACCACGTCACACTAACGTCGCTGAGCGGAGATTCTGTGTATGCGCAAAACATTACTATATGAAGACTCACTGAACAGCAGGCAGTGGCTCTTTCAGCAGGTGAGAGGCCTCTCAGGTCTGTGTCAAACACGTTCATCTTCTCCACCAGACAACAGAGAGCCGTCTCAGTCGCTTCTCCCACTTTCTCATATACACCCTTACTCTGAGAGGAAATACAGAGAAAATGAGGTCTCTGTGAGGTCTCTGAAGCTTCATCGTGACAGAGAGAGCATGTAGGTGTGCACACGCACCTCGTTGTAATCCAGAGAAGAGTCGTTACACAGGGCACAGATAGAGGCCATTTCCACCAGCCCTTCATACTGACTGCAGCGTACCATTACACCGTCCTTATACCTGAAACAAAGACAAAAAGAGGATGGGAGGGATTGGAGGAGGACTGCAAATACAGAATTCAGGACCGAAAACAGAGAAAATAATGGGTGAAGCGAGAAAAAGGGAACGATTAGGAAAATAGAACAAATCTTAAAAAAAGACGTCACGTAAATGTTTAGGCAAACCACAGGTTAGTTCAGAAGAGATTCGGGTGAGTTTGTGTTTATGTGAGTGTAGTTAGAGGCGAAAGAAACTCACACTTCTCCTTCAGGGGCGTAAGTAGATCCAGTTACTGTAAATTCGTTCAGTAAACACCTCTCACCTGCGACGCTGTCCACAATGAACATCTGCACCCAGACAAACACACGTGCACAGCCATGCATGCACAAACACGATTAGTAAGTCTGACTTTCAAGCACCATCCCATGATGTTAATCTAGCTATCACAGAATAATAAAATCCCACAATGCATCTGTTAGAATTATTTCGCTCTATTAGAAATTATTATCGTAAGTATTACTTCAGGATTAGAGTAAAACTGTGGCACTGGACACAAGTCTCTCTCACCCTGCAGACAGACATCTGGTTGGTTGTGAGAGTGCCTGTTTTGTCGGAGCAGATGACAGAGGTACAGCCAAGTGTCTCTACAGATGGGAGGGAACGGACTATAGCATTTTTGCGGGCCATGCGGCGTGTGCCAAGCGCAAGGCATGTGGTAATGACAGCAGGAAGACCTGTGAGAAAGAACAAAGACATCAGTGAGCAAGATGTATTTTAAGATGTGATATTAAACAATATTTTTCTAAATCCTTTCATTTGTATAAAAATCAAGCTTTGCCAAACAACACAACAATACAACATTTTCAGGAAGCTTTAGAGGGTTTCTATTGTGCACTTTTTAACAGCAAAGGTGAATTTAAATGTATTTTTAAACATCTGCTATCTTTAAAATCTTGTGCTTTGATTAAAGCAAGCTTTCGTGTTTACAAGAATTATCCAAAAAGCATTTGACTTGTACAAAAGAGTTCACATAATCATGTCACTAATTTTATTAATGGATCTTTCACAGATATGTGTTTCCAGTTTTCCACGGAATGCTAGTTAATGCTGTGTCAGGGTTTTTATAGATAAATAAAACAAAAAAATGGCTACTTGGATTAAAAATAAGCATAAACTGAAATCAAAGATAAATATTAAAATATGAATAATATTAAAATATATTTACTTATTTTATATCAGCTTGTCGCCAGTGCAACACTTCTAGTTTTCATTTATTTTAACTTGATGTACTGAAATAAATAAAACTAAAACTGGACAAACATTATTCAAAACAAAATATTAAAATACATATAAAAAAATACAAATTTCTCTTTTGTAAAATGGTTAAAATGATTTTTTTTCAAATTTCAAATTAAGTAAATGGGAACACAAAAATTATATTTTGCAGTATATTTATATTTATAAAATTGTACTTATTGCTCTGTTTACCACTATAGAAGTTTACCCAACTATGACGATTTCCACTGAAAAGGGTCCATAACAACAAACAAAGTTGAATCTTTTTCTTCATTTTGTCCTAACTAACAAAAGATAAATATTCCGCCCTGTAGGTTTTAATTTCTGTAGGATAGTCAAAAGGTTTTCAGACATCTGGATCTCAACATAAACTATTCCTGAGAAAAAGGAGATTTGACTAATTTGGCAACAGAAAAGAAAAAAAATAGGTTAACATTAGCGCACCCTCAGGGATGGCGGCTACAGCCAGAGCCACTGCGATCTTAAAGTAGTACACAGCTCCACGCAGCCAGCTGCCTCCGTGCACTGGGTCACTGAAGTGACCGATGTTAATACCCCAAACTGCCACACAGATCACCGTGATCACCTTCAGACAGAAAGAGAAAGAGAAAGAATGACTCACATTCAAACAGCTACTTCTGACTCTACCTCTGGAGCTCGATAATGCTGACAGATCGCTACAGAGTGACTGCTAACTGATATGTAGCAAATGAGAGGATCTAACAATGAAATACTGTACATTTGTACTGTATTTTTTGGTTCATTTGTGGAATACTAGATTAGATTGGAATACATTTGCTTTAATCATTGATGGGCAAAGTACAAGCACACGGCCTATAAAATGCGGTTATATGGTATGAGGTATAGATGGCAAGAGATAAGTTAAATACAAATGACAAAGAACAAAAATAAGAGAGAGTGCGGATACAGTTATAATGACGTATAAATGGCAGGTGACAATTATAGTGTAAATGGCAATGCGTATAAATATAAGAGGTGCAGGGAGTTCATGAATAGCCAAAAATGTGCAAAAAGGACTGAAATAGTAAAAATAATGAGGTACAATAATGAGGTACAAAAATGGCAAATTACCATCGCAGTGCAAATTATATGCTCTAAAAAAACTCAGGGTGCACGGAGTTCAAATATAGCAGGAAATGGCAAAAATTATGCAAACGGCAAAATATGGAATATACTAAACATTTTGTGTGTTATCTTTTAATCGTTTGGAATACATACTGCTCAGCATACATTAAAGAGCCAACTAGTTTTTAAAATGTCATATGGACACCACACGCAAGAACAAACACAGGCTAAAATGTTGCATATTTCAGAAATAAATATAATTATTTAGTAATAGTAATCAAATTTTGTGTAAACATGAAATTTGTTAGTTCAATCCCTCATCAAGCTTTAAGAGTAATGAGAAATGGTTTACACTGCAGGTTGTATCCATACAGAAAAATGTCCATAATGTGCACAGAGATCATACACAAGGAGCGCAGTTGCTCGACAAACAATAGAGCGAAGGTAAAAATAAAGAAGAGATAATTGAGTTTCCTACCTTAGAGAGTTGCTCTCCAAACTGGTCTAGTTTCTGCTGCAGAGGGGTTCTCTCTGGATCGGTGGCTGCCATCTCATCCCTGATCTTCCCAATCTCTGTGTGCACACCTGTGGCCACTACGACCCCTATCGCTCGCCCTGCTGCAATGTTCGTCCCCTAAACACATTTGCGAGCGAATCAGAAGAACGTCACACAGAGTAATTACTTTGAGCGTAGCCGGATTAACATCACCTACACCTGTAGAATAAGACGTTAATATGCGTTTAATTATTACTAATAAATGGCTAATATTCTAGTAAAATGCACGCTAATAAGCAACTAATAGGTGTAATTGTAAAATAAAGCATTGTCAAAATAATAAAGAACAAAGTAACATCACACCGAGGTGTGTTTGTAGCAATGACTAGCATACACCACTGACAAATATATACAAAAAATGCTATATATTTTTGATATAGCAATAACATAGGTACTTTTTTCAACACCCACAATTGTCCTCTGAGACAAGAAGGTTAATTTTGGAGCCTAGATGTGTGATATTTAAAGCCATATCATGGTAGTACTTCATTTTACAATAATTGTGCACTTACCCAACAAAGTACTGGGTGATATAAGGTTAGATTTAGGGGTAGGTTGAGGGTTAGCATTTTTCAGTTATCATAAATGTTATAATACATACGTAAGTATGCACAAGCCGAACAGGACTGTGAAATAAAGCGCTACCCATTTCATTCATTGTTTTGCTTTTGATTTTGGATGGGTCCTCCAAGTCACTGTTTATGTTCCTGTCCTTACATGGCCAGACATCCATTAGACTTTCTCAGCGGGACAGAAGTAATGGAGGCTTTAGCGTGCGCGTGTGGGTGTGGGGGTGGAGTCTTTGAGGCTGGTACTCTCTGGTCATTATCCATCTGAGAGCTCAAAGCCTGTGTGATGTGATGACTCAGTCTACAGCCATGTGGGAGCAAACAATATGAGTGATGTTTTATTCAACACACAGACTCGACCGCCGGACATAATCCACTACAGTACACAAACCATCATACACTTCCACATCTGGCCGCGTTTAATCCAGTGCCTAATCGCCACGGGTAACAAAAACCAAACCTGAAATTCTTCAAGAATAGCTGCAGATGAACAAACAGCTAACTTAATAAATAATCTTACAGAAAAGAGCATGTTTTTCTTGTCCTGGTTGACGGCACGGGGGTCAGGCACTGGGTCTGTGTGTTTCAGGACGGATACAGACTCCCCCGTCAGGATGGACTGGTCCACTCTCAGAGTAGTAGAGCGTATGGAGGTCAGTCGGATGTCTGCTGGGACTTTATCACCAACTGGAGGAAAGCAGGTGCAAAAAAGAAAGACTTGCGTGATTTTTTTATTAGGTAAGCTATGCAATAAAACTTTTTTTTACAGAAATGCAACCAGTGTGTAATCAAAACAGTTTAGGTAATGTATAAAATCATTTTATACAGACAAGACTTTTCTCTTTTTAACTATAATCCCTTCCTTTTTTCTTATATGAACAAAGGTAATAATTTAATTATTATTTCCTTAGACTGCATGAAAAATCATTTTAAATATTTATAAAAATGCTTGTTTACCTACTTACTTACTTGCACTGATGTGTTAATACCATAAAAAAGGACCACTGTAGCGTTGTTGCAAAATTCAGAAAAAATTAAAAACTGGGATGTTTTTCTATCATTAAAAGAATAAAAAAAAAATTATTTAATTGCTTTAATAACTACCGTCATTGTGCTACTGTGGGACTTTGAGGTTTTTAACTACAATGCTGCTGATTAGCACCCCATACTTTACAATCTATCTTTAGAAACCAATGTCAGTCAAGATACAGACCGACGCAAAAAAGACGTCAACCTTATTTTTATTCATTAGCTTTGGGATTCTTAGAATAGAACTTTGAGTGGAGGGCCAAGAAAATTCTGAGACTCTGTCTTAACCCTTTCTGTCAAATCTGATATTAAAGACCACTAAAAAACTTCATATTCATTTGAATGAATGACTAAAAGGAGTTCACATTGTCAGTATCACAAGTTTGCTTTTTTGATTAATGACATCTAACTATTTAAAATTCTTTATTTTTTCTACACAGGAGGAGAATGGATATATAGATGGATGAATGAATGATTAAAATCTTAAAACACTCTTTCTTTCAGGTTTAAATTAGATTTTGAAGACTCACAGTATATGTACATGTATGTAAATGAATCCGGGATTTACTTTGAAGTGACCAAATGATAATTGCAAATGCAGCCGCCAAGGAGAGTCAAATTAGGTTGATTGCCAATTAACAGCAAGGATCATCTATAAATGGGTTCAGACAATTAAGACTTTGATGTGAGTTTTCAAAGCAACAGGAGGCAACTAACAAGAGTTCCAAAGATACAGAGTGCTGCCTTTGCAGGTGTGTCAGTTACACAGAATGTGCATCCAGGGAAACAGCCTATAGAAATAACATGTGCAAATAAATCTGGAAAACGTTCAATGACGCATAAGGAATTGTGGCTCCAAATCGCCGCTCACCAACAATAATGGTAAGGCAGTTCAATGCATAACTGGCCTGAACCCTTAGCATAATTTACAAAATGTAAACAGTATTTAAAACAAACCTCATAAACCTGGAATTTCTGGCAGTGGCAGTTTTATTAATGCAAAAGATAAATAACCTGTTTAAAGAATCTAAACCTCTCTTCAAATAAAAAAAAGGTAAACAGACTGATGAGAAATATTTCATAAAGTATGGAACAAATCACAAATTTTAAATATGGTGGGGACCTGTGATGTTTTTGGGCAGCAGTCTCACAGGAGTCATTATTTCAGATAATCAATGTGCGTCATTTTTGGAAAGAATCAAACTATGCCAAACATGTATTTAACAATACTTTGCCTAACTGTGGGAACATCTGGCTATTTTCTTGAGAAACATCCTTAATGTATTTGAGACTGTAGGCAGTTTTGACCGGCTTTTACAAACAATCAGAACACAGCTATGTCTATTCAGCAATGTCCTAAAATGATCTCCAGACATATCTTTTGAGAGTGGACCTCTCTTTTTTTTCTTTACGGAAACACTGCCACATTCATTTTCTATAACTCTACCTCTAAGAAACAAATGATGAAAGACCAGTGCTGGGGGTAACACATTACAAGTAACGCAAGTTTCATATTAATATTACTTTTTTTTAAGTAACTAGTAAAATAAGGCAAAGGAGTTACTTTTTCAAAAAAGTAATGCAATATTGTAATGTATTCCTTTAAAAGTGACTTTCCCCAACACTGTGAAAGACAAAATGAAATAAAACATACAAATGTAAAAAATAAAATCTCATTAAGTGCATTTTACTTTGGCAAATTTTAAAAAAGTATTGTAGAAATCTAGTTGTCATTCTTACCGGCCACCTCCACAATGTCTCCAGGCACAATGTCCCTGGCTCTGACCCTCTGTACGCTCTTCCTGTCCTGTCTGTACACCTTCCCCATTTCAGGCTCATATTGTTTTAGGGCTTCAATGGCATTTTCTGCATTACGTTCCTACAGAAACATACGCACATTTGTACAGAGTTGTCTTCCTGCATTATTGTCTCATCCACAAACTTCATATATTATATATTAACATATTTAAGAGGTATTTGACGATTTACAAAGGCTGTACCTGCCACACTCCTACAATGGCATTGGCAATAAGAATGAGGAGGATGACAAATGGCTCTACGAAGGCTGTGATGGTTCCTTCACCTTCCTCAAACCAGGCCAGAGTCTGAAAAAAAAGAGAGAATATGAATTGCAAAACATAGGCAAGAGTGTACATTTTTGTCAAAGCTGTGGTACCAATAGAATGCAAACCATGCATTCTATTGGTATGGTTTGCAAAAGTGTAACCGTGTAAAAGTTACACTAAATTTACAACAACTGAATAGACACATACATTTCCATTTAAAAATGTTAATTATTCTAATGAAGGCTTTAAGTAGATTGTAAATTGTATCTTAAATTTAATGCAAACATAATTTTTTTGTGTACACTTGTACACACAAAGCTTGTGACTGCAAGTCTTAATATAAATCTAAACCATTCAACAAATTTGGAGGAAAGGTCATTGAATGATCCATTCAACCAATTTACCAATTCAATGACCATCTTTCAATGACAGCTCACTCAATTTGTTCAAAATGTGTATTAATTAATTAGCGTAACACCTCTGTGTTGCTCTGGGGAATTGTCTTGTGGTGTTTTCAAACGATTTTTTTGGCGAAGTTCAGCAAAAACAGATGATACTGACAATATTATGTATAAAATGTAAAATAGGATTAACTTATTAATCACTGAACTGCAGGCATTCAGAAAAAAATATATATTTATACATACATATAGATAGATATACATTTGGTAGCAGTGTAGTTTAGTAGAATTAATGCATCTGTGTTTGGTATCTATGAATATGAAAAGCTTGTGCTATTGTTCTGTGTCACCATACTCTTGCTTACCAGTGAGCAAACACGGTCTTTGGTTTATACTTACAAAGGAAATACAGGCAGCAAGGAGGAGAATCCGAACTAGTAGATCCTCGAACTGCTCCAGAACAAGTTCCCATAGTGACTTACCTGTAAACACAACAAAAAACAATGATCACTTTCCATTAAGTGAAAAAGAACTCTCGCAAAACTAAAACCTGGAACAATTTAAAAACCTTTCCAAATACATTAAGTAACATTCAATCTCGCTCTACCCAGCTACAAACAGAGACTGAACCTCCCATCTTCTCAAGGGAATCTAATAATAACTAATTATCTACACAAGCAGCATCTCCCATGCAACAAAGGAAAGCTCGGAGAGACTTTTAACTTAGAGAATATGATGAAAGATCTGCTAATAATTACACAAACCCAAGGGAGCAGCTCACCTTCTTCTGCAGGTAACTCTGTGGCACAGGATAAGGCAAAATAAAAGAAAAATGGGCAGAAGATCAAATATGAAGGTTTAATTAAATCTCATTGTGACATGTTGTATTGTTCATATTGCACAAAACAGTTGTATTTATGCAAGAGATGTAGTACCATTGGGGCCCCATCGTTCTCTGCTCTTCCTTAATTGTTCAGAGCTCAGTCCCGTTGTCTCGTTGACACCGAAATATCCCAGCACCTCCTCAACCGTCTTTGTATGGGCATTGTCCATCCCTGCAAGAAAATAATATACCTCAAACATATGATTCCATCATCAATTGCCTTATCTGTTACCATACAAAAAAACGACAGCCTTCTCGTGTAAAAACGACAGTCACAGTCACTATCCACTTTAACATGCATGAACAAAAGAAAACATGAAAGTGACTGGTAACTACGTCTTTCTGTCGGACGTCTTCAGGCTTGGATCACCATGAGGGCATTAAATCATACCTTTCATTTTCAAAGGCGCCTCTATTTAACCAGAGGGAACTTTCGATGTTAACAAAAAGCACAGCACGTAAACGTAACTAGTAAACACTTGCGTGCACTTGTTGTGTATCTACGGCTGCCTCTATGAATAAACAACATATAAAGAATATTTTACGCGACTATTAAGACGCAAAGCTACTGCGCACCTGTTACTGGTTTAGTTATTACGTTGACTTAAAAAAAAAAAAAAAAAAACATTCAAGATAATATTTAACTCGATGGGTCTCACGCAAAAAAAAAAAAATCTAAGGCTAAGAAATGTGTCGGTTCGTTTTATGCCAATGACGATGCAAATGTAAATAATAGCGATTACAAGCTGTCAATTGTGTATCTTCTCGTCAATTTCGGTTCACAGCTGACTGAGCAAAATTTACGCACACACCGCCGATCAGATTCCCTCTAAATGACTGATCCTGCAGGCACCGAGATCGATAACCCTCCCGATCTACTGAATTATCAGACACAGCATGATGCCGACAACACCTTACTCACCAGTTTAACTGTAATTCAGTCCTCTGCGAACCAGTAACTTCCCTTACACCAAACCGATATACTAAACCGCGACGAGAGAGAATATATCCCAGTTATAAGCCAATGCGGTGTGCTATTGTAGATCGATCTGCTGATGAAATCCAATAAGAGCGAGAGGCAGAGAGATCGCACTGCAGCGCTGTTCAAGGCAAATGATTTTCTGCTATGCGTTTTCCTTCTGATTTCAGCATGATCCGGAATATTATACAAAAATAATTAACTGCGGCATGAATGCTTGAATTTTTAGCAGATTTTCGACGCTGTCAAGTCTTTCCGAATGTACCGGTAGTATTTAAAATGGCCAAGCCGATGCTATAATCCGCCGCTGCCTCCTATCTACATAACCGTCGCTTTATTTAATACTAGGTCACTGAGCGACATTATTACCGTAGGTGCTTCAGTCGCAGCATCGATGGGCAGCGCCGCAGCCAATGAGCGATCAAAACATCATCGTGACGGATGGACTGGGCAAATCAGCTTCGTTCTTCTTCGAATAGTCCCGCCTGCTCGTTCTTGCTGCAGGAGGGCGGGGCTTCCACCCGCACTGTGGCTTTCTGTTTAACCAGTGGCCGTTGCGTGCGACAGTATACGCCATAAAATTTACATTTACATCAACCACTCAGGCCACGCGAATGTTAAGTGACGCCGCTGTGAACCAATGAGAAACAGCTATAACCGAAGAGGCGGGACAACGTCGCTTGGGTCAATAACCCAGCCCCTCCCCCGCATCCATCTGTCACTCAAGTGCGGTATAGCGTAGCTAATGACGCGCTTGTGAATACTAGGGCCACAATTGTACGAGGTCGATATGCCGAACAGGCAAATTTGTTCAAACCCATATAATCCTTGTCGACTTGAAGGTATTATAATGAATTCCAGTCAAACACGCAGGTTGGTGGGGTGGAAAGGGATCTGACCTATTTCAGTGGTTACCATAATTATCTGCCCCTAATTAATATCATTCTCGAGAGGGGCTGTTGTAATTCCTGTATGTTACATATACACACGCCTTACTGTAAAAGCTGTTTTAGAAGTGAAAAAAAATGTAATCGTCTATTGAGTGCTTGATAACATGTATATGTTAAGTGAAATCAAAGAGGGGTTTTTTTTCAATAAATGTTAATTAGGAAATATTGCAGCACACAGTACAGGGGATCTTTAGCCATAAAATGATGCATTTTTGATCGCATGCCCATTTTCAATTTCATATGAATAAATTTAAAAGCAGCAATAAAGGTAATCACTAACTAATTGATTGGTTTAACATCAATGCTTTTGCTACATTTTTTTGGCATACGCTTAAGTACCCGACGTTCTCTGAATGCTGCAAAGATATTGTCCGATAAGAACTCATTTCGGGTAACACTTATTCACTATTAACTATGACTTTTCCCTCAGTAAATTTCTTATTTGCTACTTATTAATGGTTAGTAAAGCAGTTGTTACCTTTAGGTATTATGTATAATTAGAGATGTAGAAAAAGGCCATTAATATGTGCCTAATTACTACTAATATATGGCTAATATCCTAGTAATATGCATGCTAGTAACTAGATAAGAGACCCTAAAATAAAATGTTACTCTTATTTCGACATGTTGTTAATAAATAAGGTCCTTCACTTTGTGGTTTAAGCTTATACGTTACTTACAAAATATAAAACGTAATACAAATGTTTTAAGTGACAAAGAATACACAAATAAGGTGTAATAAATAAAAAAACATTAAAAGGATATGGTATGATCAATATTGTTATGCATATAAAACAGTTGCAAAGTGAGTAAACCGTGACGTCATACTAAATTTTGAGTATAAAATGTTTAATAAAATGTAGTGTAATAAACAACAAAGCAAACATAGTAGAACACATTAAACACTACAAAAGCACTGCTCCTTTTCTCATCTTTCTGTCTTCTCCCCATCAGTTTTTCAGATAGGATAGTCACGCCAGAGACTGAAACAGAGCAAGAAAATCAGTGTTACAGTGGCAGGCTTGGCTGGTTTTTGATTGTATCTGCATGTGTAAAAGGGAGATGGAGAGTATATAAGTGCATGTTAGTTATACCTCTGTGTGTACTCTAGGTCAGTGCTCTCCTTCAGTAAAATGTCTTTAATCTCCTGCTGGGGATTCAGCCCATGCAGTGCTGCCCTCTCCCATCTCTGCAGTCGACTGATCCCTGAAGCACACACACACACACACACACACACACACACACACACACACACACACGCACACACACTATTGTTATATATTTTTTTTTCTTGAAAATAATTCAAGAGCTCAAAGCAACTTGGCTAATACATTTCAGAATTTTATTGCTTTACAGACTACAGGAACCATAAAAAATACTAACATAAAGCTGTGCATAGAGTTCGGTTAATAAAAATAATAACGCACCTGTGCATGGTCCGAATTTCCAGTCCAGATCAAACTTCCTTAATTCTTGAAGATCTTTTTCTCTTTCACTCAGTTGTGGGGGCTCAGGCTCTGATAAGATATCACATTGTTATAAATGCTCCTGCATCACTACATTGGCATGCTTCTTTAAATAATTTGCACAGTTTAGGAATATGACATATTACAGATCTATGCTTTCACTGAAATATGCACAGACACAAACATCCTGTCCCACCTGCTATTGGCGGTGAAGGAGACTTGTTTCTCTTGCCCCCTCTTCTTGCCTTCTTTACAACTTTAAAGGTGTCGGTTATAAGGCCACGCTTAGGTGTCATATCTAAAATTAAAGGACAGAAACACTTTAGTTAACTCCAACCAACAGTATAAAAAAAATGATGTAGTTAATTGAAGTCACACGGGTTGGCATCATGAGGATAAGTCAATGAAACTAAATCAATCATCTTCAGGTCATTCATCAAGTAAATGTAATATTGTACATGAATAATTTTATTGTATACATAACAATTGTATTTTAATCATAGCAAACATAAAGTATAAAAAGCAAAAAAGTATATATTTAGTCAAAGATGCTCACGTATGTAACTAAGCAACCTACAAACAATTATTGTTTGTTTAGAGTTAAAAACACTGCTTGAAAAAGACAAAAAAGGCCATTTGTATTTATCGATCGATCGAACAACACTGCTTCCGACTGGACTCACGTTAAAGCTTTTGTATAGTTGCACGTACATCCCCTTACATATACATGAAAGTCACAGCATACCTGAATTCTGATAGGATGTTGTCGTACGATAAATTATTAGCCAATGTTGACAGCAGTCTTCATCAATAAAACCTTTTAACTTTCGCTTTGTGACACGATCGTTTACAAAACAGACGGACACTCGATATGAAGGGCGGGGCTACGCACAGAGCGTGATGGCGTCATGACGAACGCTTTACAATAAGCGCTGCGCTCCGCAAATCTACGCACACGGGACTCGGCCTTGATCCTCTCGCCGAATAACAGTAATACTGATTCAAATATCTCACATATTTCTTTTTGTATGCCATAAAAGCGTTCTAAATAAACTAGTCCTGTTAAAAATGTACTGTCATTTTAAAATGTGTCGTTCGTCACAAAAACAGAAAAACACTAGCCGCTGTTGGATGCCAGAATATGGTAGCTTCGCTAGCTCCATTTATTTGCTTAGGTTTGGATAAAACATTGGAAGTGCCTTTCCAAGGTATTCAGAAAGGCTGATTTTATGGCACAAAGCTAATGACATCCAAATCCTGCAGAAGAAAGTGTGCCGCCTCAATGTCAATTAGGAAATTTCTAACATTGACAACACACTTGAAACGTTGCCGAATTCATAAAGCCACACGCAGAGGAAATAAAAAAAATCTATGCGAATACTGTATAATTTATATTTATGATTTCACCTCTGCTGTCGCAGCTTTTGAACGTCACGGGTCCACTCTGTCTGAGCTGGAGTGGCTGACATGAGTGACACTCTGGAATTCAATGAAATTTATCAGGAGGTCAAGGGCTCCTGGGTGAGTAGAAGCTGCGATAGCCTGATGTCTAATCTGAGATGGCATACTTGAAAATGTTTGACTGATCTCTCTCACTACAGAACGATGGGCGTCTTCGCTTCAGTAAGCAGACAGTGGTGTATAAAAATAGTAAGACCGGGAAGGTGGACAGCATTCCGGTGCCTGAGCTTTCTCAAGCCCAGTGGAGGAGAGTCTGTCTGGGTCATGGCATCAAGCTGTGCACCAGCACTGGAAACATCTACAAATATGATGGCTTTAAAGACACAGTGAGTCCACGATGTAAAGTTCAATAAAAGCAGAGACAAATTTGATGCGTTTGCTCCATACTCCACTTTTGTGTTGCTTTTTAAATTTTCCACCCTCTTTTTATGCACAGGACCTTGAGAAGATCTCAGAGTACTTCAAAGCCAACTACAAAGTGGAGCTGGTTGAGAAAGATATGTGTGTGAAGGGTTGGAATTGGGGCACTGCTAAATTTAATGGTCAGTGCATTCCTGATGCAACACCATTTATGAGATGTGTACAGTATAACATTTTTATAGTGACCTTAATTCAGGTTTCTATGCACTGTAGGATGAATGGTACAGTATTATAACTTTTACAGTTTCGGTTTTTGACACTGAAAATCTAAAAATAACAGACAAGTTTTTCTTTTCATTCAATAAGTGTTACTTAAGCGAGACACTCTGGAGTCCTGGAGTTCTCAATCTTTATTAATTTACTTTGTTTAACGGTTCTTAAGTGAACTAAACTATTAGTGATAACAGAAAGTAATGATAAAATACTATTATATAGATTACTAATCTATTATTACTAACGTAATAATTGAAAGGCAAACACTGTAATACTTCCTCATATACTGTAATAACTTCCTTGATTTAAAACTATGCTGTACTGTTACTTTGAAAGTGCAGACAGTGATTTCTTTATTTGAAAAAGATATTATGATTACAGAAAGAAGTATAAATAGTTTTATTTTGCAGGTTTATTTTTTAATCCATTTCAGATTATTATTTTTTAATATTAACTCATTTCAAAGTGATTCATTTTTAATTTGGTAAATATTATGTAGAGAATAATACACATTTAATTACAGCACTTGCTACATATGCATTAATTAGAATCTTTAAATAAAACAATAAATATCAGCCCTCAGCCAGACTGATTTCTAAGAAATGGCCACTGAAGATGAAAAAGACTGTATTGCTTGATCACTAGAAATAATAAATCACTGCATAATAATTACTAGAAATAATAGAAAACTGTTAATAGCTTTGCATTTTAATAATGTAACTTTCACTGCCATTTCCAAGTATTAAACACTTTGTGGCTGTGGCTTTTCAGGGCCCTTGCTTTCATTTGAGGTGAATGAGAGTCCTGCGTTTGAGATTCCGCTCGCCAGCGTGTCTCAGTGTGCGACGGGAAAGAATGAAGTCACCGTGGAGTTTCATCAGAATGATGACTCAGAGGTATCCCTCATGGAGGTGCGCTTCTATGTCCCACCCACCACAGGGGACGAGGGCTCAGACCCTGTGGAGGTAAGCGTACATGCTTGTGTGTGTGTGCGGCACTACCTAACAGTGACCAACAGGTGGCAGAGTTTACAAAGTAATAACCATAAACCATAACATAAATTCTTTCTAAAATTCTTGCAAAATTTATTCTAAAATTAAGATGTACCTCTTTTTTTATGTAAAATGCTTTTTAATCCATAATTTGATTTGAATTTGTTTTATTATAAATGCATCAAATATTATTTAGTTATATTGCTTTTAATAGTACTGTACTGTTAGATGTATAATTTATTACTTTTGTCATTTTTTTATTGTAATATTATCTTAGTTATTTTATTTGCACATTTAGTTTAATTTTATTTTTTAATTAGTGCTGTCAAATGATTATTCACATAATAAATTGTTAACATAATAAATGCGTGTATATTTATTGTGTGTATATATAATTACACAAACATGCATGTATATATTTTGGAAAATATGTTATGTTTATATATTCAATATAATTACATATTATATGAATGATATGAATATAAATATAGATGTAAATATTTTTTAAAAATTCTGTTTTAGGCATTTGCTCAGAACATTCTGTCCAAGGCAGATGTCATTCAGGCGACTGGAGATGCTGTGTGTATCTTCAGAGAGTTGCAGTGCCTCACACCTAGGGGCAGGTACATATACATACGCACAACATCACAACATTTTGTTTTCTTATTACAATATTTTGCGAACCACCAAAATTGTAATGGTTTTTGCTCTCTGTAGGTACGACATCCGCATTTATCCAACATTCCTCCATCTGCATGGTAAGACATTTGACTACAAGATCCCATACACCACAGTGCTGCGCCTTTTCCTGTTGCCTCATAAGGACCAGCGGCAGATGTTCTTTGTGGTGAGTGTGGCAACATATTCCCTGAAACAATCTCTGCTTTCAGTTTCAGCTCAAAGTACCCTACTATTTAGATATTAAGCCTATTAAGAGTGCAAGCAAAAACACTTTTATGTGTCTGTTTCTTTAAACGCAAGTGAGCTTTTGCTCCCCACCCCCTTTATCAGAATAGATCTGCACCATTACAGTCCGTACCTTCTAAAAACATCTGTTCTCTTTCAAACATACGTTTCGGTGTTTGCCTTCTATGTATTTCTCTGACCACTTCCTCCGCTAGCCTGACTGGCCAGGATCCCCTCATATCAGCTAGTCCAGCTCCTGTTTCCTACTCCCCAGGTATCCATTCTTGTAGAGCTGCCCATCTCTGCAGCTCTATCATGGGGTGAACAACTGGGAATATGTGCCCCTCTGGCCAGTGTTCTCAGCATGGACAAGGAGAAGGAGGGCACGTTTGATTGTAAGGAAGAGGGACAATCTCCTTCCTCTCTGATGAGGAGGTCGATTTTGAGGATTCCCCTTTTCTACCCCCTGTGCAACCAGCACAACCCCTCATTTGGCAGGATCCATGGAAGAGGCAGGAGGAGACAACTCCTTCCAATCTTTCCAGAGCTTCTTGAAGAGATTTCCGTCACCTGCAAGGACTTACTTTTACTAGTAAAATGCCTTCTTCGCATGCCCCCCAAGGAGCAAACCCAACATCGCCATAAAAAGCAGACTGCTTCCAGTCAAGCAGGACGAAGAGTGCATACAAATCAGTCGCTCTCTCAGTCCGGGCCATGAACGCCATCTCTCTATTGACCTCATACCAACCAGAGCTTGATTAAAGGTATCTGTCACACCAAGTAATCGTCACAGATCTCTCGCTCCATCTTCAGAGATGTGCCGTTGAGGGTGTGGGCAAGGCCATGGCCACAATGGTCATTCAGCAGAGAGGACGCCGGCTTAATTTGGCTAATCTTTCTGACATAGAGAAGCGAGCCATTGTAGATGCACCTGTCATCGCAAAAGGCATTTTTGGCTCAGTGCTGACATGGATGCAGAGGATGTGAGAAGAAGAAAAGGGATGACAAGGCCTTGCAGCACTGTATGCCAAGGAAGACGCAGACTGTGCCCCTCCTCGGCAGATCTTTGCGCAAGCTACAGCTCACCCACCCAGCTTTTGCATTTCTAGTAACAGAGACTGCATGTACATGCATCAGAAAGTCAGAGTAGTGCACCAGAAGAGAAACCAGCACAGGAAAAATTACCCGCCTGTGACAGTTCAGAAGATAGTGAGCCACATAGGCTCTGTCAAAGCGTTTGCGCATGCGCAGTACAGACTACAAACTCGTTTTCGACGTAGCCACAAGATGGCGCCGGAATGCTGCAAGTAAACTATTGTAGAGCATGCGTGCAGTCCCATTGGGTGCTGACAACAGTACAGTACGATTACAGAATGCAGTTTGCTACTACTGTTTTGCTCAAATCTTTGCCATTGTATTAGAACTGGTACACCGTTGTTGCCTGTTTAATCAAAAAGACAGCGCAGCAGGTGTAATTTTACAGATTAAGGGGCGGTAATATTAGAATGAGATGCCTTTGCAACATCACAAGCGGAGCGAGATCAGACACGCTCGGTTTTTCAGACTCTTGCACAGTTACAGGCTTACTCTTTTTCATGTTTTGGTTGGTAGATACACTGGGGACCTGATTAAAGCACTTAAAAAAAGCACCTGGAAAAATTTGATTTTCATGATATGTCACCTTTAATAACTGCAAACTTTTGTCTGTTTCAGATCAGTCTGGACCCACCTATTAAACAAGGTCAAACCCGCTATCATTTTCTCATTCTCCTGTTTTCAAAAGAAGAGGATATCAACCTTACTCTCAACATGAACGAGTAAGTGAGAGTGACACTGAAGGATGTCAGAATTAAACTCTTCACATTTGCTCATCAGACTAAAAGGAGAAAGGTAGCTTTCATTTACTTCAACGAAGCTGATGAAACTAATTTAGAGCAGGAAGTCATTTGACAGATGCAAGTTACAGTACAATTATCGCAGGGATAGCCACCTTGGAGCTGGGATCTGGGATATGTCACTCAAACTTACACCATTATTTACACTCATTCTTCAAAATGTGTTTCCATCCAGCAATACTGTTTTTCTCTCTTATGTTTGCAGGGATGAGGTGGAGAGGCGTTTTGAGGGGAAACTTCATAAAAACATGTCTGGCTCTCTCTATGAGATGGTTAGCAGAGTCATGAAGGCCCTGGTCAACAGAAAGATCACAGTGCCTGGAAATTTCCAAGGGTAAACACTAAAAATGTTTCAGTGAAAGAAAATTTGATTAAAAAAACATCAACAATTGCTAAGTTAAAAGTCTATATTACCTTAACTATTTTAAACAAAACAATATATATCTACCTTTACATTTTGTTACTATTATTTTATTAAAGATCATAAAAATACTTAAATACAATATATACCCTGATGTTGTCCTTAATGTCTGATACAGTGCATAGCATCAAATCTTCCTGATTTATTTTTTTAACAGTAATTTGAACAAAATATTTAGATGCACTGCTGTTTAAACGTTTTGGGTCAATTCTATTTAATATTTCAGTTTTTAAAAGTTTCTTATGTTTAAAAAGGCTGCATTTTTTTTATTAAAATTACAATAAAAGCACAGTATTATGAAAGACTATTAGAATATAAAATAATTATTTTTGAATATACTTTTAAATATAATTTATCCCTGTGAATTTTCAGCATCATTTCTCTAATCTTCAGTGTCACATGATTCTTCAGAAGTTGATCTAATATGCTAATTTGGTAATAATATTTCTTGTTATTATCAGTGTTGGGTAGAGTTGTGCTGTTTAAGAGGTTAAAACACCTTCCAATGTTTCTCTCTGTCTTTTCTCTCTAGTCACTCAGGAGCTCAGTGTATAACATGTTCATATAAGGCCAGTTCAGGGCTGTTGTATCCTCTGGAAAGAGGTTTCATCTACGTTCACAAGCCCCCAGTGCACCTACGCTTTGAGGAGATCGCCTGCGTGAACTTTGCTCGTGGAACCACCACAACCCGCTCCTTTGATTTCGAGATTGAGACCAAGCAGGGAAATCAGTACACCTTCAGCAGCATCGAGAGGTACGCATGAGCTCAAAGTCTTGTCCAGTTGTTGAGAACATAGCTTTGTGGGAACTAGACCACACAAGTAAATTCCAGTTTCCATATCCTGTTTAAGGCACTTCCTGCCATTATGCCTTTGATCACTTACCACATCTGCCTTAGAAGGTCTGGGCAGCCTCTTTGTGGTGATTTTATTTGTTACTCTGGAGTAAAAGTGCCCGTCTCTTTTAGTGACCTGACCCTTTCTACATTAGATGTTAAGAGGAAAAAAAAGCTACTTTATGCACATTAAAGTATTTTCAATTTAACACACATTATGACTGAGTCAACACACCAAGGCATCAGTTAATTACATCATACTAATGTGTGAGAAACAACACTTTCTGCAAAACTAAAAGGGATACTTTTATTTACTCATTCTCATGACATTTCAAACATTTATGACTCTCTGTTTTTGCCAATTTTGTCCAAACAAAATTGGACCCCAAATGAATTCCATTGTGTAGACAATGGAAAAAATACAAAAAAATAAAATAAAAAAATGGAAAAATACAAAAAACAAATTAGAATTCTTTAAAAATATATAAGAATATAAAAGTAATATAAATATTAAAATAAAAAAGACATAGTGTGTTCTGCTGAAGAAAGTAAGTCTTAAAGGTTTGAAAAGATATGAGGGTGATTAAACAATGACAGGTAAAAAAAAAAATACACTTTTGCACTGCATTTGTAAAAATGGTACACAACTCCCAAAAAAGCTTTCCATTAATGTACGGTTTATTACAATAGGCCAAAACACAACTATTTGAAAAGCTGGAAATCTGAGGGTCCAAGGCCACATATAGTTACCATTCTTGGTGTGAACATGCTTTTACTCACTAACAGAGTTTTTATTCTCTGTTTAATCTGCCTCCACCTTCTTCTTCAGGGAGGAATATGGGAAACTCTTTGACTTTGTCAATGCTAAGAAGTTAAGCATCAAGAACAGAGGCTTCAAAGAGGTACGTCTACAGCCCTTCTTGCTTCTTATCAAGCAGTACATAATATTCATCCACTGAGACATGTCCATAGACCCCTCACACAGTGTACAGACACTTATTTTACTCTTTGTGTTTGTGGTGTATGTCTGTATTGTGTTCATGTAGAAAAAGGTTGGTATTGCCCTGCAGTTTGGTCTGGTGTCGGTGCTCCTATAACTTGCTTGCATGGTGTTTGTTTGCGTGTCTCAATCACAACCCGAGTGTCAAATGTGTTCTTTCTTATCTTTGATGGCTTAAGGCAGATGTCTCATCCACCAAAATGTGGAAAGGCACACTGCTGGTTATGATTTAACCAGCTGAACACTGTTTTTCAGATCACACAGACTTTCACTAGGACCACAACAGTATTTTGTCTGAAATCTGAATATAATTTTGTGGTCACTTTACAAGAAAACCCTTTGTATACTAGATAATTCTGTGTGCTATGAAGACAGCATTGCTCAAGGGATTGCTTTTGAATGATTTAACACTGATTGCTTATATGAATGTGTGTGTGTGTGAGAGAGACAGAAAGGCTGGTGAGTATGAGTACATGAGTGGGTTTGAGATCTTTTGCTTGGAGAGGGCTTTCCTTTGTCTGCTTTGTTACAAATACTAACTTTGGAATGACATGTTAATGTTGCATTGATATGATTTTAATTTGTACTCTGTCAGGGCATGAAAGGTAACGATGACATGTACAGCGACTCAGACGACGACCAGCATGACGCATACCTGGAGCGCATGAAAGAAGAGGGCAAGATCCGCGAGGAGGCCAATGACAGTGACGACTCAGAGGGCGAGAGTGGTGAGTGGCAGCTCTCTGAGCCAATCAGTGGGCAAGCTACATACGATTTTGTGTTTAGATGGCAGGTATAGATACTATAAACCCGTAGAAATTTCTCATTCTGTAGAGATTTCAGATTTTCATGTCAACGCTGCATTCTCACATAGTTTGTGTTTTTAAGCCTTGCTGTTTCAAATGTAGTATGTATATAAAATGGTGCATAAAGAAACTCAGGCTTCAGTTTCTGTAGTGTTTATTCTGTCAGACGTAACTGAAACATTTACAAAGTTGTATTCCAATTGTGTCTTTTGACTGTTACATTGATTTATCTGTTGTTTTTTGTATTTACTGATGACTATTTACTATTCTTCTATAAGCTTGATCAATTTTTACTTATGTTAATTGGACATATCGCCCATTCCTAGGTGCTGATGTTCAGATTTCAAAAATGACAACTGATAGGAATATGTTTTGTGTGAAACATTAACATTTGACTTTTTTTTTAGATGAGTCTTTTAATCCTGGAGAAGAAGATGATGAAATTGCAGAAGAGTAAGAGGCTTTGTGTTGATATGCCACAGTTTTAGAAGTTCTTGAAGGCAAAATGATCATTTAAACAATCTCTTAAATGTATGTATTAAACATTAGAGCATAGTTTGTGCTGCATTGCTTAAAAACAATGATACCTCAAATCACATGGCTTATTAAGGAGATACTTGCATTTTTTGCCTGGCAAATGGCAAAACAAAATCATTTTAACCACCCAGAATAAACTATCAAGGACATTTGGTACTAAAAACAACCATGATCACTTTAATGGTGAGGCAGCAAGAATGCTTACACTTTCTTCAGAAAATGAACAAAATCTAGCCTGAACTCTAATTTAATGGTAATTTAAGTCATATTTGTGGTCAGGTATGACAGTAAGGCCTCTGCCAGTGAAAGCAGCGCTGATGATGGGGACAGTGATGGCGATCGGAAGAAGAAACCAGCCAAGAAAGCTAAATTTGTAAAAGAAAGAAAACCACGAAAGAAAGAGGTGAGAAAAGGGAAGGATAAAACATGTAGCTGGTTATTTACGTTTATTTTCAAAACATTTTTTGCTTTTAAAATTCAATGCCGCTTGTGTGTAGAAAAAGGCAAAGGACAGTAGCGCCCCCAAGAGGCCAATGAGTGCCTACATGCTCTGGTTAAACTCTAGCAGAGACCGCATTAAATCAGAGAACCCGGGCATCTCTATCACAGAAATCTCTAAGAAGGCTGGAGAAATGTGGAAACAACTTAGCAAAGAGAAGAAAGAGGTGACATGCACTCCTTAGCACTCACACATTCACTGCACTTCCCACAATATTCATGTTTTAGAATAGAATGTTTTTCTCGCTTTCAACTTGAACTGATATCTCGTTTTTTTCCACCAGGAATGGGAGGCAAAAGCAGAGGAAGCAAAGAAAGAGTATGACCGGGTGATGAGAGAGTACAAGGAGAGTGGAGGAGGCTCCTCAGGCAGCTCCAAAAAGTACACAACTTTGTCCTGCGCCTCGCTTTGAGTGGACAGTTCATTTACTCACCATCATATTGTTTGAAAATATGGTCTTAGCACTAAATAAATGGCCATTTCTTACCGTTTTCCTCACATGTCATCTCTGAAGGGAGAGAAAGAAGAAAGGAGGGAAGAATGAAGAAAAGAGGAAAAGGAAGTCTGGTGGTGGTAGGGAAAAAGAGAAGGAGCGCGCTACAGGCAACGATAGCTTTAAGAGTCGAGAGTTCATATCCAGTGAAGAGAGCTCGTCAGAGTCAGACAAAGGCAAGGGACGGAAACGCAAGGTAACACACTAACACACACTCATAACACACATTCATAAACATAGTTACAGCAACATTTTGTATTGTGTACATCATACCCGGAAAAGTTTTTCATTTTTCAGTTCATTGACTTTCATTCGTGTGTATATGCAACCTGCAAATACATAACACAACTGATGCAGTTTCCAAAGATATTTCGCGTGCTTGAAGTCTCTCGTGACCACATGTTGTCTATATCTTAAAATTGTAAACGTAAAATACAGCATAATGTGAAATTCTGTCCAAATGTAGGTATACAACAAAGCAATTCGTTCAAGGATTACTTTGATAGGAATAAAAAAAAAAGTTTAAAAAGTCTTATTTAAAAAATCAAATCTTAATTGTTTATATACAATTATTAGTTCATATTCATTTAGATTTGAAAATATTTAACATTTTGATTCTTTTCTTTGATTCTTCTTTTTTATAGGCTTAATATGAAACACATATTTGTGTGTAGTTTTTACAATTGATCAATTCCTGACACTTTTTGAATGTTTGATCATTTAGATGATTTAGTTTTAATCTTATACTTTAATCTTCAAAATGTAATCGTTGTCTCCCTGTCATTGTGTGCTTGCACTGCTTTTATGCAGGGGTCTGATGATGAAGAGGAAGTGGTCAGCACACCGCCTAGCTCTGAAGAGTCCGGCTCAGACTAAAAGACACTAATGACACACATTAAAAGGGGAGTGAAAGAAAACACCATTTCCCTTTCATCATTATAATGCACACGACCTGATGGAATCCCGATACAGTACAAATTACAGCATAACAAGTTTTGTTTTGTTGTCAAGACATCATAAACACTTTTGTATATACCTTTGGTAGTGTTGACATTAATGGAGAAGAGGAAAAGTTCACCAAGAAATGGAAATTCTGTCGTCATTTAATTACAACCATGTCGCTTTAAATCCACAGGACCTTTTCTTCTATGGAATACAAAAGGACAGATTTTGACGTACTGGAGTTTTTTTTCCATGCAATTACAATGAATGAAGACTATGGCTTTATATGGCACCATGAAGATATAAAATATGAATAGTGCACTATATTCCGCACCTTAGCTCTCCTTGGAATAAAACATGGGTGGTCTATTCCTTTAAAATAGTGAGTATTTCATGATGTCCTGTTCTTGTTCAGATATCTGCTTGTACAGAGATATTTTACAGTGCTGCTTTCCAAACACAACAGAAACCGACACAGCTATTAAGCTTGCTCTATATGTATTCGCATTTAAAGCCTTTTTTTACATTAGTACTCATCCTGTATTCGTATTTTTTGAGTTTGATCTGGGCGCATTTACTTTTTACAGTATTTTGTTCACACACGTTACCAATTGTACATGTTTGTTGTAACATTAAACAATCTACATTTTAACATTTCACTGCTTTTAAGAAATGTTTCAACAAATTAAAATGAATCATTTATTTATGACTCAAGTGAATATTCTTCATGCCATGAAACAGTAACTCAATATTTCACAGCCCTTCACACTTGTTTGTGTGCTCCTCGCTTCTCCTCTGGAATGTTAGCGGAAATGTAGTGTGGTTTTTAAGTTAATGTGGTTGCATCAACAGTAAAAGGATTTAAGCGTAGTAAAAAGCCAGCAAACCCAACAACTTAGAGTCAGTCTTAGCTAATGGGTGTGGAAAGTTTTGGAAAGTGTGACGTCCTTTAACTTTTAGCTTTTAAAACATTACAATTTGAATATCAACACAAGCGCAACGTCACAATGTTCACACGTTTTCTGAGGTTACGGAGAAAAAAAAACAGATTTATTGATGGTCAGTCCCACTAGGCCACTTCAAAAGGGTGCCATTATGTCTTCATCGGCGTAAGGGTACTGCATAAACTGTTTCAGTAGTAGACTATAAGAATAAATGGTCATAACTGTTATCTCTGAAGCGACTTATATTTACGACGAGATATTACTAAGTGTTGCTTTTTGTAAAGCTAGATCTTTCTCATTATTTAAAAAAAAAAGATCCATTTTATAGCATATGAATAATTGAACCCTTTTCTGTGGACACACTGTTGTAAATGCAGTAAGAAGACGGTAAGTGTCATAGATTTTACATAACAATAATACCGAAATGAAACCGAAGGGGATAATTAACTAAGAGTTAACTAAATTCTATCATTAATCCTCATAATGTTTACAATTATGGTCTGTGGTCTCAAGCAGGACAAAACAGAACACTGAATAGAGTGAATATTAACATGAGATCAAAAAACGTGCAGCATGTGACTAAATGCAAGGGGGGTGTGGGGAGGGGTGTCTCTTGTCAAAGATTACATTTATATTTACATTAAATGCATTGATTTTCCACGCACCCTCTTCTTCCAAATCAACTTACAGTGTTCGTATAGTATAGTTTACAAGTGTTCCCTGGCCTGGGAAGCCCTAACCTTGTCTTTGCTAATATCAGCCTAAAGGAACTAACTCAGTCAGAATGATTTCTTTTTCAATGGTTATTACTAATATTATCATTATTACACTTTTTAATAACTCTTTTGCTCTTCGCAGAGAAATGATAAAAGTAGAACCATTTTTATGGTGCGGTTCAAAAGGAGAAAAAGTATTACTAGTATTATTGTCATTGCTGTTATTTTGCTGTCCCTTAATTATGTTAGGCCACCATTATTATATTTATGCCATTTAAATATTCTATAAAATGTATTTCTCTGGGCTCTCTGTGTCCTTCTTAGTGTTAATTTCCAATCAATTGTAGCTATGTCTCCTCTTATTTACTGCTGCTCCCATTTCCCTTTAGTCTTTTTTTTTTGTTGCGTCACTCCCTCTGTTCATATCTCTTACGTTTCTGTGGATTTTGTCTCTCTCTCAATCATGCCTCTCAAACCACTTTGCTCATTATTGCATTTGGTGCATTGATGACTTTGTTCACCAATTTGTATTGAGTCCCATCCATTTCCTCACTCTCTCCTCAGTCTCTTTCTATCTCCCCTCTTTTTCACTCTGTGCCCTCCCTTCATCTCAAGATCCTGTTTCAAGACAATTGAATCATCATGAGACATCTAACACTCAACATTATCCTTGACTGATAGACATCTTCAAATACTTCAGCATTACTCGAGCTCAGCCTTACTCTGCTGTCTTATTTGATTTGGTCATCTGTCACGCGTTACTCCTGCTTTGTGTGTGTTTTTGCGGGGAAGCGGGTCCCAGATGTATTGTACTTATAGAGCGAGGTAACCACAGGTTAATGTTTGCTCTCTTGGTCATGTCAAGAAATGGTACATCTCAGTTGTGGTTAAAGAGTGCGTATGTGCTTGTTGTGGTAGGGATCCTAATCATATTTTTTCCATTTGCTTTATTGGAGGTAATGACATTCTCGCCCAGCTCTTTGTTAAAGAGCAGCTTTCAGTATTAGAAGGTCTTTAATTCAGTGGTTTTATTACTACAGGTATATTTAAAGCCGTTAGGAACTTCTTTGGGACTAAAACTTAACTTTGATTCGCAATCGTTTGATTGTTTCTTTGGTTTGTGTACTTTTGTAAATTACTTGGTGAGAAAGCATCTGATAAGAGTGTAACATGTAAATGTTATATCTCAAGGATTGAATTACTGAAGGAGGAAAAACGAGGAAAAAGGGAGGAGAAGGGGAGGGACTAAGAGGAAGAGGGGGTGTCTTCTGTGAAAGCATTTTCTCTCAAGATGTGGAGACTTTATCAGGCAAACAAATAAGGAAGATTACTGAAGAGCTTTTTTGACTTTTATTGACAGTCCATGGGTTTTCCATTATAAAAAAAGCAAGATCAAGCATTTGTACTTCATTCCTAACACAAATACGTTGATAGACTTGGAGTATAATTTCTGTGAATGCAGTAGTGTTCTGGAAAAATGTGGAGCTGCATAACAGATTTCTTTACCTACGAGACCACCAAGTCTGTGGTGGTAAAGAGCTGGACTATTGGCATCATGAACCGTGTCGTCCAACTCCTCATCATCTCATACTTCATTGGGTGAGTTGTTTTGTGACAGTGTTTTTATAATACATCAGCGGGAGAGATGGATTTAAGGCTGTGCCCAAACACATAAACTGGTTTCCGTTCAAAAACATTGTAACAAGTCAAATATTTTAATATTAAATTTGATTAATCATTACTGCACAGTTAATCAGCTTGAGTCTTTTTATTTTAACATAACTGATGTAAAGTACTTTAAGAGGCATTGTATGAGAGCAGGAATCATCTTTTTGATAAAAAAAAAAAAAAAGATTGGACATATGATACTTTTTTGTGTTTTTTAGAGAGTAGTAATTGTGAAAAAATAAAATAAAATAAAGTAATTAATTACTCTCTGTGTCTTTGTCCTCTCTCTCGCTCTCTATTTCCACCCTACCCAACCTCTCTCAGCTGGGTGTTTTTGTATGAGAAAGCATATCAAGTGAGAGACACAGCTATCGAGTCATCGGTCATGACTAAAGTGAAAGGGTTTGGAGAGTATAACAACCGGATCATGGATGTAGCTGATTATGTCACACCTACTCAAGTAAATCTCAAAAAGTTTTAGAATGTTTACAGTATGTGCGTGTGTGTGTGTGTGTGTGTGTAAGAGAGAGAGAGACATAGAAATGAAAAACAACAACTAAAACATTGAAGATAAACCTCTCTCATTGTCTCATCTGCTATTTGTAACCCTGAGAATAAGGATGCATTTTTCCCATGTCACACCACAGGACACAGTTCATCAATGTAGCAAATACCTTGTACTATTTAAATTTCAAATGTCTTTATTTTATAATATGCTTTTTTATGGAAATAATGTATTTGTGTGTGTGCGCGCGCTCATGGAAGGGGGCGTCAGTGTTCTGCATCATCACCAAGCTCATAACCACAGAAAATCAAGTTCAAGGACACTGTCCAGAGGTGAGTGAGGACACAGAAGTCTGTCAAGGTTAATGCGCATGTTATTGATCGATTCTTGTATCTGTTTGTTCATGTAACTCTTCAGAGCGATTCGAAATTAATATGTGAAAATAACAGCACTTGTAAGCAGAAGATGTCAAAACCATCCAGCAATGGTAAGAATTTTTTTTTATCTTCTTTGCGTTTATTGAAAAGTAAAATCATTGCATTTTACGAAAAAATAAAAATGGCATTTAATCTCGTTTTTTAACCCTGTAATTGTCAAGGAAAAGTTCTATTCAAAAGTCTGAAAATAAAATAGGGTTTATAATCTGTCTAATATGTTCACCTTGGCCCATAAAGGTACATAATAATATCTATAAACAACATTTAGGGGGGTTGAACTTTTCTATGACGGGACAGTAGATATATGTGTTTGTTTTTCAGAATATCCCTTGGTTCCTTGTGTTGTTTTTATTACCTTTCGGCTGTGTCTTAAGGGTTGCTGACAGGGCGATGCGTGAACTTCAACGCTACCAAAAAGACCTGTGAAATGAAAGGATGGTGTCCTGCAGAGATTGATGATATAGCGCCGTGAGTCTGCATGCTAATGAACAAATGAACAGATGCGTGAATAAAAGGAATGACAGACTTTTTTCTTACTCAGAAAACCCATGATGGAGGTGGAGAACTTTACCATCTTCATCAAAAACAGCATTCGCTTCCCACGTTTTAACTTCACGAAGTAATGGCAATTAAACACAGATACTGATTCAAGATAACATCTGCGTTTCTGATGCTATTAAATATTTCTCTTTTCCTTTCAGAGGGAACTTTTTGCCCAACATCCAAAATTCCTACATAAAGCAGTGTAATTTTGACTTCGAGAATAACATGTATTGTCCAATATTCAAAGTGGGGGATGTGATCCGATTTGCACAACAGAACTTCACTACTCTTGCTCAACAAGTAAGGGATATTATAATTATTATTGCCCTCTTGCTTTCTTACCGTGATTAATGTATGTACTTATGTATTTTATTTAATGAGAGTTCCATTGCTTGTATACAATAACTTATAAATAAGCCCGATAGCAAGTCATTTAAAAGTAATCAGGCTATTTAGCTTATAAAGTGTACCACCATCAATGGAAATAATAATTATAATACACTATTACATTAATAATTGTTGTTTAAAACTCAAAAAATTGCGTTATCTTTATTTCTCCTAAAGAACAAAGTCAAATTGAATTTGTGTAAGATATCTCTCTCTTTCTCAGGGGGGAGTGATAGGGATAAAAATAGCGTGGGTGTGTGATTTAGACAAGGCAGATGATGAGTGCAAGCCGGCCTACTCCTTTACTCGACTGGACGCCATGTCAGCGAAGTCCGCCGTGTCTCCAGGATACAACTTCAGGTCCCGGAAGCGTTGGTTTATCGCAAACCTTATTCCTGATTTTCGTAGTTGTTACTTGCCAAATTTTCAGAGTGGCCGCCATACTGCTCCAAATCGTTCAAAGTAAACAGGTTGGATAATCTTTATTTGTCTGAATCTTGGTCCTTAGGTACGCAAAGTATTTTAAAATGGAGAACGGAACCGAGTATCGCACTCTGCTGAAAGCCTACGCCATCAGATTTGATGTGCTGGTTAATGGAGATGTGAGTTCGTATTAACATGTTTGTGAATTCTAAATGCATTTACATTTTAAAATGGCTCATTACATCCTCTCTTTAAAAAGGCAGGAAAATTTGATATGATCCCAACTCTAATCAACATGGTTGCTGCCTTCACCTCTGTTGGAGTGGTATGTGTTTTCATTACTAAATTTTATGCCTGAACATCAAAAAGATTAATTTTTTTACAAATCCAAATGAACTTTTATGCAAAGCAAAAATGGTAGCAGAATCTAAACTAAATGTGTGTGTGTGTGTGAGACAGTTCTGTCTGCAGTTCTGAGCATTGTAGGCATGTAATAAAATAACCTAAATTATGAAAATATGTTAAATCATCTGAAATGTGACCCAAGTGAGAAGTGAGCAAACCGCCCGACTGGCCACAGATCTTCAGAAAAGATCGATCAGTATAGATATAATTTACTTGCATAATGGAGACACTTTATGGAAACCAGTTAATGTCTCAGAGAACCACTTGTCAGTTATCTGTATAATACACTGCGTTTTCTCTTTTTTATATAAATATAACTTTCATGACATCTTCATTAATTAGAGTACATTTGGAGATTTGTTCATATTTTTGAAATGAATAGCATACATTTCCAAGAAAGAATAACAATAAGTGTTTTATTATTGTTCTTATACTGAAATTAGAATTAGAAAATAATTAATATTTATTAACATAATTATGAGAGGAACAAATATCAGAATATGAGGACCCATTTCATTTTTTATTTTTTTTATTTTAGGGCACAGTGCTTTGTGACATCATTCTGCTGAACTTCTTGAAAGGAGCTGACCAATACAAGGCCAAGAAATTTGAAGAGGTTTGCATTTTGTGAGCAACAGCATTACGTCTATGTAGTTAGGATGAACATGAAAATAATCTTTGCCTGTCTGTGTCTTTCTGTGTTTGTAGGTGTCAGATTCACAGGTTCAGAGCAGTAATTCATTGTACAGGATCAGAGACCAAAGCCAGCATTCAATCAAAACTGATGAGAAGTTCTCCAACGACTCTGGAGCATTTTCCATTGAACGTTATAGTTAATAGTGTGGATTACAGCATTTCAGGAAGAATTTATAGCTTTTCATTAATTGCACTTCATACAGTAATAATTGATATATATTTTTTTCCACTAAACCTAGACCCTTCCACACAGAACAGTCTCGACCAATAAACTAACATTATCAATAAAAGTAGCTTCCATAAGCTGTCAACATTTGATGCTGAACTTTCCCCTTTAATTTTGCCTTTAACATAAGGAATATTTTAACTATAGCCGTGATTCCAATCTTAAAGATGTCAAAATCAATCAGTCAAAATAAATTATTTGCCTGACTGATCTGTAATTTTCAAATAATAGTATTAAATAGTAATCAAAATAATGCTATACAATACAATAAATAGTACTTAAATTCTGCTATTTATGCATATAGTGTTTGCATGGCCTTAATTAATAATTAGTTCATAATATTCGTGTGATTATATGGAATACACCCAAATGTAGCTATATGCAGCTGTATGTTTTGTTTTATCTCGTGAATGTATTGTTTATTGTTCAACTAATTGTTAAAAAATATCAGTCACATTCTTATTGTAGCATTGCACGATCATTTTTCTGAGCTATTAAATGTTGTAAATAATTTCTTTATACTACCACTAATTCCAATAATATGCTTGTAAACGTCGATGCAGGTTATAAGGAGGCTCAGGGCAATAAAAAGTGTACATTTACTTGTTATTTGTAAAATAAAATAAAACGTTCTCATCTTAATTAGTGATTTATGACAGAAACAAGACTGACAACATAAAAGTAAAATGTACATGGTTGAGATTACTAAAAGCTTTTGGTTTTCTGTGTGAAGACTGCTGAACAAGTATCACAGTTCAAATGCAATAAGAAAAAATAGAAAAGCAAGTGCTGAAAAAAAAGTTACGCACCAGTATTAAACAGATGAGAAATATACATTTGGAGAGTTCAGAAGCAAAAGTGCATCTGAAGATTTCTTTAAAATTAGTGTTTTTTTGACTACTTTGTATAGGCCTCTATGTAAGTACTGGTACTTCTCCGTTTGAGGCTGGCATTTAAGCGCATTTGAAGTGAAAGTACTTGATGAACATACATGTGTTCAGAGCATTCACTCAGTATCATTATCTCATTTTTGACCAAGATGGCTGTGTGACTGTGTGTGTAACCACATATGACAGCGCTATAATGGTCTAGTGTGGTAAATTGTGTTGAACAGTTACATAGGTTAAAAGTGTTTATACGTTTACATTTTACAGTTAATTTGTATTATATACACCTTTTTTTATTTGCAATACAATGAAAACACACGTCATGTGTGAGCTTCCATGTGAAAATGTAATTATAAAAAATGTAATTACAGTCTGAAAATGTAGTCGTTGCATGTTATTTAGTTGTATTATCATTTATCCACATTGGTGTACTTTCACCCAAGTGGTATAGTTTAGACATTTATGGGATTTTGACAGTGGAAATTTCTTTAACGTAAAACATTTCACATCTCCACTATTCAGTTCAGGAGAGGAACCCCCCCAACTGTAGTGAGTCATGTCTAACACAAAGAGATGTAGACGCTATATAAAAAAGGAAAGTTTGTATAAGTACATTTCCTGACAGATGGTTGAAGGTCGATACAGGGTAGTACCACTGGAGGCCTCCAGGGTGGATCAGGAGCCTCTAGTTTTCCCCATCTGTAGTTTTACCTCTCCAGCCCTTGACTTGACACATGGCTCTAAAAAATTCTTAGGTTCTCTGGAGGAGCGGGCACAGGAAACGAGGAAGGTCTGGACGAGACCAGGGGGAACTCTGGAGTGAGGCAAGGGGACTTAAACTCAGGGGGAATGGCCAGGTCCATTATTCCTCCCTGAGTGTCTTAAGGGTTTGGAAGGGGTCCAGGCTGCGCAGTCTGTGAAGGGCTCTCTGTCATCTAATCAGCTTGATCTGGAGATTAAAAGTACACTTTGAAAAATCCCTGTGGATTATGTCCCACCCAGAAACGAGTCATGCCAGCTTATCTTGATGGAAAAATCAAGGAATTCCTCCACATAACTCTCCAACGTCATCCCACTCTGCCCCAGACAGCTTCGGTCCATCCTTCTGTAACGAGTCGTGTCTAACACAAGGAGACGCATCACAGGGAATCCAAACTTCTGAATCTTACATTTCATAAAACATACTTTGTGAGAGCGTGCGTCTTGACTTCTCTCAGGCTGTACACTCCTCTGTCCATGTTAGTTGTCTTGTGTCGTTGCACGCAGCTTGTGCTTTTCACTGGCTCATGTTGTGACGTCCAAATGAAGAAACAAGCTTATAAAACATACAGTATTTAATTTTTTGACACATACAGTCTGTACAGTATAAAAACCATTACACCTATGGAAAGTGTGTGTGTGTGTGTGTGTGTGTGTGTGTGTGTGTGTGACCTTTTTCATAAAGCGCTAATCCTTGCACCACTGAGTCATTTCTGAGAAAGCACATCTGCAGACTGTACACAGCGTTATGAAGCATCCAAATTCAGGCCAAAGTTTGCTTAAAATGACCAACAAAGGCATTTCTAAATGCTTTTTAGCTCATTTTGTTTTCCATACTGTAGCAAAATACATTACATTTTATATTCTATAATATATATATTCTATATTTGGCAGTTTTGTCATCTACAGTAGCTTATATCAAACAAAACTTATATAACAAGGCTGCACTTTTAATAGTGTTACGTATGTAAGAAGTAACTCTAAAAGTAAGACATGACAGTAAAACGTGAGAAAGAGATATAAGAGAAAATGAAAGAGATATAGACCTAGTATGGCTGGTTTGAAATCAAGTAAAACTGAAAAGTGAAGTTAACAGAAAACGTTTACACTCAGTGTATGTTCACATTTTGTTATGTTGTGGCCCCGGGCTAAAATGTACACATCATTCTACACTATTTGTGTAGTCAGTAAAATGCGTAAAGTAACCGTGTCTATTAATTAATCAACTTGTAGTTTCATTATCTGGTGTGGTCAAGTACTAACTTTTCAGATGTTTTTCATTTACCAGATGCCTTTTCCTGAGCAATCTGAAAACTACTCTCTACAGAAATAGGCCCCAAAGTGACACGTAAACCCTCAAGAAAACGTAGTGCAATGCTGAAAATGTTGCCCAATTTGAACCAATACATTTCTATCCACTAAATTTAAAGCATAAATAAAACTATATTATTGGTATTTTTAAATTTTAAATTTAAACTAATTTATTTACACATGTAGATAATTTTGCTGGAATCTTGGAGCTTTCTGGCCCTCCAGCAAGGATATTACCATGATCAACGCACAAAAAATATGTAGCAGACTACATTTTAAACGGAAAACAGTAATAACATTATTTATTCAGCAATTCTTCTTCCTGAATTACCCTCTTCTGTTCCCCAGACCACGTAATTAGTGCTGCTTATATTCAACGTGTCCACTTTCTACTATCCACATGAACAGCTCTGATTATTTTAATTACATTCTTAGAGAAGAAAATTGCTGAATGATGCATCTCTTTACTCCCCCCGTTTTCAAGTTTTACTGCTCTTAGTTCAGATTTCATTTAAATATTCAGCTGCTCGTGTTTTAACTTACACACCATCCCGCAGTCATATCCCTCCTGTGCTGTCTCAACTACACTGGCTTCCAGTTCAGTTACGTACAGATTTTTTTTTAAGTTCTTATCTTAACATATAAAGCAGTACATGGGCTGAGTATATTTGTAATTTGGTTACAGTAACCACACCGTCTTGGTCTCTCAGCTCTGCACTGTACCAGCCTCATTATAAACAAATTAGATATTTAGGATATAAATTAGGAAAATAATTAGTAATGCTCCGTATTTTGATTGTTTTAAGAAAATACTTCAACATGCTTATTGCACTAATTATGCTGCTTCTTTCAAAGTTAAAATCAAGAACTATTAGCATTCTGTTGATAGCTTTCCTTTATGGACAATGAAGAGAGGTAACGTTTAATTCATATTGCAATATATCTATTTTCTAATTTTCTAATTTTACCTATTATTCCTTATTCTACCCCTGATAATAATTACAAGAAAATGCAGGTATTGTTGACAGAATACACCTGACCAAAAAAGTCCTGCTTACTGAGATTACCTGCTTCTAGTGTATTTCGACAGTGGTAGTAGAGTGATATATTACAAATGCTTTCAAATGGTCAAGAAATATACCCATTTATATGAAATATATATTGATTCTGCCGTTTGGGATTTGTTGCTGATCAAGTAAACGTCATTGGTCAGTATTCTGGGCCTCAGTTTTGTTGTAAACCGGTTTGGTTCAATCTGAGCATCAAACTCAGCCTATATGAACGTTTGTCATGCATCATTGTTTATATGTCTGTTTTAATAAAAATGTTTGTATGCAGGGGTGCATCCACGCACAGGAACAGTGCCGGAGGTCAACCAAAAGCATCAATCTTCCTCACGACGCATGCATGCAGTTTTATTTTTAACCAAAACCATAACTGTCTTTCAAGGTTAACCTGCATGTCTCCGGTGATTTTTGTTTGACTTGATATTCTTTTTAAAGAGGATTAAATCCATTGACTGTGGCATGCTGAAACGAACATGCAGGCCAAAGCATGTTTCACCTTTAGCTGGCTTTAAGTGATCCGCTAGCCTAAGAAATTTCTGAGTCAAGGTTGGCTGGATTTCCGGCTCAGTCAGTATAGAGAATGTTTACTAACAGAGAAGGAGAGGAAGGCAGCAGTCCACAGGATGTGGGAGGCAGCAGAAAGCGTTGCTTGTTATGGAATAGGAAAGAGGAGCAAAGATGGAATCAATGAAGAGAAGAATGGTGATTTGTAAATGTAAGTATTCATGCATAAAACAAACAAAACACATTGTTTGTTCTAGCTATAACATTGAAAGGTAAATTAGAAGAACTAACGCTTCATGCAACCTAATGCCATATGTTCTATTAAACGTTTTATTTTATCATGATAAGGCATCAAGAGGTCAGCTTTAAGGGCTTTTTATTGAATTATAAAAAACTGTGAATGAAATGTGAGAGAAATAGGAGGGGTTGTGAAAACTGAACTGATACCTAACCATAAGACCTACTGGCATGTGCCAGCATCTTTCTGTCATTCTGACTAAAGCAGTCTCTATAAAATTAACTTTTTGATTGTTGTTTGTTTTCTGTTATGTTTCTATCCCATAAAATAAAATTTGTGGAACTTTTAGCCTCTTTTCCAATCACAATACTGATAGGGTGGGGAAAAGATACAAGAGAAAGGTCATAGGAATGTAGGAAATAAGATGCAGATCTACAGTACTTCTTCTTTGGTTTGAACCATTAAGTAAAGTTAAAGATTGTAATGAAAAGAGTGCAGCGGGAATTTAATCCTATAGGGTCATGATCATGTAATAAAACAAGTACTGTTTCAGGACACCAGGACACGTTCTCTCTACTCCTTCTTTCCTTCATTTGTTTATGCATTGAAATTTAAATGCATAAGTTGATCTGTGTAAACTTTAAATGTTCAAAAACTATTTTTTTTTCTTAATTACATTAAACATATTAATGTTGAAATGTTTCACTCACTATAGATGTGTGAAATGATTTCCTGTCTGAAAATAAAAAAAAAACAACAGTTCTACCCTTAAGGCAGTAAAACTGAGAGAAAAGGAGGAGTTGTGAAAATGAGTGGAAAAGTATAAAATAAGGTGAGACTGATGCAAGATTATTTTGATGACAGAAGTTGATGAACTGCAATGGCAAGTCTTTGTATCTCTCTCTCTCTCTCTCTCTCTCTCTTACATCTCTCTCACAATCATATTCCACTTCTTTCACAGATCAAATTAGGATCGATTAGTGTTCTGTTGATGACTCTCCTTTTTGGGAGTGGAAACTTCTTAACAATGGAGAGAGGTAATGTTTAATTCATTCAAAATAACATTCATGTTGAACTTTAGAACTTTATAATTTTAGCCATGACTTCAAGCACATTTTAATTAAGGGTAAACAAAGTATTGTTCAGCAAGAAGCAAGTGATCATATAGTTTGTGCATATGATATTGGTTGTATTTGTTGATATGATTTGCTTAGAGTATGCCTTAACGTTATTAGTAGATTAACAGAGCGATAAGTTAAAAGTACATCTTTTAAACAAGCAAAAAGCTATACAATTCTTATAGCTCAAGTTTTTGATTCTCACATTTAGGGTTCTTTGCAGACCGTGCAAATGTCACTGAGTATTGTGCTATGCCTCAAAAGTGCAATATTTATGGCTTCAGTGACTGGTACAAAGTGGGCAAGGTCTGTGTCAAATACTTCAACAGGCCTCGCAACTTCACTGACGCTGAGGTAGGTTTTTATTTAATTTTTTTTTTTATGTCAGTGCAGTGTGGAAAAAAAGTCTATGTAATGTATAGCCATTAAATGTTCTTCTTTGTTCACTCAGTTTGATTGTAGAGCCAGAGCCCCTGGTGCACACCTGGTGTCGGTGCATAGTAAACAGAATAATGATTACTTGCTCTGCATTGTGAAAAAATTCCAACCAAACAAACTGCGCATCTGGCTTGGAGCTTTTGAACTTTTTAAGGTAAGAAAAGGCAGAAATTTGCAGGGGTTTACAAATAGGGAGAGCAAAGAGAAATTAGTGACTTGATGCTTTTTTTTTGGTTTACTATCACATGCACAAACTATAGTTTCTCATTAACCCCTTTTCTCTATTCTTTAAATTTTCCGTTTCATTCCCTTAGTCTGGTCAGTTTCTTTGGCTTGATGGATCCTTCTGGAATTATCAAATTTGGACACGCGGTGAACCCAACCATATGTACACTAGCACAGAGGAATGTGTGGAGATGAACTGGAAAGGTACAGAGAGACAGTAATGGGTTATAGGATATCTACATTTAATTTTAAGTAAATGTTTTGCTAAATGATTTATTCCAGTGATGCTGTGAGGAATATTTGGTAAGACTTATTGTAAAAATCTCTTGACTGTTTACTGTTCTGAATTTCAGAGATTGGCAAATGGAATGACGCTTCTTGTAATGTCAAGAAAAGATACATATGTGCCTTCCGAGTAAACGACATCTTGAAACCAGGCTCTGAGAAGGAGGAGTAGTTTTATCTGGCTATTGTAAAACTTTCTGAATAAAATGATTTTCTCTGCATCAACAAAAAACCCTTACAATAAAAATGAATAAAATATAAAATAATTCTTTAAAATCTCAAAAAATCTTTAAAATGCTAAATAAAAAAATGTTTGCAATCAAAATGTTTTTTTAATTGTTTGTCTGATTTTGACTGACTGGTTCCAAATGGGTGTTTTGGTTCCCAGAAGAACCTTTCATACACCTTTGAAACGTTTCAAAAAAAAAAAAAAAAAAAAAAGAAAAGAAGAAGAACATAAAATATAAAGGACTATATATATATATATATATATATATATATATATATATATATATATATATATATATATATATATATATATATATATATATAATGAATGATGTATTCGTTTAGTTTATATTTGATAGTTTATCATTTATTTGTATTTGGAGTTGTGATGACTTACATTTCCACACTTTTCATGACTTATAGCTACATTACACACAAACAGTATTACTTTAATTTGCTGGTATGTGACTACCTTTAAACCTATAATGGAGTATCATTTAATTATTTATTATAAAAAGCCCCTGTTCTTCCATGTAAAGTTGTTTTGGTGAAAATAATAATGACATGATTGCTCCGACAACCAAGCGATTCATATTAAGTACATAAATACAGTGGAAAGATGGTTTTATCTCACTATCCTTAATCTATTATTACAATTAATTGCAAAATGAATATTTGGAAATGTAAACTGATATTTACTACTGACACACTACAGCAAAAGATATAACAATAAAACTTAAAGGGTCAGTTTACCCAAATTTAAAATCAGTCTGTCTTTTACTCATCCTAGGTGTATGTGACTTTCTTTCTTCTTTTCAATCTGAGTTATATTAAAAACTGTTCAGAGACTATCGTACATAGCTCAATGTGCTGCCAACTGAGCTACACAACACCCAAAATGTGATGCAGAACAAATCATTGTACAAAACACTGATATGAAAACCTTTTGTTGCCAACAGTTGTAGTATACACTCTGATGTTATATTATATTTTATATATATTTAAATTTTGTTTTCTATTTTGATGTTGGACGGTTGTAAAGAACATTTCACTGCATGTCGTACCATGTATGTATGTGTATGTGACAAATAAAATTTGAATTTGATGGAGCATATTTCAGGGATTTTGACAAACAACCTATACAGGCATAGCCCCTTATAGCAGACGAACCTCTGGGAAATGTAGGAGCAAAGAAAAACCAGTCTTGGCTTATAACAAAGCTGTAATTTTTTCTCTCTGCGTTCGTCAGTAATAACACAACATGTCTTACGACATCCGCCGGGACGCGTCCCGCAATCAGTGGAAGTGTGAAAAAAAGGGTTTATTACATTTGAAATATGGCTATTGATCATTTAAAACCACATGTATTCACTAGAGGAGGCCTTTATTTAAAAGATAAGAGGGCGCGCGCATCCGGTGCAACGGTTAAGCTGATAAAATTCAAGTTTTAGTTTCGAAGTGAACTATCCCTTTAAACTATTATTCAAAACATATATGCTACAAAAATACCAAGATTAAAAAGATAAGGACACTCATCCAGGATTACTTGATTATAGTATTTCATTAAACAGAATTAGAATGTTCATGAGCACATTAAGCACAAAAATTAATTCAGATAGTTTGAAAAATTACTCAACAGACGGAAATGAAAACACATTCACAATCACTGGTGATTATTCACATCCAAAATAAAGGTTTTTGTTTGTGTATGTAGGCTACTGTGTAGGTTCATAATGTTTATATGTGTGTGTTTATATATACATAATAAATATACATATTACACACACACACACACACACACACACACACACACACACACACACACACACACACACACACACACACACGTATATAAAAATGTTTCTTCTGAATGCAATTCATCATTTGACAGCTCTAATTGCAATACATGTTGGTGATTTACAATTCGTTAGTGGAATCTAAAGACAGCAAAAGACACACAGGATATTACATGATAATATTACATGATATTTTGCATAATTGCATAATAATAAGGACTGTGGAAAAAGACTGATGATTTAGTATACTTTACAGTTAATTAGCAGCGGTGAATAAACAGTGCTTCAGTTGTAAAAACAAATGTGTATACTGACATAGACATAGAAAATCATTATATTAATGAACATTATTATGAAAATAATTATATTATTTCTAGCAAATGAATTATATACTGTAATGTTCCCCTATCTTTTGCAGGCTAGCAACCTTCAGTCTTTCTAGTTGAGGTATATTTAATCTGCAGAGGAAGTATAAAACAAGGCCCACCATTAATACAATGATCACACTGTATTAACATCAGTCTCTGTTTGTGTAGGGTTTCATAGACTAATGACTGCTGCTGTGACTTTACTGACCTGATGAAAAAAAAGATAGATCTGGTATGGTCAGGAGTGGTATGGACGTGATGGTAAATGCAAAGGAAGAGATGTGGATGTGGGGATGCTGTGACGTGGTGGAGATGCGCTGACAGGAGATTCATTTAAGATTACCGGGGGAATATTGTAGAATATGGTACTCGATGTTTCTGTTTTTACTGGAAGAGAAAACAAGTGAAAGAAATGTCATGTTTATTGCTCTCATTCAGCAAATTCATTCCAACCCTCCTCAGCTTTTTCTCACCTTTTTTGTGCTTTTTGGGTGGTTGGTGGTGTCTCTTTTTGCTAAGACGAATTCGACTCTTGAGGGCAGAGTTGTCCAGCAAACCAAATGACTGAGTTTAAAAACAGAATTTTGATACGTTTTTATTTGATTATCTTTATTAGGTTAAAATAAAACAAAAAAAATTGACAAAAAAAATTCAAATATTGATCATCTCACATATATTAAAATTCAATTCCAATTACTATCACTACAGAAAATGTAAAAAACAAGTGTTCCTCACCCTGACTGCTGAAAAGTCCAGCGGAGCATCCGATGCCTTTCTTTTTCTTAATGGAAGGTCATTTTTGGGAATAATATACATGTCCACACAATCATAGACGTCATCTGAATTGTTTGACAAATAAGGCCTTTGTTGTATTGTATTATTTGTTAGCAGTGCCTTAGGTATAGCAAATATGTTTGCATCCCGTTCCACTCGCTCTACATCCAGGTGAGTGTTCGCTTTTTCTACATTATCCTCTTGAGGATCACTAACACTGTCTTGATTGTCCTTTACGTCCTCTGACTGGTCCTGCTTTGGTGTCTTTACATCCTCTGACCGCTCCTGTTCTGGTGTCGGACGAGAAAGGTCGAGTTGAATAGCATTTTCTGGTTGTAGAACATCATGTGTCATTGACTGATCACTAGCGTCTTTCTCAGCTAGACTTTCTTTGATGGGCAAGTAACTGAGCCATTCGCTGCCTGTGAATATTTCTTCCATTAAGTTGATCGGTTCAAGATTGAGTTTGAAGTCTTTTAGGGTAAATCTTCTGCTCAGAAAGACAAGGAACATTAGAATAATATAGTAAGTCAACTCAACTCAAACAGGTTTGATGGTTTTATTTTTAATGGTATTAATAGTGTAAACTGTAGGTGTTTTCATCCTTAAATTCAAGCATTTGTTGTTCCCTCAAAATATGATGCTGTGATTTTAATTAACAATGCACCAAAAGTGCAACCCAAGATATCCCCAGAGGCTATACATATTTCCCCTGTTACATTAAAGGACAGGAAAAACAAATCTTGGTAACACTTTACTGTGCTTGTTATAGATTCTACATTACTTGGTATTAATAACAATAAATTATGCATAATTACATGATAGAAACCCTACGCCAAACCCAGATACTTACCATATTCATATAGTAAGTACATGCAGTTAATTAATATTACTCAGTACTTAAATGTATAATTACGCTGTGACGAGTGCACCTTAAAACGTGCAACGTGCAAGTCTGTGTTTTATTTGTTCCATCGCTTCAGATGAAAGGAATGTCACAGAACTAGAAACAAGTCCTTGGATTTATAAATAGATTGACTGGGCAACACTATTAAGGAAGTGCAATTAAGGAAGTGTTGTAGATTTTGTAAACAAAGTTTAAATAGGTTCAAATGCATATGCTAAAAGTAAGGGTCTATATTATATCGTCAGAAAAACATAAGTGTCCTATTAAAAATAACACTCTCCACTCTGCATTAATTGAAGTGAATATGAAATAAAATATAACAAAGATGGAAAAAAAAATATATATAAATTTGCTAAAACTGAAATTAAAGCTTTTTCACATAAACAGTATGTGTATTTGCATGTACTTACAATGTACTTACCTAAAAAAAACTGCATATAAGGTTATAAAGAAAGGTTTTGGGTTAGTACCTAGTTATTACCAAGTTATTGTGATCACTATTATGAGTATATAGTATGAATGTGGAACAGGAACGTACAATTCCATACATATTTTAAGAAAAAACAAACAAGTGTACAAATTGAGTAAAACTAAAATAAAAAGTGACTTCCAATTATTAACAAATACCATAACAGTATATAAATATAATACTAAAATAACACTGATTGTTATGTTTAGAATGGCCCACCTGTTTAAGAAAACGTATTTCCCCATTTTCGGTGGAAGTGGTGGTGGAATATCTTGAGCCTCGGCTTCCACCTTCATGAAATTCTGCAGCAAGGTCATTCATTGTGATTAAGGTTAAAAAAAAACAACCCAATCAAACGTACAATAGTTAAATATGAACTAAAAAAGTTAATTATAAGTCACAACATTGATGAACATAGTATAAGAGCTCTGTCATACAGAGGTATGAGGAAGTACACATACATTTTGTCCCTCTCCTTCTTCTTCTTCTTCTTCTTCCTTGTTGTCTTGGGTGCTCTTGCTTTCAGTGTGCTCAAAATCTTGTTTATCTTTAAGCTTTTCCATCAGTTTTTGAGTAAAATGCTTCATTTTGTTTTTCACTCCTTTCTTTTGTGTTTTGTTCAGCGAGCTGTCATGTTCCACATTTCCGGTGCTCACGTCTGAATACTCCTGTCCCAAAAAGCTTTTGGCTGGCATTGCATTTGCAAAATCGTCATACTTTTCATATTCTCGTAGGTTTGAAATACTTGGAGCTGAGAGAGGTCTCTCTTCCTTAGGCTTGCGGGTCACTGGATCTGAAGCAGACCTTGCTGTCTTGCCTGTAACATTCACAGCAGCTTGATCCATACTGACCGGTTTTGAAGGTCCACCAAAAGCCTCATCTAGTGGCTCATGCTTCAGACCCTGTTCAGTGTCTACTTCATCTGAGGACACAGAGAAGTAAGATGTGTGTGCAGATGTTTCTTGAACTGGATTGTTAGGCAGTAATGCAGCTTCAGCCATGTGCTCTTCTATCTCTTTGTTCGTTTTGTCTTCAAAAGGCTCACTTTCACTTGGCTGCCAACCTACTTCTGCCACCTGGGTTTCTATGGACAAAGCGTTACAGAGTAAACTCTTCTTCTCCCATTTAGGAAACGCATCTGGCAGCTCTTGGACCTCTTCAACAGCTTCATTTCCATGTTCTGTTTCAGAACTCCTAGTTGGTTGTTCCTCATCACCATCAGATCTGACTGTGCTATTTTTCCTGTCTTCTTCATTCGTTACACTTCCTTCAGGCTCCGGAGAATGGTAAAACACACTTTTACAGACCGTATCTGGGTGTAATTTAACATCGTCTGTTTTGGGTTGTTTGTGTTTTAGATTAAGCTTTGCAAGCATAGACTGCAGTCGTGGAATATCGTTCCTCACACTGTTCCTCACATCACTCTGCATGAAAAGAGTCATATTATGTTCTTATCAAATTTGCATTATTCACATTTTAAGGCACTTTCAGTAAACATTTCTTAAAAATACTTTTTTTTTATAAATAACATTTCAAAAATCTGAAGAAACATTTAAAGAATTTTTGTGCAATGAAAAGGTTCCATGAGTGTTCGAGATTCCACTGATGTCAAACGAACCTTTTTTTACTAGTGTAGCACTAGTAGTAATACTTCATTTTGTTTACCAAACAAGTGACAACACATTTACTATCATATATATATATATATATATATATATATATATATATATATATATTACAGATACAAATCCTATCATATTTTATCTTTTGTGCTCTTTATGTGCACTTTTTGCAAAGGAATCTTATCTATTATATCTATCATCTGCTGTTTTTCATACCTTCGCTTTTTGCTCCTCCATTCTCTTTCATTTCATTCATCCTTACAGGTCCTTTACATTCATCCTTCAAGTCATATCCAGCATCGCTTCATTAGTGTGAAGATTATTAAAACCTTATGGTCGCTATTCTTTAAACCAATCACTAGCACACACAGTAGCAGTCGTGCCACCTGTGTGAAGCACCTTGTGTCTTCATCTCTAAGTCACTGCCTTCTTCCTTTTATAGTCTAGCATTCCTGAACTGCCAAAACCAGTTTTCTAAATCTCATCCCAGGTTCCGCCTTCTTTTAGCCTATGTAATTAATATAAGCTCTTGAATGTAAACAGCATTAAATAGCTTTGTGTTTATATCATTAAACAGGTTTACATTATAACAGCAGCACATTTTAATATCGACACTTAATAGTATACCCACTCATCTAGTCAAGTCTTTACTGTAGAGTCTGTGTGTAAACAGAAAACCAGGAAACTCTCTCCGCTTCAAGAAAAAAAAATCCTAGAGAATAAGACAAAAATTTAACTGTAGGAGGACTGGCCAGCTGAAAGTAAATGTATTGGTCAGACAAACTTGACAAACAGGAATGTCTGAAGAGCTCCTGGGAATTTCCATTTAATCTTTGGACTTCATTCTTCATTCACAAATGAACACTAATGACCCATGTATACGTTCATATATAAACATATATCAGCACACTTTCACAGAGAGACATGTACTCATATATATATATATCCACTCCAGTGAAAACATGTTTATATTGTTTACTGTATACAGTGCTGTAAATATTATACTGTGGTTCTCAGCATTTTGATGCAAAGACCCCAATATTCAAAGGCACTGTGACGTGTTAATGATCTACTTGATGAGAATTCATTTTTTCAGCACCATCAAAATATGTTCATATAATTTGATTTCAACGTTTTCCATGTGGCAAATTGTGATCCTAGACCAAAACCAGTCATAAGTAGCACAGGATATTACATAATTTTTCATTAATGATATGCATTGAACTTCATTTGGACAGCTTTAGAGGTGTTTTTCAAATATTTAGATTTTTGCACCCTCAGATTCAAGATTTAATAATTGCATCTTATTCAAATATTGTCCTATCCCAACAAACTGTATGCTACATCAATGGAAATCTTATTTATTCAACATTCAGTTAATGTATAAAAATTTAGCCTTATGACTAGTTTTGTGGTCCAGGGTCACAAATGTATTTTCCAAATGGATATTCCATTCAGAACCCTGTGATGTAGTTTTTCAGTAGGACTTTTTGTAGTTTTCCAGTCTAAAGGATTGGGTGCTTTAGTTGCTTTACAGGAACTGAGTTTTGCAACCCTGAGCTATTGCGTATAAAGGACATATACTCACACAAATAACCTTCGCACTGCAATGTACACAACTTGTATTAGCAGAAGTGGTTGCACGCTAAACTCCCAGCGCACTGTCGCCACCAATGAAAGGCCGCAGTGGTCGTCACGTGACCTAGATATTGCGGAAGCCCACCAGTGTTTTCTACTTTGTACACAACATTCCACGTGTTTTGCATCTGCGCTTTTGAACCGTATTTTATTTACCACAAAATGGCAATGTCAGCGCTCGTCCACGTTTCCGTACCCTTCCTGCTTTGCATTGCACTCGCAAACACTCACATTTTCGACAAAGTTTTGGTGGATGTCGCTTACGATCACTACGCGGAAAAGAAAGTCGACAACCTTCCCGCTTTCCTGGCCATGCCGTTTAACTGTCTGATAAACTTGGGATACATATTATTAGGTGTCTACTGGATCTCGCGACCGATGTCAGACAATAGAGACACCCGTGCGGCCGTCTACACCAAAGACGTGTTTGCGCTGATGGCGGTCGCCTATGGCCCGGTGCAGTGGGTCCGCTTAGCCACCTTGCGGCGCGCGCCCTCTGTTTTGGACCAGTGGTTCACTTTACCTATTTTTGCGTGGGTGCTGGTGTGGTGTCGCGTCGTTGAGAAAGGCTGGTCGTCGCGTTACGCTTTGACGGTGGAGTCGTGCTCTGTCCTCAGCTATGGACTGGCGCTCTTTCACGACCGAGGGTTCGAGGTGGCTCTGGGTTGTCACATCGCCTTCGCCGCGTTCAGAGGCGTCCGAGCGCAGAAGAGCCTCGGGGACGCCGCGTCCATGCGCTACCTCTGCTTGGCCCTGCTGTCCTGCGCTGGTTTCGTGCTTCTCAAGCTTCAGGATCATTCTCTTGCGGAGTACTGGGTGTTTCAAAATCTCACCGGACATTTCTGGTCCAAAGTTTGCGACATCCTGCAGTTTCATTACAGCTTTTGTTTTCTCACTCGCCTTAGTGAAAATGCACACAAACGCTCTACCTAAATGCACACACATTTATTCAGCTGAATAGTAAGGCAACAGACGTAACAAGTACGAGCCTTAATTTTGTCTTGTCATCGGCAATAGTAGCATGTCACGTGTACAGTTTCTAATGATTCATGTGATCAAAGATTTGTAAAACCACAAACTAATTTTGTGATCTTCTTTGTTCGGTTTAATTTTAAAAACAGCGTCAGAAAATAACCGTAATTAATTGATTTTTAAGGAAACCAAATATGTAATATATTTTGATTTAATATCTGAGAATACAGTATTATTATATGTATAAAAAAGTTAAAAACATTATAGAAAGTAACCATAACAAATAATGTGTTTGTATTTACAAATTCCCAATTTTATTTGCGTGTAGTTAAAGATGTCGTGTCCTAATTTTCATTCTCATGTTTGTCAGGTTGAAGATGAATACAAAAAGAATGTAAATGAACCACGTAATTATAGACCGCTTGGCATTATATGCCTGAACTTGGTGCATTAAAATAAAACTTTAAGCAAAATGTTTGTCTTTATTGAAATATTTGTATCACAGCAAACATCTAAAGACAGATTATCATTTCATCCCATTAAAATCACGAAGAGATGTTATACAATATGTGCAGCACAGGGAAAAAAAAAACATTTTAAATCATTTTATTGGTTGAATATCTTCAAGCTTCAAGCCTCGTGACGCCAGTCAGCACTGGATCAGGAAAGGTTGATCTCCTTTTGTTCCATACGAGTACGAGTACTGCTTTTCGGAAGTCTTTATTTGTGCAGTAGATGAAGGGGTTTAAAGAACAGTCCAGATACGTCATTACTGATGATAGCGATCGCAGCCATTGAGGGGATGGGGACAAATCAGGCCTTCCAAGGAGAACCAACTGACAAGACAACAGAAAAAACAACATCCTTAATATGGAGAAACACATTCAAATCAAGTGATCCTAAAAACGGCAGAAGAGAAGATGATTTCATACTAATAGACTTTCCTTACCTCAGATGCAGCAAAGGGAACACAGCAGAGCAGATACAAGATCACCAGCAGTGGTGTGATAGAGGACAGGTCACCCTGGCTACAAACAGATAAAACATGGACACTTAAACTATCAGAGAGGTTGGGGAAATACCATTTGTTCACCAATGGATCCTCTACAGTGAATGAGTACCAACAGAATAAGAGTCCAAACAGCTGATAAACATAAAAATAATCCATGTGACTCCAGTCCATCTTGTTATGCAAAAATGTGTGCGTTTAATAAACAAACCTATAATATGTTTTTAACCCTGTTGTGTTTGGTTAAAATTTGTTTTAATTAATTTTTCATTTGTCAAAATTAGTTTTTCACTAGAAGAAGAGTTATTATGGATTATGGACTAGTATTTAGTTCTAAATCAGAATATTTCAACGATTCGAATGTTTCGATATCACAACTTTCACTTCACAAGATGTTAACTGATGGACTGCATTCATCAGCTTGTCATGGTTTTATTACCTTTTTGGAATCTGACGGCACAAATTTACTGCAGGGGGTACATTTTTGAGCGAGTGATGTAATGCAACATTTCTCAAACAGAAATCTCTAGATGAAAAACTAACTCATCTACATTTTGCATAGCCTGCAGGCGAGTCGTTTATCAGCAAGTTTTCAATTTTGGGTGAAGTATGAATGCTTTAAATATTCTCGCTTTCAGCATTTTCAACTCTACAAACCTGGAACAGTCTTTTCCGAAGCCAACACAAGTCAGGACGGAGCAGGAGACTATGAGGAGAAACGGGGCGAAGATGCAGATGGAGAAGGCACAGAGGATGTAAACCAGCATGTCAGAGTAACTGTTTTCCCAGAACACTGCACACAGCATTTCCGCTGGATCGTACCTGAACATGGAATGTAAAATACGGTATAGATGCATGTATTTGAAGAATCTCATTTAGAGCATCTTCACTATAGCTCACCTTATCCATCTGTAGGCTACGGGCACTGCTCCAAATATAGTTCCTGTACACCACGATGCCACACATGCCACAGCCATGAGAACGGACAGCTTTTTACCTTTAGAAGGAATTCCCATAAATCTCTGAATGCAGAGAACAGCTGAAGACAAAGAAGAAAATATTATTTTGTTACAACTGTATTTTAAAGAAACATACAAGGAGTTTTCAGAATAACTTTGTTTTCTAATTCAATTTAAAAAAAAAAAAAAAGTAAAAGCATGGTCATAGTTCACAGATTCTCTTTATCATATCATATCATTGTCTGAGGCCAAAAAAGAAAAGAACAGTATTATTGAGATATAACTCTGTTTAGATTATTTTTAAGGCACAAACAAGGAGTTTACTTTTTAAAATAATTTTGTTCTCTTAATTACCTTAATTGAAAAACTAACTAATTACTTAATTAAGTTAAACAAAGACTTGGTTAATTTTATGATGAATTGTAAAATTTTAAATAACCCCCAAAAAAGTCATTATAATGTATCACTTGTTAATTAAAACATCTACTTTTCTACATTTCTGAAGGCCTTTCACACAGCGGGAATTAGGAGTTATCAGTGACGTAAGTGTAGGCTGATTGGCTAAACACACGCGATCATATGTTAAACTGTAAGCTCATGACGTCCTTCATTCACCATTTTTTGACAACTGTTAATGCCACACAAAAACACCAGGAAAATGGCCCGAGGGAGAAATTATTGGTTCTCTGGGAACTACCCTGCTGTCTAGTTTCAGAACTACTAGTTCCAGAAGTTCCTAGAACTAGCGGTGCGCAAGCCCCTATTGTTTTTTTCAAAAGACATATAATTTCATTGAAACTAAGGTAGTGTGCATGATTTTTTGTAACATATCCTGCCCAATGCACCTGCAACCATTCAGGTGTACAAAGGGCGTTTTATCTATTGTTCCTTAGTGCTAACTACAAAGAAAGCAGTGTTCATAAAGATATCACATGGTCAATTGTTAAGTGTCATAGCCATACCTATGCTTCCAATGGAAGAGGTGATGAAGGTGAACTTTAGCAAGCTCACCACCTCACACCACGGTGAAATCTGACCTTCAGTCAGCAAGGCTAAGAGAGAGCCACAGATTATGAGGATGGAGCATAGGAAATCTGAGATCGTGAGACTGAAAAGTGGCAGCCAGTAAAGGCAATGAAAATGGTCTTTACGCTGTAAAAAAAAAGGCAAAAATAATAATAAATAAAGGCATGAGGTAAGATTTACATTTTAAAACTGACTGACTGCATTATATATATATATATATATATATATATATATATATATATATATATATATATATATATAGTTATCTACTGATGCAATGGTGTCACGGTTACTTTTTCAATACAGCAAAGAGAAAGAAAAGCCGGTGATATTTGCGTGATTTTTTTTGTCAAATTCAAATTTATGAAAACTAGTTTTGTATTATGAACAACTATGAAGCTAAACTGGACCCATCTTTAGGGGTGTCTTCTTAGCAGCATATAAAACAACAACAAGAACTCTGGTTCGAAATATTTTGGCTGATGTAGCCTATAGTGTTATGTAGCAGATTAATCTGTTCCAATAACTTTAATCGAATTTAAATTCGACTTTTTATGGATTTTTTTTTACTTTTTTAAAGCCATTTTTTAACTTGTGCGTCACCTTCAGTTTTTACATTTAATCGGTGAATAAGACCTTTAGGCTGTGACGAAGCAAGTTAAGTCAGGATTGACAAAATTCATCTTTGCAATGCAGAAGCTGCTTCGAATGCCATTTAAATGCTTTTACACACTGTTTAATACAGCTCATCATATTTGATGCTTTAACACGCAGTTAGAAAATATGTATATATATATATAAGCATATAGTTTAGATATATATATATATATATATACATATAGTTTATATATATATATATATATATATATATATATATATATATATATATATATATATATGCATATAGTTTTATATATATATATATATATATATATATATATATATATATATATATATATATATATATATATATATATATATAGTTTATATATGCATATAGTTTATATATATATATAGAGAGAGAGAGAGAGAGAGAGAAATTAAACATTTTTCTTACCGCTACTTTGACTATCAAAACTAGTCCATTTCCCAAAACACCCAGTACCATCTCAGTGGTGAGGATGGGAGCAAGCACAGACTTCTCAATTTTGAACCAGTAATCCTCTGCAGATTGCGTTATATTATCTGACGCGTTCACTGAAATGAAGTACAATATTATTTAGACAAATTCCTTTTTACATTTCAGCGCTTCTAGGAAACAGGAATCAATTTAGCGTTAAAAATTAAGACATGAATTTAGACATATGCAAGCACTTTCATTCTGTAACAGCACTTTAACAGACCAGATTTATCTTTAAAACAGCATTATAGAGAATTTTGTGAAACTTACTTTGTCACGAAAGCAGAGACCTACAGACAAACCCAACAATTAGATAAAGGAAAGCTTCACACTCAGTTGTTTTGAGGATATGTGATACAGAGAGCACTGAACACAATGATTACGTGGAGACATACGTCACAGCTTGCTTCAATTAAACTTATCCTGCTTCATTAAGCTTTAACTATCAAACACTTATTCAGCTTTCTTCACAGTGACAGCACTAATGGCTTCATAGCAAATTAGTATAAGAAAAAAAGAATTTTACCACATCTTATTTTATCAACTCATATCTCTCTGAAGTCTAAAACTATGGCATGTCAGAAGATTAGAAAATTATTATTTGGGTCACAATAAATACATAAATGCACAATGTCTAACCTGTTATAAAAACATTAAACCTGCTAACAGCGTTCAACTCTCTGATGCATGAATTATTAAATCACAAAGTAATATTTGAAATATTTTGTTTGTATTTGTTTGCTCTTTCTTTTAAACAAGTGCAAAATAGTATAGTCAGTATACCATATTTTGAGGGAGTTGCATATGTCCACTGTTAGTGGACACCTTGCATCAAATGTATTAAAAGTGAATCAATTAATATGTGGTATTAAAAAAACATGTTTGTTTGTTTTTTAAAACTACCTGAAAAAGGTTTGAATACATATAAGAACATTCAATAATAACATGGCATGACAGCACAAAAAAAGGGCAAGTGTAACAAATGAAATGTGTCTATGGTACATGACGTCAACAACACAGTGACAAGTGTGTGTGTGTGTGTGTGAGCGGGGTGTTCTAGGAAAGATTTGCTTTTTGTCCAGTCCCTCTCTCAGGAATAGAAAGATTAGATTGCTCTTTCAGAAAGACATAATTACTATCCTTTCTGTGATATCTTATTGGAGTAGTTCTTTTGAAGGTATTCCCTGGAAGAAAGTGTGGTCCTTACGTAACAAATATTTAATAAGGTTAAAGGAATAGTTCATCCAAAAATGAAAATTACCCCATATTTTACACACCCGAAGACATCCCATGTGTATATCACTTTCTTCTTTTAGATGAACACAGTCAGAGTTATTTAAAACTTATCCTGGCTCTTCCAAGCTTTGCAACACTTGTGCATAGCAGCTATTATTTTGAAGCTCTCTAATTTGGATATATCTGCAAGTACTGTGACGTAAAACTGACCTATATGCCTTCGGGGTTATGACATGTCCTCTGAAGCAGATCGATGGGTTTTTGCAACAAAAATATTTCTTAACAAGTAAAAATACCGATATATAAGCAAAATATATTAATATACAACTTTTATTTATATAGCACTTTTAACAATACAGTATCAAATAGAAGAACAGAATGATAGAGATGTATAATGACGAGATTGAACAATTTGTTATTAAATGCAGAGACGGTCTCTGTAATCAAATTGACGATAATCGCTAGAAATTAAATTTCCGCAAATAAGCAAGCCAGAGGCAACAGCGGCAAGGAACCAAATCCCCATCCATACAGAATGAAGAAAGAAAAAAAACTTGGGAGAAACCAGGCTCAGTTGGGGACAGTTCTCCTCTGGCCAGACACCTAGCACTTAATTTCGAGTTAAATTTTAAACGCAGCTTTGGCAGATTGTGCAAATGACTTATAGCATGTGAGTGTGTGTACATTCTGGTAATCTTTCCACGGGTCTTATCTGGGTGTTCTGATGAACATCATCTCTGGATGATCTGGATACGAACTGAAAAACACAATAAGAAAGGAACAGACTAATATTAGTGTAGATGCCATTATTTTTATGATGTAACGAGTACATTGTGTTTTATGAGTGTTCCTGGATCTGGCTGATCTAATTAATGCCGCCTAACAATACTTTAACGGATTTGAATAATAGAAGCATATTAGTGTGTTATGTGTAGGCTAGATTAAAAAGACGTGTCTTCAATCCAGATTTAAACTGACAGAGTGTGTCTGCTTTACAAACAGTGTTAGGGAGATTGTTCCAAAGTTTGGGTGCTAAATGGGAAAAAGGATGTCCCGCCCGCAGTCGATTTTGATATTCTAGGTATTATCAAACAGCCAGTTTTATGAATACACAGGACGTGCAGGATTATAATGTGATAAGAGTTTGCTCAAGTATTGAGGAGCTAAACCCTTCAGTGCTTTATAAGTAATTAACAACATTTTTAAACCAGCTGAAGTTTATTTATCAGGCATGCAGAACAACCACCCAATAAAGCATTACAATAATCTAACCTCAAGGTCACGCATGAATTAATATTTAATTAACACCATGTCTCCTGGTAGTATCTCCCAGAAGCAACATGTAAAGTGTGAAAAGTAATGGCCCTAGTACTGAGACTTGAGGTACACCATATTTGCACCATGCTAAGGTGCTTCTACTAATAAAACATAGTTTTCTAGTCTGTTCAAGAGAATATTGTGATCAATAGTGTTGAACACTGTGCTAAGATCTAAAAGCACTAATAACAAGATACAACCATGATCAGATGATAGAAACAGGTCATTTGTAACTCTCATGATAGCAATCTCAGTACTATAGTATGGTCTGAATCCTGATTGGAAATCCTCACAGATACTATTTTTCTCTAAGAATAGATACTACCTTTTCTAGTATCGTTGACAGAAAAAGTCTTTGGGGTCAAGATTTCCTAATGAGAGGCTGTTGACCTGTCGACTTTTTATTTTTTGTTAATTTAGTCACTGTATTGAAGAAATACCAGGGGTTGAAATAGTTTTCTTTTAAAAGAGACAAAAAATGATCAGATCTGTCATTTTTAATGCTTTTCTGTACAATAGGATACTTTCCCAGCAGGCAGTACAAAATACTTGTAGTTTTGCTTTTCTCCAGCTGCGCTCTTTAGGGTGTGAGTGTTCTCATTATATCACAGAGTCAGATCGTTTTCTTTCATCTTTCAGAGCATGACATTTAGTTTTATTCCTTATGTCTTGTGCCTCCAAAAGAGAATAAGATGCTGTTGGAGCCTTCAGCAGCAAACAATGCAGTGGTCATGAACTGTCCTTGAGTATTTTAGTAAAAGTATGTGTGGTGGCTTTCACTCAGTGTTGGGTGAATTGAAGCCAAAATATCTGTTATCCCATAGTATCACTTTTGGACCCTCTCTTAACTGTATGCTATATTAACTATATCGCTTAACAATTGTGTAAAAGTTTCAAGTGAAATAAAAAAAAAAATCAGCATATATATATATATATATATATATATATATATATATATATATATATATATATATATATATATATATATATATATATATATACATACATTTTGGGGGAGCTGTTAAGTGCTTCAATAACTGTATTCTCCAGAATGGCTTCTCTGAGGATTCCTTCAAACAATTTTTGGGAACAGCTTTGACTATATCATCCTTCCATTGTTTTGGAAAAATGTTATATGCATGTATTAAAGATATCAACCCAACTCTTCATGACAGGACATTAGCACCCAATGAGGAAATGCAGTCAGGACTACCAGCCTTGGCTGCATTTCCTTTATGGAGTCTAGTCTTAACTTATCCAACACTACAATTTGACAACTTGCAGGTAACTTCTCCCTCAGACAAGGAAGTGTGGCTGACATAATAGCACACAGCCTAGCCAGATTGTTACACTCATGTTGCATGATGCTTTGATCCTGTGACACTGTCACTCTTATCTCCTTCCATCGCCATTAAAGACTTCACTGACTTATACAATTGTTTAGGTTAGGAGCGTCGCAGATCCTTCACCTCATGCTGATTTCTCGTTGTTCCAGCCACAATTTGTCGAAAACCATGTCTGCTGCAGATGTTTTCAGACGTATACTGATTTGTATCACCAAGTATGACAATAGCAGCCTGCTGGTAGTTACATTCAATATATATGAGACAACTAGTGGCGTAAAAAACACACATTAGAAAGCAAAAAAACCAGGCATAGATGGTATTGAAGTGTGCTGGTTTATCTTGATATCTTTTACATATCTTTTAAGTTATTACAATGATTTTACCTTTTCTAACTTCATCTTAAAATGTTATATCTTATCTTAAGAAATGTTTCCTGAGATGGATCCCCTCTGCTGCTTTGGAGTGGAATATGAGTCTGTATGTCATCCTTTTTGGGGGATTGTGTCCATGTTGCTACCTCTTGGAAGACATTCTGTATATTTCTACATGTCTATATCTTAGACAAATTTTCTTTGGTGTTTAAGAATGTCTTGTTTGTTTTTTTCAAATCCTCAAGAATGTAAAAGACAAGTATTTTGTAATAAATCTATTTATTTATTCACTTTTTTCTAGCTAAATTTATATAAATGCATGTTTGTCTGTTAAACCCCTTTTTTTTTTTTTGTAAAGACTTTAAATGTTATTTAAATACTACAGCTATCCTCTTTCAGCAATGTCAAAGCCCTAAAATCATATATGCTGTGCACAAAGTACAGTATTCTTTATGCTTCTTTTTAAATGCTTTTTCAATGCTTCTTTATAATGTGACATGGACTAGCTGTTGGGAAGGTGGGATTTAGCTTTTCTTCTTTTTTCTCAAATTTAATTTATTGTAATTTCTGTATTTCCCCTGGTTTCATGGTTTTTTGTTTGTTTGTTTGATCATTTTATTTGTTGGTTATTGTATGTGTGTATATTGTATATCAAAGCTAGTTTTGTTATAATCTGTTTTGAGCTCTAATTATGTATTTCCCTTTTGAAAGTTAAAAACAACAAAAACATAACCCACACCAAGACGCGTTTATAATAAATGTGATTTTAAAAGTATTGTATTTTATTAGTTTATTATTTCAGCCGTTTTGAGAATGCGTTCTATATTTTGTTTTTTAAAAAACGCACTTCCGGCGTTCTGTGTGTGCACTTCCTCAATCGTCCGCTGTTCTGGTTGAGAAGGCCAAATAGCGAGTGTCCGGTGAGTGCGAACTGATTTTTAAAGTCTTTGCATTCCTTACCTATCTTTTGAGAGAGCATACACCGCATTTTGTGGAACCGATATAATTAATACAATATTTAGAGGGCAAATACTGGTATAAAGATTTTGCGGACAATAGCAGTATAGTCATTGAAAGTCCTTGAGAATATCAGCCTGTGGCTTGGCTAAGCTACTGCGAACACATCACGGACATCATTTAATTTAAAAAAACTAAGTTATAAAAATAAAATATATAAATGCATGTTGGAGAAATTGAATAGTAAATATGTGGAAAGCTAAGTAGCCTGTTAAAACGAACATGCTTGTGCTCCTGTCCTAAGCAACTTGCTACTTTCGCACAGTATCTGGATTGACCAGTCAAACACTTGCTTTATTATTTTGGACGTGTTACGTTTTTTTTTTTTTATAAATTACATAGCGATATATGGTGCTTAAAATCAACACGTATGTGTCAAATGCCTCGCGATGACAGCGGAACCAATGTTTTGGGCTTTTGTTTACGCTCTGTGAGGAGAAGTGGATAGTGGCACACTGTTTTATGTAAATGCAAATGTTTCGCAAAATTAAAGTGCAGTACAGTATTGAATTAGCCCGTTTCGTGTCATTGTTTAAAGTTGTGAGCATGTATGTTTAGTGTTGTAATTCGAGAAAATAATTTTCCATTTAGATCTCCATCTCTCATCTTTGTCCCTTTCACTCACAGTACACTTCACTGAGATGTCTGCGGTGTTACGTGTGGTCTACACCGTATCCAGGCCAGGTGAGTCTAAGGAGGATTAGAATAGAAGCGGTATATGAGTACAGTGAGAGTTATGTATGTATATGAATCAAAATAACTTCTTGAATCTCAGATGAGTGATTTGTATTTGTCGCGTGCTTAATTCTTAGGGTCATTTCTGGCCAGTCAAAATCTTGCACGTCCTCTCAGCCTATCCGCACACAGAGCAGGGATTAGTAAGTATCACACGGAAATACGATTCAATGATTCACTACAAAATACGGTTTTTGTAGTGAACCTTTTCCTATATCGTGACTTTGTTCTTTATGCAGAGTATGTCAATAATCAGGAGGAGGCCACAGATATGAAGTCCATCACGGACCGTGCTGCTCAGACTCTAATGTGGACAGAGCTGTTCAGAGGTCAGTGACAACATGACACTTCTAAAGCACTTCCATGAAGTCGTCGCACGAAGTGGGCATCTGATAGTTGTCTTGTTGCAGGTTTGGCAATGACCATGAGCTATCTTTTCGTTGAACCTGCCACAATCAACTACCCCTTCGAGAAGGGCCCTCTATCGCCCCGGTTCCGTGGGGAACATGCGCTCCGCAGGTATCCTTCTGGAGAGGAGCGGTGCATTGCCTGTAAACTTTGTGAGGCCATTTGTCCAGCACAGGTATACTTCCTGATTATCCTTGTTCGTTCTACTAAATCTTGATAATCGTAAGGACAAGCAGTAATTGCATGCAGGCTTATTTGCACATGTGAATAAGAAGAGTAATAGTAAATAAAATGTAAAATAAAATCTCCTTCTCTCAGGCGATCACAATTGAGGCTGAACCTCGTGCTGACGGCAGCAGGAGAACAACGCGTTATGACATAGACATGACCAAATGCATCTATTGTGGCTTTTGCCAGGAAGCCTGCCCTGTGGATGCTATTGTAGAGGTGAGCATCTCACATATGTTTCATGTACTCATCATGTCACTTAACCGGTTGTTTAAAGTGTTCAAACTGGTTTATAGTGGAACCGAAAGGATTTTGAGGAAAAATTAATCAGAGTTAATACCACATAATACATTATAGAGAATACAGTGAGAGAAAACAAATAGAATATACACTATAGTTTGGGGTATGTTTGCCATTTACTTGTTTAAAATGTTATAATATAATAATAATATGTTATTATCAACATTAATATTATTAAAATAGTTGCATTATGCTGTTTAATCATAAAAAGTGTGAAGTTAATAATCATTGATGAATAGAAATTTCAAAAGCTTACTTTTTTTGTACCAAAAATGTCTGGGTCACCATACTTGGCCACAAGTCACGTCCTCCCTATGTAATGTGCATTTAATTAAGGAGCATTATAGTGCTATTGCGCAGCATGAGATGTTAAAGGTACAAAATAAGCAGGCGTTTAAAAAGAAAACGCAACTGTTTTTCCATATTCCAAAACGGCTTCTCAATATATCCCTGTTTGGATCCTAAGTAATGAATTGAGCTAAGCTAAATGCTAACAAGGTGGCATAGTAGAAACATAGTGGCGCTAAAGCACTTAAGACGGGAAAGGTACGTATCAACTTGTCTAAGTTTAATGGAAGAACACAGTGGAATATAGAAAAACTGTGGCGTTTTCCTTTAAAAAGGGTTTATGGTCTCCATAAGGACAAATACATACTGTATGACCAGATTTACTGGAGTTAATTTCCACCTTTTCCTGTCTGTCTTTTTCTTAGGGTCCCAACTTTGAGTACTCTACAGAGACCCACGAGGAACTGCTTTATAACAAGGAGAAACTCCTCAACAATGGAGACAAGTGGGAGGCTGAGATCGCTGCCAACATCCAAGCTGACTATCTCTACAGATAAATAAATGTCCCTGTCTCTATTTCAACACCGTGACAATATACTCTTAACCATGCTCTCTTAACAATATTCACAGTTTCTTTTGCGTATGGAAGATTTGCTTTTTAGATGGTTACTGTTGTGCTGACTGCACATTTTCAAAGCCCAGGGACTGATTTTTTTTGTGAAGATGCACATAATTTTTGATTATGCATACATGTAGATGATCTGATCTAAAATTAAGTTCACACATTCATGTCCGTAAACTACAGCCTTAAAGTGTGAGTCTCTGTACACCTAAAGCTGTCACTTTGACACAGCATTACCTTCACGGATCAACTGTTGAGGTATGTTGTATAATAAAGTGTCAAAAGGCAGTATAATCAAGTTATCCTTCAAAGCCACCAAGGATGACGCACTACTTTGAGGCTGTTACATTCTCATTTTGAGGCAGTCGATCCATCCTTCCCATTTTTACCCTTCCTTTCAATTTTTGACCATCCAGTGGGTTTAAATTAAAGAGCTGTAAGAAACAAAAGCACTTCGACAGTTGTTGAATATCTCACATTGTATCCTTACAGGTAAAGACATTTTATTTGTCCTTGTGAGAACTGTACAAAGACTAAATACTTGTGGACCGTATATAATAAATGAATGCTCTGTCCAAATCTTACACAGTCTCTGGCCTCTTTTTATTTCGAATTTGAATTATTATAACTGCTTCATCATAAGAGCAATTTTTTGAAGATGAAGATTTTCTTTCTCTTAAAGACGTTTTTTGTTCATGATGTTTTGACTTATTTTTAAACTCTGCTGATGGAGAAGAAATATGCAGACAAACTGCTCCAATTCATGTCCAAATAACAATATGAATTACAATCTTCATTTGTTCTTAAGAATTAGATTTTAATAAGTTTCTGAATTTCTTCAAAATCCCCTCAACTCACCCCAACCAATCTTCACTTTACTTTTTTAATGTTGGATTGCAGAAATTAAATGGTTGATTAAATTTTTTTATTGGCATTTTAAAATGTACATTAATTAGTTTTAAATTTGTCTTAATTTGTGCATTGATGTATTTCCGTTTTTATGTAACTACCTCATTTTCTTATTTTTAAATCCCAGTCCCATAGTTTGGGGTAGTCCCATGTGTGGAGAAAAAGGAGCACCTCGGTAGAGGAAGATTAGCTTCCCAGCATACAACTGTTGCTCTAATCCGCTCTGAGAGGATAGACTTAGGACAACTACAAGACGAGAACCACACTGCCGTATTGTTTGGTTTTTGTTTTTTTGTTTTTTTTTTTTTCAAAGAAAAGAAAGCCGCTTTAAATTAATTTATTACTTATATTATTTTTCGGTGTGTAAAATAAAAGTTCCAAACGGTTTTATTAGAACTTTAAACATGGTGTATTCGGTTAACGTGTCAACTAGATATCCGGACTGAAAACGACGTCGCTGCCGTTTATCTTCTACACTGACCGTTACATCAGTTTGAAATCTCAGTCTCATCACACTGAAGATGAAGGACCGACTGGAACAGCTGAAAGCGGTAAGAGGGGTTTTTCCTCATGTTCTTACGATGATTTTTTTTACACGCAAGGCGGTTTGAGAACTGATTTGCTGCGGTTTGACCTTTCCCTGAGAGGTCCTGAGCTCAAAAATATTGACGACCAGGGTCATTGTAGTGAGTTACGGGTAGGTTGTCTATATGTAAATGTTAGCGATCGGTCAATTTGATCATGATTATACAACAATTAGGTTAAAAGAGTAAATAGTATTTTAATGTCTGACATTGTTGAGTTGCGAGACGCGCGTGACCGTTCACAGCAACGTGTCCTCCTCGTCCTGTCACAGTTCTGTATTTAATAAAAAAATTGGCACATTTCTGTTGAAACATTGAGGATAAGCTGCAATGGATTCTTTAACTTGCAGTAACAATTACAGGCTGCTGAAAAAAATCTTTTGTATGTAATTAGTTTGCTTGGTCTTGGTCAGTCCTGGTTAAACTGTTCTGTTGGCTGGTCAGGC